>NC_134266.1:89053182-89362318 GCF_031893055.1 Leptodactylus fuscus | reverse complement strand
AAAAAAAATCTATAAATATATAATGCCCTTAAAAACATATGCAACAATGTTAAACCAGGTGGCCCCTGTCTAAAGCTTCCAGGCACATGTAAGTGTCAGAACTAGATCAGCTACTCCATGTTTAAAGGGATTCTACCATTAAAACCTTTTTTTTTGTGTGGATAAGACGTCGGAATATCCTTTAGAAAGGCTATTAGTCTCTTAACTTTAGACGTGGTCTCCGCTGCGCCGTACCTTAGAAATACCGTTTTTTACCGGTATGTAAATTAGTTCTCTTGCAGCGATGGCGGCGGGCCCCAGTGCTCAAACAGCAATGGGGGCGTCCTCAACACTGCCAGGGAATTGTCTCCAAGCGCCGCCTCCTTCTTCATCCGCAGCGTCATCTTCAATGTCTTCTTCTGCCGCAGGCTCGTAAGTTCTAGGCCTCGGGCAGAGCAGACTGCACAGGCGCACAGGTCACGGGAAAATGGCCACTTGCACAGTATTGTTAGCAGCCATTTTGCCGTGGCCTGTGCGCCTGCACAGTCTGCTCTGCTAGAAGTTACGAGACTGCGCCGGAAGACGACATTGAAGATGACGCTGCGGATGAAGGAGGCGGCGGCGCTGGAGACACTTCTCTAACAGTGGTGGGGGCGGCCCCATCGCTGTTTGAGCACTGGGGCCCGCCCCCATCGCTGCAAGAGAACTCATTTGCATACCGGTAAAGACCGGTACTTCTAAGGAACGGCGCAGCGGAGACCACGTCTAAAGGTAAGAGACGAATAGCCTTTCTAAAGGCTACTCTGATGTCTTATCCTCAAAAAAAAAAAAAGGTTTCAATGGTAGAATCCCTTTAAGGAGGCAGCCATTTGCTTGCTTATACGTGCATGCGAAAGTTTGAAAAGCCCAAAGCAGTTTTAACATGTAAAGGAACACTTTGGTAAAATGAACATCTATACAACAGAGAAAAAAAAAACCCATAAGCAATTTATTACCCTCTGAAGATACAGTAGTGTCAGAGGCAGGTTAAACCAACATGTTTCAAACATTCTTCATAGAACTAAAATACCATAATGAGAACAAAGAACTGAATCCTGGAAAGGAGGACTTTGTTTTTATGCATTGCGGACTATAGTTGCATTGTGACAGAAAATACTGGACAGAAGACGAGCATTGAACGATTCCAGGCACATTAGATCATAAAAAACTGAAGTCCAGATATAAATAGATATACATATTTCTCCTTAATATATTCATATATCTTTATAAATACTCTTTGCAAATGTTTCGCTTTCTGATCACGGTGGTCACACAACAGAAAACACTTCAGTAAATCATGGCAGTGATAAAGCACAATCATATATGGAGCCTGGAATAAAAAGGAAACAGTCCACTGCTCCAGGTAAACAAAAATCTCTCTCAATGTAGCGGTCTCCACGTCTCCTTCAAACAAAAAAGGTGCTTAAGAAAGAACACAAACATTTTATGATGCAAACAGCCGGAAATCTTCACATCGGACAGCAGCACTCCTATGCTATGCCACATAGGTTTTTACCACCATCTGTATTGGCTTCTGGCACACTGGACATCCCTTCTTAGTCTTCTTCAGTTTGCGTGCACAGACAAAACATGTCACCAAGTGGGCTGTACGTCCATGGACTACATTGCCATTCCGTGGGCGCCGCTGGCACAGCTTGCAAGGTTCGAATAAGGGACGAATGGACTCTAGTGATGCTTCTTCAGAGCTGAGAAGAGTGTCTGTGCTTTCAGAGAGACTGCGGACGTTTGATGCCAGGTCTAAAGGCTCTAAGAAAGGGACCTTTGAGTTGTTATCATTGCTTCTCACACGCACCATGGGGGCAGAAAGTGTTCTTCGGCAGTCAGGAATGTCAATGCCATTCTTCATGTCCAGAGAATTGAATTTTGCTGGCAGAGTGGGTGTGGAAAGGGTATGAGTGAGAGGAGGACAGTCTGCATACCAATCCTTGCGTAGAGCCCAACAGCGGAAGCAATATCGCTTTGAAGGGGAATTAAGCTTATGGCAATTGGTGCACGACCAACAGTCCTAAAGAGAGAAAGAAATGAGATGTGAAGTTATAGCAACCAACACATCATGGAAGAGCAAGAAACTAAGTTTACGTCTCATTTCTAACTCATCAATACTAACAAACGGTAGAAATTAAATGTAAACTTATAGTAACCATCTCATCATGAAAAAAGGGTTAAAAAAACCCAGGGTTACAGTGAAACATTCTTATTAGCAGAGATAAGAAGCTCAGTGTCCACAGCGCAGGATTTATCAGCTACACTATTCATTTTGGCAAAACTAAACATACAGTAAGCCAAAGTAAACATGTCAAACCTCAGAAGACATCTCTGTATCTGTATCGCTCAGGCTTTGTGTGTCCTCTAAATCATCTTCATAAATTGTCAACTCAATCACCTACAAGGCATAAAAAACAGAACTCATGACATCCTAGCGTCTGTGACCAGCGCCGAACATTTAACATGGTGCCGACATTTCTCTGTTGCATGTGAAATGCGTATTAGGTGTTAACACTTTGATGCCTACACAAGTTGTGTTCTTCAAGGTGGTACATGGTCAGATACAGGGTAGACATTGAAACTAACACTTTTTTGGGGTGGAAATAGTGGTGAATAAAGATATGATCTGTAAGTATAATGAACGACTGATGCGCAGGTATGCTACGACACTCACTTTCTTTCCTTCGTCACCCCTCACATCTTCACCTTCACTATCTTGAGAGTCCAGATTTTCCACTTTTACCTCTACATTAATTTGATCTGACCGACTGTCACTTAGGAACCACAGGTCATCGGTGGTATCGGAAACAAGGGCCGTATCTATGTCCTGCAACGTGGAAGAAAAAAGTTTGACACAAATATCCTTCTGTTTGATGTACTGTGAAAGTTTATTTCAGAACAATAATAAAGAACGTGAGATAAGAAAGGCTGAGGGATCAGAAAATCCATGTCATCACCGGTACACACTATTTAAAATCTATTGGAGTACCACTTTAAAAGAGGGTTGTACCAAGTTTTGAAGTTATTCTCCATCAATAGGAAAGGGAACAGCATCAGGATGGTGGTAGCCCAAATGCTGGGTCCCCCACTGAGAATAAGGGCCCTACTCTCCTGATGGAATAGGAGGCCAAGGGTGCACCTCCAGCTTCATATTCTCTATGGGAGAGATCAGCTGGTAAAATAGGTACATGACGTAAATTGTAGTGAAGGTAACCTTACTGGTGGCTCTGTTAGGCATCCACTCCATTCTGGTACACAGCAGTATCAAGTGACTGACATCTTGTGTGAACAGGAAATCAGTTTCTCTATTCATTCCTATAAGACTCTCAAAGACTGTCACAGAAATTAACTGAGAAACCGACTTCCTGTCCACACATAAGACAGCGCAAGTTGGAAAAGATGAAGATTATGAGGAATTATACACTTACTGGTAATTGGATGTTTCCTTCACTCACAGGGACAGAAAACCTGCTTCATTACTTGCCAAGAACTTTTGGGCATCACATGACCTATTTTCAAGCAGATTCTGCCTTGCACACCATATTGAAATGGGGGGCAAAAAAAGAAGTTTATTTTGTAGCAGTATTTACAAAGCTGGGGGGTTTGCCTCTCATTAATTTCAATGGGATTTGTACTGAAGAAACTGCCTGAAAATAAATACTGAAGTTTCTATGAACCATAGAAGAAAAAGCGAGATAAATATGCAGATGCAGAAAATAAAATACTGCCATAATTTTCAAAATAGCCTGGGAGGGAAAACCCTACGTCACTGTGGAGCTTAAAAGAGAAATCTGAGTGTAATTGTCATCTTTCCCCACAGCGATGCAGAAAAGAAGAATTAAAAAGATGAACATATTAGGGTGGGACCACAGCACACAGAATTGTGCGGCCAAAGAACAAGTCCCTGGGATCAAAAACATCCAGTTTACATTGCCTCTTCTGGCTGTACAGAATGCCAGGAAGTTGATTTTTAGTGTAAGAAGCCTTAAGGAGATTTCATCCACTGACTCAAAAGGGTGTCTGGTTAAAGCAGTCAGAACAAAGAATAGATCCCAGAAGGGTACTGTTAAATGGGTGAAGTCTTGATATGCCTTTTAACAGAGGGGAGTCTGCAGGTATCATATCTAAGACTTTGAACTGCGATCTGCACCTTTAGGCTAAAGCCCCACATTGCGGAAATGCAGCTTTTTTGTTGCAGATTTGAGACAAAGACAGGAGTGGATTGAGCAAAAGGTAGAAGTATATGAGCTTTCTATATATTCACCATTTCTTGAGGTGCTATTTTTGGCTTAAGGAAAAAAAAAAAAAAAATCTGCGTTTCTGAACGTTTACTTCAAGTTTCTGCATTAAAGATAGAGCAGGAGCAGAAAGAAGCTCTTCCTTGGCCATGATGGAGCAATTACATGAGCTCTTCTTCCCGTATCTTTGCCAGGACCAGAGGTAGGCCTAAAACATCCTCCAAACTGGGATTGTCCATTCTTGATAGGGAGGTGGGAGTCTGAGACCTGGCAGTTTTCATATGTTGGAAACAGATTCAGGATCAGAAAGGCCCCAAAGGTCTAATAAAGCCTGGAAAACGGAAGGATTTAGTCTCCATTCACCCTCTGTCAGTGGATTTTCTCAGTTGAAAATTCTTATCTGATTTTCTTGTCCGTGGATATGGGTAGCTGTTAGAGGAAGTACTCTTTTCTGCTCATCTGAAAATCTTGGATGTTACCAGTGAGAGGTATTACCTGTGCACCCCTTTCTGTTGTATTGTCTGATAGTAACTGTGTGCGACTTCCCCTTATCTGTTTTTCCAATGCTCTCAGGGCTTCCCAGATGGAGGATAGTTGTAACATATTTAATGAAATCAACAAGAAAGTCTGGATCCATACCCCTTGTATATATGTAGTTGTGTGCTATAGTTATGTTGTGCGAGTTCCCCAGTCCTGTTGACTGGCATCCATCATTGTTGTTACTTGATTTAGAGGTCTCCACTGGACTACCTTTTGCAGATTCCACTTTATTAGCCACAAGCAGTTCTTTACAATTATCAGAATTTTCACTTTCATGTCTAGAGACTGTTGTGTCTTGTGCTAGATTGAAAGAAGAAACCTCTAAACTGTCTTGTGTGGATGTGTGGCCAGTGCATTGCTTGGAATGGTGGATGTTAGGGTGCCTGGTAGCCTCTATCTTCTTGATGAAGGTGAAGTGGTTGTAGAGAAAGGACTGACCTTATCTCTGATAGATTCCTGTTTCTCCTATGGCAGAAATTAAGTAATCAGATGACAGTCTAAGAAGATGCCCCCAAAAAACCCTTGCAATGGCTAGGGGTCAACTGAGTCTTCTCCCAGTTGATGATCCAACCTAGGTAGCTAAGACCAACCTAACCAGTCTGCAGATATGACAACAAAAGCTCCACCAAAGTGGCTGTGATTAAGAAGTCGTCTAGATATGGAATTAATTGGAGATCTTCTAGGTGAAGTAAAGATGTGACTTCTGCCATAATCTTTGTGAAGATCCTTGAAGCTGCAGACAAGCCCTCTTTCTGGAGGAAAGCTCTCGAAATCCAACTTGTAACCTGAGAGGATGGTGGTGATGAAGTGGATTTTTTTTTTCCAGGTGTGTCTGAAGTACTTCAAGCTTTTGAAAGTTGGATTCTCATATCTAGACTTCTATTCTACATACAGACACACACAGAAAAGTTGGTCAGAACTGCCAAACAATATGAACAGGAAATGCAGGTATATATTGCTTCTTTTCTCCAGATAAGAATTTCTTGATGTTTTTATGTATGAATTGACATCTTATGAATTGACAACAGTTCTCGTATCTTCTACTCCTGTGATCGCTCAAATGGCTTTCAGAAGAGACTCTATCTTCAGTTACGCCAAAGGATTGGCCGGATGCATCTTGGGATGAACTGGAATCAGACAACTCACCCACATCCAGGTCACTCATATACTCATGGTTAGTTTCTTGTACGAAATGGGAGGTGGAAGGTTGGAATAGGAGTTGAACTTGTAGATTGTGGAAAAAGTTTCTTCACTTCTTCCTTGATTATAGATTTCAGGTTGTCAAGAAAGATGGCGACTTCTCTGTTATATTATCAGTACATTTTCGGCAGAGCTGTCCTTTTCCGAGGAGTAACATTCTTATTACAAATGGCATATTTGCACACAGAAGACTTTGTATTTTTCAAGGTAAAGGGTAGACCCCTCTTTTACTAATAAATATATGTAAAGCAGGTATATCCTCCCCATATCCCCAACATTAACTGAGAAAGAAGTAGAGGAAGAAGAGGAACCCATCGCACAGGGAGCAACAATAGGATCCATGGCAAAAGAGTGAAAAGGAGAAGCAGCAGACATGTCCAGAAATCCACACACAACCATAAGGCAAAGGCACCAAACAATGCAAATTTAGCGCCATTAGCAGATGCTGAGTAAGCATGCATGCCCCAGAGCTCCTACGCCTCCTCCTGAGACACCTCTGTGCCATGAAACCCAACCTACAGAAAGAGAAAGAAAGGTTGGAGGCTTGCACCCGGGATTTCCGCAGACCTGGAGACTTGGAGCTCAGAGTGAATCTTGTTGCTGGCCACATTTCACAGCTGAGGACCAGAATGAGGTGGATACCGAACACATACAGCCAATAGTAAGAAGATTACCTGTACTAAAACTTTACCTGGTATGTCCAAAAATGTTACCTGGTTAGAAGGGATGTCTGTTGAACCATTACTAAGGGGATTACAATTTGTCCTCAAATTTCCCAAAAACCACCATGGCAGACCAGCACAATCCCATTCTTCAAAGGAAAGGTCCAACACATCTGTTTTTTGAATGGCTGGATTTCCATCATCTGTAACAGACACAGAAATAAGATAAGATAATCCTTTAATAGTCCCACAGTGGGGAAATTTCAGCATGTTACAGCAGCATAGTAATACAGATACAGGATAATACACAGTAATATATTACAGATGTAGGCACACATATACTGAGAAGAGAAAATATACTAGGAGTCCATAGCAGCTAAGGAACAGAAGAGAAAGAAGGAAGACTTCATAATCATAATCATTAGTTTTCTGTGCGGAGTGATCTTTGCTTGGTCTGCTATAAATTATACAGTCTGATCGCGGTTCGAGGGAAGGACCTGCGATAGCGCTCCTTCTCACACTTGGGGTGAAGCAGACGGTCACTTACAGTGCTGCCAAGTGCCGTCAAGGTCCCATACATGGGGTGGGATTTGTTCTCCCGCATGGAGGTCACCACAGACAGTATCCTTCTGTCACCCACCACCTGTACTGGGTCCAAGGGGCTCCCCAGGACAGAGCTGGCCCTTCTGATCAGCCTGTCAAGTCTATTTCTGTCCCTGGTTGATATACTGCTCCCCCAGCAGGTCACACTGAAAAAGATGGCTGAAGCAACCACAGGTTGAAGAAATGTATTTATTTTATTTTTAGTACTGGTCAAGTCAAATTCATGACATGGGTGTTGTCTTGTATGTACTGGGTTAAAAGCTACGACTTTTTAGGCTCAGTTTACAACTGCGCCCAGTCTCCGTACAGGGAGTCCTTTCCCCTCTCCACGTTTTTCACCCCTTTATAGTCTATGTGGTCCACGGGTTTCCTAAGGTAACTGCTGTTTTATGCGGATTAGGCATTTCCATTAGGGGGAGTCCCCAAGTGGACCCCCAAACGCAGATGTGAACCTAGCCTAATTTGGTACTTTATCCTAAATATTCTTGCATACCTTTTATTGACAAATTGGTCATTTTTAGAACAGCATAATTTTTAAGATGTAAAACCATACTATTCATATATAATATACACAGCTTTACACGGTTGATCAATGGCTCTGGTGTCAATAGGAGACGGTTTTTTTTTCATCTTCGAAATGCATCAGGGCAGACAACTACTATTGTCTACTATTCTGTAACTGGAGCTGAAATCAGATACACATGGAAACAGCACTCCTATTGAGACAGAGATTACAATGAGAACTATACCGGGTCTAGTAAAACAGCTGCTACCTGAAGTAGGCATTTAATCTCATGCACCTGAAAAGTAGTATGATTTTACAAAGGATTGTGGCATGAAGCATTTGCATGTCATATTAAAAAAACAAAGTGCAAAGATCACATAAGCACTATATTGTTCTACCATAAAGGATGTGATTCATTTCTAAAACATTCATTGCAAACATCAACTTTACCGCATAAGTGGGCATCCCAAAACTGCTTAAGCCCTATTACATGGGCTGATGAGGGGGGAAAAGTGCCAATTGATAATACAAGTAGTGGCACTCATTCACACTGATCTTTTAGACAAGCTAATATAATTCCACAAGTTTCCTCATTAGTCAACAGCCATTTTGTATCACATAAAAAATTAAATTACCCTGCACACAGGCGTTTACTCATTTGTTGGGCAATTGGCAACAGATTGTCACATTGTTGGGAAAAAAGAGGTCCTACAAATGTTTGTACTCTATAACTGGCCCAATCAATGATCTTTGTAATAGGACTCTGACACTGTATATAGAGGCCTTGCTGCACAACATGTGGACATGAATGCATTGATCAGACTAAATGAAGTCATATACATGAATGTGTCCTTCTTAATATACATACCTTCTGCAAATGGTGTATGAGATGAGGAAGATCTATCTCCTATGTCCATGCTCCCCTCATTGTCAGAGTTATCCCTTCTCTAAGAAAATGGAAGGGAAAAAAGGCAAAAAGATGAACATCAATGTGGTGGTATTATTCAGAGGAGATGCAGCAATTACATACCGGCCACCTACCTAATGCCTGAGACTTGACTGTCCCAAGAATAAGAATATCATAGATATCAGGATGGGGTTTTTTTGTGTGCGCATTTTAAGCATGATGTGACCAGATTACACTCGTGTGCATTTTAGTGATCTCAAAATATATTTTATGGTGGTGGATGCGGGCCACAGAGTATCAATCTTTAACGTTTTGCTGCATAAATCTAATGAAAGGTTACTTGGCACGCAGAAACATGAAAATGCAAGTTCACCAAGTACTAATTCGTAAATATGGAGAGTTCAAGTCTCGTGAATGGCATACTGCCCTGTCTCACTGACTAGGAACAAGCAATTCCCTATTACACATGTGGTGGCCGGTAAAAAACTGCTGCATCACTATCACAGCTCTGAAAGAAGCTGCGATAGTAGAAAGGGAACAGAGAAGGTTAACTCTGTCCCTGCTCCGTGGACTCCAGCTGAACCCGAGTGGTTTGTAAAAGCGGTCTGGAGATCCGACGCCGGCAGGTACAGAGAAGGGGGGGCTCTGTACAAGGTCAACAAACACCAGGTTTTACCTTCTGCCGTTCCAAAACGCCCGTATCCTGCGTTTGGTCTCTTGAGGGACTTTGAGCAGCATCTGTAAATCGGATAAAAAAAAAAATCCCTTCCCCAGTAATATCTGAACATTTAATCCACGTTGTGTTAGTTTGGCTAAGAGAATGGCACACAGTGAGCCCCAAAAGAAGGTTTACAGTAAAAGGGCCTTGTGTACTTTACCTATGTAGCAAAAAATCTATAAGAGATCCTGAATGTCAGAAATCCAGATGTACTGGAATAGCAGCAAAAAGGGTAAAGAAATACATTTATCAACTTCAGCCCTAAAGGGAACAAACAGTGTCTTTTAAATGAATTATACTATCAGAACAAAATAACTTCATTTCAGGTACATTAATGCAAGAATTATTCACTTGGTTGATCTGTGGCAACCGCTGGCTACCAAAAGAAAGCCATTTCTAGTATTTCCCCAGCTAGAACGGTGGCAATGCGTCTACATGAAGCATTTAGCTTGATGGGATCCAAGACAAGGTGGAAGGATAACACTTTCCAACAGAAAGCTTCATTTTATCCTTCTCCCCATGTCATCTATTCATAAAGGAGATTGAAACTGGTCTTAATGTAAAGGGAACCTGAAACATGCTAAATGGAGTCGGCATGTTATACAGCAGGAAGAGATGAGCAGACTGATAATGTTGCTGGAAAAATTCCGTACAACTTGTCATTAATTCATAGAAATCTCTGCTCTTTCTATGCAGAAGTCAAAGAGGCGGTCCTATCAGTGACTGACAGCTGTCCACACCGTCATAGGAGAGAGTCTGTCAGTCACTGATAGAAAGAGCAAAGATACCACAAATTGTACTAAATCTATTCTCACAAATCTATATATCAATCTCTTCAGCCTTCTGCTCTACAACCTAGTGCTGGTAGAGTAGACTGCATTTTCCATGTGACATTCACTTTTAATTCTACTTACCTACAGTCAATGTTAAATACTTAGCTTTTATGTTCTATGGATTGAGTTACATGTTTTATTTGCAAATACACACCTAAAGTAAATTTCAGATTTCTACCAAACTCCAGGTAAGAACCAGGAGGACAGTCCCACAAAGCTAACATGTCAGCCAGCATGAAGGTATGAAGTAAAAAAACAAAACATCAGGTGCTCAGGACGTAAAGAGGAACATAAAGTTTAAAGAAACTAAAGTCCAACAAGGGGATTAACAGTTCTCCAAAGAGCAATCTTCTTTTATGGGTTCAGTGGAAAGTCTGACAGGATAGACACTCATTCTACTATGTGCGTAAGCAGGAGTGACGGTAAAGAAAGTTAAAATGGCACAGGCAGTTTACTGGGACCAAAAGTGATGAGTATTGGTCATAAAATAAGTCAGGTAACATGTCTCAGGGGTTCAGGGCAGCCCACCTTCTTAGAGGTTTTTTCTGGGTCATCAGTCTGTGATTTGAAGGAGGAATATAATTTGGATTGTACACTACCCCCCTTCATATTAGAGCAAATCCCTTCTAGCGGGGTTATGTTTCTCTATACTGTTTGACCACCTGGTGCTTTTCATTTTCTATCTGCCTACAGTTTTTGTGGGACAAACCATCTCTATAGATTGGCATTCTGACATGTTACAATGATTCTCTTGATTCAAACACGTATCTGTGCCTACCAGGATACCTCCCACACACCAGGAGATCTTATAGTATGGATAGCTTTACTAGTAGCTTTAAACAGTGAAAAGTTGGTATTACAACTATCAAATGACTGAAGGTTACTTACTCTATAAGGAAATGTAATATACTTTTTAAACAGATTCCCTTTTAAGATCTCTGCTTGCTGTCTTAGCTATTTTACTCTCTCTTATCTGGGTCCATGTCTTAAAGAGGACCTTTCACCATATCTGGGCACAGGCAGTGTTATATACTGCCAGAAAGCTGACAGTGCGCTGAATTCAGCTGTCGGCTTTCCCGATCCGTGCCCGGTGTAAAGCGCTATCGGTCCCGGTACCGTAGCGCTTTACAGTCAGAAGGGCGTTTCTGACCATTAGCCAGAGACGTCCTTCTGCCTCGCGGCGCCAATCGCGCTGTGCTGTGGAGCCGGGAGGAACGCCCCCTCCCTCTCCTGATAATGCTAGACAAGCTGTGTGAGCAGAGGGAGGGGGCGTTCCTCCCGGCTCCACAACACAGCGCGATTGGCGCCACGAGGCAGAAGGACGTTCCTGGCTAATGGTCAGAAACGCCCTTCTGACCATAGAAGAGCTACGGTACCGGCACCGTAAGCTCTTCACACCGGGCACAGATCGGGAAAGCCGACAGTGCGCTGAATTCAGCGCACTGTCAGCTTTCTGGCAGTATATAACACTGCCTGTGCCCGGATATGGTGAAAGGTCCTCTTTAACTAGGATAGTTAGCTAGCCTCTGAAACCTGAAGCAGAAAGCAGAGGCCAAGCTTTGGATTTCTGGCATAGGTTTGGACATGTGCTTAATCTTATGTTGGTAATCTGAGCAAGACCATTTGCTACGGTTTCAGCAATTCTTTTTTCAGTGCACTGCTACTGCCTTCTAATGAAAACGATATATGGAGGAATTTAATGTTGAATTTGTAAGGTACAAAATTTTCGATGCCGATTTGGGAAAATCTGCTCCAAAACAGCTCCAAAATCAGCTTTCCATTCATGCTAATGGGAGTTTCAAATAGAATCCATCTGAAGAATAAAGATGGATGACTCTCTTTACTGCAGGCAATGTATTGTATGAAATGTATGGGCAGCAGATTTCAGACAGAATTTGTAATCAATTTTGAGTCAGAATCTATTTCAAAATCAGATCCAAAACCTCCATGTGAACAACATATAAGCAGAAAAGAGCTGCTTTCTTTAGGATTTTGAGGTGCAATGTGTGAATATACCCATAAGCTTTAAATGTAAGACAAATCCTGCAACCTTTATTACAGCAATAGTTGCTTTAGTTGTTAAAGCGCACAGCGATGTAAAGTTAAGACATGATGGCATATCACAAGGACATGTCCAGTCTGTGGTTGCCGATTGCCCAACTAATGTAACCCTTGGAGTATCACCAAAAACAAAAAAGATGCCCATAATTGAACTTTTATTCATTATAGCAATCGGCAATACTCATATAGTGGGAATTGTGTGGAGCCAACTGTTTGCTATAATGAATATAATGCTCTAATGAACACGGAAGCAGCAATATAATGGGGTGTGTGTGTGTGTGGGGGAATAGTTACAAAATGTAATTTTAGCCTGGATATCCCCTTTAAACATACCTGACTTCATGATAGTTTAATGTGATTCCTGGCAATCACCATAAAGTAAAAACAATTTCTACTGTACAAGACATTTTTACCCCCTTCGCTAAGGCTAAGGGGGGAAAGATTTTTGAGAGCATTTACTAATCCTGCAACCTTTTTTTGTGAAAATCTAGTTTGTGTGAACTTTAGATGACAAACCAATTATCTGCCCAAGAAAGTGTGTGAAGAGTAACTGGATTGGCACTTGCCAGATGGTTGAAAAGGATCACGTGGCAATATTCACAGCAACTCTTAAAGAATTTACAATACAGCCATGCGATAGCTAGTCAGCACTGTGTGATATCCTTTATGTAGAAGGGGAGATCTCAACTAGGACAAATAAGATGCTATAAATGTGGTCATAAGTCTGCAGCTACCTCATACAGGCACACACCTGGTAACCATACATTCCTTCCTCACGCTCAAGCAATTTATTAACCATTTAAGATTACACAATGCTGTTGCGTGGAAAAAAAGTAAAATATATACCGTAATGAGTGTATTGTGGTGGGGGGAGCAAATGTCAGTGACTCTAATATTAGTTTCAAACAAAGCAGAAATATTTACCTGTGCAAGAAACTCTATGAAGATTCTTCTTCAACATCTCATACAATGGACTGCAGAGAGAGGGAAACGATTACAAGAATTCTCAATTAATCTGCATATACAAGCATATAAGAAGGCAATAGGCAGATCACAAAACTCCATTACATTATAAACGGCTGAACCTTAATATAACCTCTAACATAACAGGATCTGGAATAACATGCATCAATTACATTAGAAATATCTCCACATATCACAACTACATGGAAAGGCCAGCACCTGGGGTCCTTGACAGAAAAGGTTGTGATGCCCAATAACTTCCCAAGCTCATCTGTGCCGCAGTGAACAATGTGTTGCTGTTGCTTGTCAAACAACTGTTTCACCATGATGTACTGCCCCAAGAAATGCATGACCTATGGAAAAACACAAAATAAGGGTGTATAAGAATAAATACAGAGTACAGATACTTAAAGCTATATATTATTTTATATTGTACACACATTGGAAATCTTAGGGGCGATTCGCACCGTGAAAAATGAAGAGGAATCCTCTTCACTGTCTGGCCACCCGCAGCAGAATGTCAGTGCAGAGCATCAAAATTTCGTTGCAGGTTTCTAGCACAGATTAGGCAGACGCCACGGCAAGATTGCACTGGATGCTTTCTTTAAAGGGGTATTCCAAGCCCCAGGTATTTACACAAGAAAGGTCACCAGTATCCAATCGGTATGGGTCCAGCACCCATACTCTGCTCTTATGTCCCAACAGTGTCTGTCAGAAGCTATTGCACAGGATGAGGCCAGAAGCAGCTCTGCTCCGAACTTCAAGCTCCATGCGCTGTGTGGCAAGACTTGTACAGAGTTTTGGCTCTGAGCGCATAACCTCACACATGGATCAGTCTTAATAGACAGTTGTGTTCGGAGCCATATGAAAATAAAAGGTCAATGAGCGAGCCATTACAAAAACGTTTTGCCTGAAACACAGACTAAGATAGGGCACGCTTCCCTTTTTTCTATCGAACCACAGTCCATTAAAGGAAACAAAAGTCCGAAAAGACATAATAGAAACCAATGGCTCTGTGTGCGGTCTGTGAAAAACAGAAAAAGATCATGGTTGAAAATCAAAGTATGAATAAGGCCTAAAAAAGGTATAAAATAAGACATAAAGGTGTCTTGAATATCTGAAAAAAAAATAGGGGGAGCCCTTTCACTTCCTCCACCAACCCCAGTTCTTTGCATATTTTATTAGGCTCCGCTGCACTGATTTCAAGTGGGTGGTCCTGGGCCAGAGCACATAGTCCAACTCTGACTGCCTGATACTCACAGACCACCCACTTGACAGCAGAGAATCATCCAAAACCACGGATGTGCAAGAATCACTGGAGGAGGAGTTGATTTCATAGGGAAATTTCAGGGAGATCTTTAGGGACTGTCCTTGTCAGGACAGGAGTCAATGGGGAGGTAGGTGAAAGTTAGGGTGTAAGACATCAACCCCCACCTTCAAGTCCTGCTGGGTCCTTATGACTTCTCGTTAGATTTGGGTAAGACAGTTCTTTTACTAATCTTAAGCACAGTGTGACATGTGCATGATTTTCGATGCCGTCTTACTATAACTTGCTATTTCACTATAATTCATATGAAAGGTTAGGTTTTATTCATGTAATGGTCCTTTGCTTATGGTCCTGTAAAACCCCATTAAGAAAAATCTAAATGATGCTCATTTGTGAAAATTCGCTAACATGGAGATGTGTAGCAGACAATCTTTAATCCTGCATAAAAGACGCCATAAATAACAAGCAGGCGTTTTATCGCTTCCCTTCCAGTTGCTGCTTACCTTGGCCCACTGCCCCAGGAAACAAGATCAACGTTTTCTATACAATACCCATAAAGGATGGCCTAGTAAGCTAAGAAAGGGTTAGACATCATTGAATGCTTTATAGCCTTTATTTCAGCCCAGCACCAATTGCCGCTAAATAAGTTATTAAAATGCATAAGTGTTTCAAATAAGTCACGAAGCTGCCGACGGCACTGACATGCTAGTAATAAAAGCGCAGTATTTTTAATACCTTGCTGACAGAACTGCTCCGTCTGTAACCTTCACTTGCTTATTTATTCCCCTTTTTAAAAGATATTCTTCCATTTTTTTTTTATTTTAATCTTCCACAAACTTTGCATTAAGACCCTAGTCAGAGACATCCAAGATAAATCACGCGGATTAGTTGCCGCCACAATAAATCTGCTATTGTTTAAATTCTTTGTCAGGGATTAGAATGGCCGATTGTGAGAAGATTGCTTTCTCCATACAAAGTGCTCATCAAGCCCATCTTATTCACAGACACTGAAGGTCAAAGACGCTGATAGATTTTATCTAACATGCCTAAATAAAACCCTGGCAAAATATCAGCAGAATATAAGACTATATGGTAGTTTCTAGAACTTTAGGAGAGTTGTTCCATGGTTAAAGGGAAGTGACTACATAGAAAATGACGTTGGAGATGTAGAGCAAAATGATATGAAGATTGGTGGGAAAAGATTCCAAATAACTTGTTATTCCCTTGAATTCTCTGAGAAGTCAGTCCTATGAGTGATTGGCAACTATCTCTCCATGAACAGTCACATAGGGGAGGCTGTCAATCACATAGGACCGCTACAGCATATAGCTGATGGTGGTAGACTCCCTTTAACCCTTTAAAGGCACGGTGAGTCTTATCCTGGTGGCCAAAATAAGCTATTTGCTCTCCCCCCCCCCCCCCCCCATCTGTCTCCCAAGAGCCAGAAGTTGTATTTATCAAATGGAACCATTTTGGAGTACATATAACGCATTATTTTTTTTCTCTTCAGGCCCCAGAGTATAATTAGCAGAGGCGTAGGGAAGGTGAGCAACCATAAAAGTGTTACTAATCTCTCCTGGGCTCTGGAGCTGTTCCTTGTCCTCTTCCAGGCTGCTGAACAACAACAGGGGCCACTAAGGTCAGTGATTGGGCCTCATCGGTCAAGTGGCGTTGCGACGCAAAGACACAAGCTTGATTACACCAATGTTGCTCGCATCTTTGCTGCATGACACCATGTATTGCTTAGGCGCAATCTCAGACCTCAGTGGTCCCTGACATAATTTAGCAGGCCTGAAGAGACCTCAGAGTATAATAGAGGTTCCAGTTCTCGCAAGGTGGCCCAAAACATACCCATACCTGAAAAGGGGTACATTTACCGGGCATGGCCTAAATCACCATTAATCATACTTGCAGTAAAATGCCCCATTAATCACGATCTTGATTTAGGCCATAATCACCTAGCCCTACCATGACAGTTTGCGCAAACTGCGACCCACTTAATCTTAACAGTGCGTCAATGGGTAGTGATGAAATCACAATAGTAAACTACATGCAAGTGTTATACTACACCAGTGGTAATGTTGTAAAATTCTTATCTACTCACTTATTGTAAATTACAGGCCTTTACTGGAGGAGACACTGGAGGTGTTCTTCTAAAGACTGAATCAAATCTTACCAATTTTTTACATTCGCGCACACTGAAGTGGATGAAACACTTCATTCAGAATAACCTCAGGTTACGTAGAATTCTTTTTTCAAGGTTGTATCATATGAGCAATTTCTGTTCTAGTCAATTCACCCACCACAAGTACTTTAAATAGCATCTCAGAGAGGACAACACTGGCCTGAAAACGTTTTTCCCAGCAGCCTATGTGACAGTCAGCATATGTGTAAACAGAAATGATTTCTGATTTAACCACTTCAGTACTGGGCCAATTTGTGGTCCAGGACCAGACACATTTTAGGTTTATTATGTATGTGCGGTTTTGAGGTCTGTAAAATTTTTCTCGTATGTCTTAGTCAACTAATTTTTGCGGCTTTTTTCGGGGACACATAGGGCTTTATTTTTATGTTATTTTTATTTTCAAATATGTTTTAATTTTTTTTATATTCAGGAAAATATAAACAAAATAGGAGGGAAATTGTGTCTGGTTTTCAATGTATAATTTTTTTTTAATTTAATAACACAAAGTGTCACTGAAAAACTTTATAAAATAGTTTTTCCTCTCCGTTATGGTAATTTTTATTTTGTATGGTGTCGTCGGGGGCAGGGCTATAACCTTTAATAACGGCGTTTTATTAGCGTATTATTTATTTATTTTTTATTATTATTTTATTTACATTTTTTTAAAAAACTTTATTATATTTTTATTTTATTTTTTTTCCAGATTGTGTCCCCATAAGGTGATAAGAGACCTTTGGGGACATCTGATCACTTTTTTTTTGTACTTGAGGCTGATTTCTCCTATAAGTGGGGCTGGTACATTTAACCTCAGTTACAGGAGGAATACAGACTCCTGTACACTGTATACACAGTATGCAGAGCTGATCTGAGTCCTGTAGGACCCAGCAGCTCTGGCAGGACACTGAGCGTGTCTGCCGGGTCAGAGGGCAGCTGATTTATGGCTGCGTCCATAGCAGTGTATACAGCGCTCATTGAGCGCTGTATACACAGCGATCGATCGAGAAGGCAGGGGAGGTAATAAATCTGCCCTGTCTTCTCTCTAGGAGCTCCGGCTGAAGTTACAGCCGGCTCCTAGTGAAAGCAGCTACACGATCTCCGTGCAGCTGCTGTGTTCTGCTGGACGTACAGGTACGTCCTGGCAGAACTAGACAACCACTTCCCGGACGTATATAGTCTATGGGCGGTCCGGAAGTGGTTAAAAAAAAAATATATATATTTAGAGATAAATGCACCACATCACCATGTAAGTCGTAGTTCACATCTGTGCATGGGGGGATGGGGGGGACTTGCACCAACCAATTTTGTGCATGCAAATTAAATAGAAAATTATATTTTTATGTAAACTCCTATCGGACTATAAAAATTGCAGCAATTTATACGTTCATATCTAGTGATAATCGTTATTACTATTATTTTAGCGTGCAACAGATATTGCTGGAGGCGTATTTTACTCTAGAAAAATCAGGTGTGGACAGGGTCAAATGTAAACTTTACTGATGACTTTGTGTGTGTTGTGTAAGTTCTTGGGTGTTGAAACCTGGACAATGATAAATGATAGCAGCAATAAACTTCCTAGTTATGTTCAGAGGGGTATTGCATAAAAATACACCTCTAGTAAGGCTCAGGGGGGTATTACATTATCCCTCAATGTAACAATCAAAGAGCAGAAGTATAGTATGCTTTCTGATTGATAGCAGAGGGGATAACATGGACAGAAGCTACCCCTCCCCCACCTGGGGTCACATACAAGTTAGTAACAGATAATGATTTATCATCCCTGTGCAGTCTGCAGGGCTCCTAGCCCACCCCCACCCCCTCCAATTTTAGAGCCCATATCACAGGATTGGTTAAGGCTATAGGGTTACAGACTCAGAGCAAATCGCTAGTAAAAACGCTGTCGGGAATTAATATTTGCAATCGGATCTCAATGCCAAAATAGCGTTTTCAACAGTGAATCGCTCCAGACCAGGAAGGGCTATTAATCAAGATCATCATAAAGATTCTCATCTTTAAAATTACTGCATAATCATCTTCATAGCCCCATTCAATCCTGAGATATCGATATTAGCAGTAAGGAGGTATTAAATACAGCTACAGAAGTACCACCCTCGGAGGACCTATAGATACATTTTTAGCAGGGAGAGGGTTAAGGAAATGAAAAGTGCTCTATAAAAGGTTTTAGGCGCCATAAATGGCACAATAGGACAAATAATTCATGTCTATTTCATAACAGCATTACACAGATGTGATTTGTCATTACCATTAGTCTAAAGAGGTTTTCGCATCTCCAGGATCATATTTTAACTTTTTACCATCTCCCTCCTCTGATAGAAGATGCCCACTAATTCTGATGCAGCTGGAATTTTTTTGCTAGTCCCAACCGTCACTGTGGGTATTTTAAGCACAATTAGGCTCTGTACTGTCAGACAGGGACAGCTCATCTGACAGCAGAGAGAACAATTGTGCGAAAATTAAAAGCGGTGAGAAAATAATGTCGGCAAGAGAAAAAAAAATTTCAACTGCGCTGGAATCAGTGGAGCAGGGTCTATTGAAGGTGGTGGTGAAAGGTCCTCTTTAAACCAAATTAAGTATTTAATCCAATACATTGCTTTATCCACTTTGCTCAGTTTGGGAATATATTTAGCTGTACCTGGCACAGTCCTCTCTCATTCCCTAGCTTTCAGACCACCTCTTATATAGCTCTAGGGGTCGGTTTATGACTCAGTCCCTGTGCCCAACCACCTATATTCTCTTCTTTTTCTATGGAAACTGCTCTGAACTGCTGAGTGTAGATAAGGGCTAGAACAGTGCCTCTTATTTCTGTATGTAACTGTGCAATGTACAACCATTACACTGTTCATCTCTGAACATCCTGCTGGCCTGGAGAGGAGACAGGAAAACCCCTGAGATGGGAACACTCCTTTAAGGAATTAAGGTTGAAACACACTTTTTCTTTACGATTAAATAGATTTAAACAAAAAAAAAAAAGTGCCTGTAAAATTTTACTGCAAATATGGATCAAGACATAAAAGTGGAGACTTAAAAGCAGAAAAACTCACCTGTTTTATGGTAAATGTATCCCCCTTTGCCCCGGCTATATGTAGAAGCTTCAGTAGAGCTGGCTGTGGTCGTACCTAGTACACAGTGAGAGAAATGCAAGAAGATCACCAAATGTTATGATGTGGAGGAGAAGTGAATGTACCTCCTCTAAGTACAGGATTTCCCAAAAACCATTAGTTATCTGTAGGCCACCTTATACAGAACAGTGGATGGCGCTGTGAAGACGACTGTGCCTAGACAATATTGGTTAACTGCATAGCAAATCCTTCTAAGCACATTTATCAGAACTTTATATAATGTTATATTGGTCTAATCTGTTTACCACATTGTATTATTTGTTCATTACTGGCAGCCAGAGATTGCCCTATATTTTTTCGAGTAAAAATCTTCCACTTCACATTTTATGAGGAGTATTTTTAGCCATGGAAGACTGCGAAATTTGTAGTAACAGCAATAAAAAAAACAACACATTGTGCGCTCAGGACTTTTGTGCAGATGTGAACATAAAGTTAGTTATACTGATCAGCAGCTGCGGTGGCCACGTACCCTTAGGGGGCGTTCACACTACCGTCGGTGTCCGACAGCTAGTGTCCGCTGCTAATGTCCGTTCAAAATCTCGCACGGATATTAGCATCGGACACTAGCTGTGTCTGTGACATTTTTCATTCATTTAAATGGAGATCGGGAGCGTTGTTTCACACTCCGTGCCTGTCCTTAAGTGTCCATTCCTAAAGATGTCCGACTTTTCAAGCGGACAGCAAAAACTTACATGTCGGGTTTTGCTGTCCGCTTGAAAAGTTGGACATCTTTAGGAACGGACACTTAAGGACAGGCATGGAGTGTAAAACAACGCACCCGATCTCCATTTAAATCAATGAAAAATGTCACGGACATAGCTAGTGTCCGCTGCTAATGTCCATGCAAGATTTTGAACGGACATTAGTAGCAGACACCGACGGTAGTGTGAACGCTCCCATAGTGTTAAACTTCAGCGTCAGACTGTGGTACAACCAAGTACGGTGTACGTAGCTAAAAACACACTGGACTGAAAGACTATTAATGGAGGCCGCACGGTGCTATTCACAGTAACGTTAACGGATTACAGCACCAATTAACCTGATTCTCACCAATGGCAGAGTACAGGTTAACAGATACTATGACTAAAGTAATTTAACATGTAGCAGCTCTATCCCGGGCCCAGATCACAAAACCCTAAACAAATTAGGCATCCCCACGGCCAATAATGCACAAACTACAAAACAAAGAATATTTATTCCATACAGCAAACACTGCAGTTTAAAAATAAAATAAATAAAAATAGTTGCCTTTTTCAGTTTCACATCAAAGCATCAGGCATTCCCCAAAATGCTATAGATAGAAACTACATCTTGTTCAGCAAAATTTTCTTTGTATTTTTGCAAGCAAATTAAAGCGTAACTAAACTTTCGTACAACTTTTGAATGTGTCATTAAAAATGTTTTGAAATCTACTAACAAATTTTAGCTTTTTGTGAAAACCTGCAGTTTTTTTTTAAATCGTTCCCTAGCTTCTCACTGACTATCTTTTATATGACACTACGGATGCAGGACTACCAGAATAATTTTCAGAGATATCACTGACAGAAACCATAATCGTTTTATGTATGAATGGGCCTAATCAGGAGCGAGTCTCGAGCCGCGGATTTCGTGGCTGAGTCAGCCGCAGAATTCGCGGGAAGATAGAACATGTCGCTTCTTTTTTCTGCCGTGTGAGTTCTCTGATTGGCTAGCCGCAACAGGATGCCGATGCAGTGCAGTGCCATCGCTCTCCTGATTAGGCCTGAAAGAATGGGCCTAATTGAGAGCGAGTCTCGAGCTGCGAATCAGCTACACAATCCGCAGGAAGATAGGGCGTGTCGCTTCTTTTCCCAGTAGTTTAAAAATAAATAAATTAAAAAATCGCTAGTGGGAAAAAAAAAGCATGCGACTCCCATTGAAATGAATGGGAGCCTTATTTGCAGGCAGATTTTGAGGCAGATTCCGCCTCAAAATCCGCCTGCAAAAAATCTCCGTGTGAACATACCCTTAAAATGATTTTGCCTACATATTTATTTCTATTACTGCAAACTTAGCTCTCCTTCTTGGCTAAAAATATTCCCTAAAAAAGTCCATAAAAGGGATTCTACTATTAAAACATGTTTTTTTCTAATGACCACGTCGGAATAGCCTTAAGAAAGGCTATTCGTCTCCTACCTTTTGATGTGGTCTCCGCTGCGCCGGTCATCCGAAATACAGTTTTTTCCCGGTATGCTAATGAGTGTCCGGCAGCAATGATGGCGGGCCCCAGCGCTCATACGCCGATGGAGGCGTCCCCACTTCGGCCGGAACTGGGCAATCCAGCAACGCCTTCTTCCTTATCTGCCTCCTCCCCTTCTGTGTCCTCTTCTTTCATCGTCATGGGTGACGCATGCGCAGTCGGCTCTGGCAGCGGGACCCTGTTAGAGCCGCTTGCGCATGCCGGCCGGCGGCCATACTTGCCAGGCCGCAATTGCGCACATGCGCAGTACGCTCCGCAAAGTATTTGCCAAACAGAGTGTACTGCGCATGCTCAGTAAGGTCTGTACAGCCCTCCGACGCCTGGATGTGTTCACTCGGGTCTCGCTGCCAGAGCCGACTGCGCATGCGTCACCCATGACGACGAAAGAAGAGGACACAGAAGGGGAGGAGGCAGATCAGGAAGAAGGCGTGGTTGGATTGCCCAGTTCCAGAAGCAGTGGGGACGCCTCCAGCGGCGTATGAGCATTGGGACCCGTCCTCATTGCTGCCGGACACTCATTAGCATACCGGAAAAAAAATCGGTATTTCGGATGACCAGCGCGGCGGAGACCACATCAAAAGGTAGGAGACGAATAGCCTTTCTTAAGGCTACTCCGACATGGTCATTAGAAAAAACACATGTTTTAATGGTAGAATCCCTTTAAAAATGAGAAGAGTATTTTTATACTTCCAAAAATCAAGTAATGCAACCCCTGATTGTACATTAAAAAAAAATTAAAAAAAAATTAACACTATACTATGACACTGGGGAGTAATTTGATAAGGTGTAGACCTCACACTAGAGCAGCCACATTCACCAGGACTGGCATACTGCAGTAAGCCCCTGACCATTCACATCATGTATTGTCCCTACACAGTGTAGTTGTTACTATGTTGTAGTTTATTCTGGTTATAGGACCATTGGTCTGTACCACCATTTACTGTTGTTCATTCACTGAACTGTGTTAGTTCATTTTTGAGTTATCACTTCTATTTTTTAAAGCATTCTTTGTTTACAGTATTTGTTCACCCCCTTAAACTTTTTGCACAGTATTATATACCAATCGTATTTTCCCGAAAATAAGATAGGGTCTTATTTTTTTCGCTCCAAAAATTGGGCTTATTTTCAAGAAATGTCTTAGTTTTTCCATGAACAAAAAAATCCATTCACCAGACCCCTCTTAGACCCAAAACTGTTAGAGTTGGCAAGTGTCAATGGTAGAGGGGCTCTCACACACAGATTTGTGTCACTACTCTCAAAGGCGTGTCACTGTCAGGTCCCTTGCCATTGAAGCAGTGTTCCACTGCAGCCAAGTGTAGTGGTTGGCTCCCCCTGGTGACCTGATTCAGCAACAACACTCGGGCTCAGGAGTGGAGTGATGTCAGTCGCACTACCCAATCTGTGTATGAAATCCTGACACTACCGGTAGTCAACCTGTATTGTGAAAAACTAGCTCATTAATGTCTTCTTGTATAGATAGCCCCCTTAAAGTTAAAGTCCAAATATTTGGGGGGTATGCTTTTTTTTGTGGGTGTTATCCTTTTGGGCAGAAGGGGGATCCTGATTTCCTTGATGAAAAGTCTACTGCATCTGCTCTGGTGTATTCTATTTACATTACATGTATCGTTGTGTGGACACCTTTTTTTTTTTTTTTTTTAAGAGGACCTTTCACCTCCTGGGGCACATGCCAACAGCGTGTTGAATTCAGCTTTCAAGTTCTGTGCCCCAGGTGAAGAGCTATCTGTGACGGTACCGTAGCTCTTCACAGTCAAAAGGGAGTTCCTGACAGTCAGTCAGGAACACCCTTCCTTACAGCAGCGCCTATAGCGCTGTACTGTGAGAGGGGGCGTTGCTTACCACCCAGTGATGATGCTCAGTGGTGAGGTATGCCCCCCGTATTCGTCTATGGATGAGCACTATCAGGAGGGGAGGGAGGCGTTCTTCACCGCTCTCACAGTACAGAGTTATAGGTGCTGCTGTGAGGAAGGAATTCAGCGCACTGTCGGCTTTCTGGCGGTATATAAAACCACATGTGCCCCAGGAGGTGAAAGGTCCTCTTTAATTACTGTAAGGGTTAGTTCACACGTAAATAACGTGTGGCTTATTTTGGCACCGGAAAAAAAAAGCTTCCTAATTAGGAAGCTTTTTTTTTTAATCTTGCCAAGCTTTTTTTGGAGCTTTTTTTTTTTGTAAAAACAGCTTCCAAAAAAAGCTAGGCTGTTTTCTTTTCCCCTCCCATAAAGTGAATGGGCTGAAAAAAACAGCTAACTTTTTTTTCCGCGTGTTTTTTTTAAAAAAAACCACGCGGAAAAAAACGCGCGGTTTTCACCTCCCATTCACTTCTATTGCTTTCTTCAGGCGGAAAATGCCTGAAGAAAGGTCATGTCGCTTCTTTTTCTGCTAGCAGAAAAAAAAGCTAGCAGAAAAAAAAAACTAGCTGTTCACATAGGGCTCCATTGTATGGAGGAGGATTATGACGTGGATTCCCCTATCAAAATCCTCCTCTATGTCCCCGTGTGAACTAGCCCTAACTAGGGCTTAATTTCAGAGTAAGGCTTATATTTCAACTCATTTATGCCGACAGTTATTGAGGAATGGTGATCATGACCAGCGAAATCCCAGACTGAACTCCAGTCTTATCCATACAGCAAACACTGTATAAATCAATAGTAGTGTGTGCAGTAGTGATGGGAGATTTATTTTGGCAATTACTTCCTTATGATCTAGCTCATATCAAAAGATTAGTACACTTAATTCATTATTTCTCCTAAGTAGGAATACTGCTGAGTACATAGCTCTAGCCTGTTATACAAAGTCATTAGTGGTTCTTCAGATAACGTATAGTGTTTTGTGTGTGTGTGTACATATATATATATATATATATATATATATATATATATATATATATATATATGTGTGATCAGATGCATTTCGTATGTTTAATCATTAGTAATGTTCTATATGGACAATCACTTATATCACAAGCTATCGACACCATGTTGAACTTTGCAAAGTTAGGCCAGTTGCAGACGATCGTGCTGCAACTGGTCAACTGTGAATTAAAAGCACTGGCGGCACATGGGAAGTCCCTGTGTGCTGCCTGTGCATGGCCGTCGTTCCGCGGCTCCTTTCATTAAATGAATAGGAGCCACAGAAGCAAGGGCCACAAAACAGGACAGGAATAGGACCTACTCTATATTTTGTAGTCCGGACTGTCGGCCTGCACACAGTACCGTGGTCATGTGTACTAGCCCATTGAAAT
Organism: Leptodactylus fuscus; assembly: GCF_031893055.1. NCBI lineage: Eukaryota > Metazoa > Chordata > Amphibia > Anura > Leptodactylidae > Leptodactylus > Leptodactylus fuscus. The sequence continues at coordinate 89,336,995 of NC_134266.1, read as the reverse complement.
GAATGGGTCAGTGTGCTATCCAGGAAAAATCCCGAATAGCACACTGAACACGGCCATGGTCGTCTGCAACCGGTCTTTGTAACATGTTCAATCTCAACCTTAACATTAGCATATATTACATTTTAGAGAGGTATTGAAGTGGAGCATTTACTATTGCCTACAGCCATTTCTCTCTCTCTCTGCTCCTTCACTCAGTTCCTGTTCACTCCTCCCTCTCCCTTCTCCATAAATTTGTATTGTGGCTGTAACATGACATCTCTGACACATTCTCTTCAGAGTGCAAGTCAGTGTTTCTACCATCTTTTTGTATGCTAGGGGCCCGTTAACACGGGCAGAGGGGGCGGATTATGAGGCGTAATCCACGTCATAATCCGCCCCCTCACAATGGTGGTCTATGTAAACCGCTAGCATTCTTTTTTATGCTAGCGGCACGTTGCTGAAAAAAGAAGCGAGCTGCCCTTTCTTCAGGCGGATTCCGTGGCTCATTGTGCCGCTATGTCCGCCTGGCGGCAGCAACCTCTGCTGTCGGCCCATTCATTTGCGCTGACTCCGGAGAGGGAAGCCTCGACAGTCGTAGCAGGTGGGTTTTGACCCAGAGTGACACGGCTCCCTGCGTCACTCTCTCTGCCAAAATCCACCCCGCCGCCCCCCGTGTGAACTACCCAAAGATATATCAAAATTAACATTCACTTGTACTATTGATTTATGTAAAGCTTGTAGAAAGGTTAGTGACATTTTGCATTATGACACACAAATGCTCCTAAAAAAAATAAAAATAAATATCTTGACAAATAGCTTAGTAGGACACCAACAAACTATAGGACAGAATGTAATTTATTACTATAATGAGAATATAGGATTATTAATCCTAACTGAGCAAATGGTTAAATAATTTTAATTGCTTCCCTCAAAACCAGGATAACCTGTTTGCAGCATTCCTGTGCACAAAGCTCAGTTTAACAGATATCACTGGCCATCACGTATAATATTAAATAGACAGGAACACTTTTCTAGACTGCTTTCCAACAAGCTCCTCTGACATACCGCACTCCCCTCTGTGTCCTGTAAGCTACGACTAGAGGAGTTTAGTCCCAGTAGCTGCTGCTGCGAGGAGGTAGAAGTTGACATTTTGGCAGTGGCAATGCTGTGTGAAAGTGAACCTACAAAAGAGGAAAAAATAAAAAAAATAAATACAAAATATAACCAAAGCACACATGCAGCATCAATAAACTTCCTAATATATTCTCCACAGTGCAAATATCCACACACTGTCCACTGAAGGGGGGGGGGTCATTTTGTTCCTTCATATTCTATTCATGTACATAGGGTCAGGGGACAATCGTACATAGTACAGGTTGTGGGCATATTTCTCCTTGAGGAGACACGGAGTCTTACAAAGCCATTTTTGCTCCGTTGAGGATTGTGGGAGGAATATGCAAATCTGTTTCCCAAGATGTAAATAGGAAAACCGTGCCTCTGTTTTGCTGCCCTCTAGGGGTAGCCTTCAAACATCATTCATGGCTTTTTCAAGTTTATTGCATGATGCAAGGATATGCCAGACTAATTTATTCTATTCCAAAAGGAACAGAATCCCAGCTGTGGTCAGCGCTGTTTCGATCTGGTTGGATCTCTTCAGCACAGCGTAGATGAGAGACTTCTGGACCAGGTTATGGGGATAATATTTCTCGTTGTATAGGATTAACAAGGATCTTGCCAAGTGAGAACTGTCATAAATTCCACTTATCTAGTGTGGATAAAGGATAATGAATAAACTCAAGACATAATGATAACACAAAGTAAGTAAGATTGTTTTAGCATTTACAAGTAACAAATGATAGAAATTAGATCCACATAAAATGCAGGACAGCTAAACCTTTTGCCCCTACATTGTTTGTGGGTAATGATACTTATCACTCAGGAAAAATCTGGGGCTGCTAACCTGCTGCGACATACAGTGACAGTAATAATGGATGTCATTATATTCTTCTATATACCTATACTATTCATTAGTAAAGAGAAGATTTAGAATTGGAGGTGCTTTAGTCAGTTTTAATGACAATCACACTGCAAATACAATAGCTACATGGTACTTAATGCCTAGCTCCAGTTATAACAACTTTTCACAGGTCACTAATTATTAAGCTGTTCTCCTGCTCCTTATTTACATCTCTGTATTCAGCCTAACACATAGAGCTCTATGGAGCAGGACTTTCTGATTTATTGCCTGATACATGCACTCCTAGCATATCTGCAGTCTAACAGTGTTATTTATAAATAAATAAATAAATAAAAAAATAAAAAACACGGAATAGCAGAAGAGTAGGAGCAGCAATTATTTGAGTGTCATTTCTATCTCCCTCCCCTCTTCATAGACTAATATGGAGAAAATACCGTATTTTCCGGACTATAAGGCGCACATAAAATCCTACGATTTCCTCAGAAATCGAAAGTGCGCCTTATAGTCCGGTGCGCATTATATATGGATGGAAGCGGCGGCACGCGAGGAGTTAAGCGGCAGCTGTCGGAGACTTTGCTGGCAGCCACCGCTTAACTCCTCGCGTGCCGAGCGCTTCCATTCATTTCAATGGAAGCGTGCCATTGAAATGAATAGAAGCAGCTGACATGCGGGGGGTTAAGCGGCCGCCGGCAAAGTCTGCGTGCTGCCGCTTTTAATCACATATAAGACGCACCGGACAGCGCTGCGCCTTATAGTCTGGTGCGCCTTATATATGAACCTAGACAGGACTATAAGGCGCTTATGGGTAATGTGCCTTATAGTCCGCAAAATACGGTAACTGCATGAAAAGAGAAAACATTTATTTAATAAGATATATGTTATAAAGTTTATATATAAACCTGTATTATTTATTCATGCACAGTTATTTAAAACCAGAGGTACACTAATAAATCGGACAGTTCTAATTCTAACACTTCTGTCCTGAGACTTTACTGCACTTCCTACCCACTCTACCCGGTGGACATCAGCTTGACAAGTTAACCAGACCCACTTGAAGTGAAAAGAGTGGTGTAAAAATTCAAAATGTCAAAAAATGTTTGCCAAAATCCCAATACAAAATGCTGTTTTTCAGCTATCATGTCAGAATTCAATAGTACAAGACATGCAGGACTTGCTGGTCATAAAATCTATTTCCAGCTCAGTCCCATCCAAGTGAGTGGGGCGGAGATGCAACACCAAGCACAGCCACTAGACAACGCATGGTGTTTTGCTGGTCCCATCAGCTGATCAGTCAGCCAGCCTAGATTCAGAAGCCCAAGTTTCATCTGGCCAGGAGAGTGACACTCTATAATACTAGGGGTCCCGGCCTCTCAGTTTTTCTGTTCCATTACAGAAATGCCACCAGGGATTGGGCAGTCATGTGGTGGACAGACTGTAATGGAGTCCATCAAGTCTCTATTATGGCTTGTTATTATGTCCTTGACTTTTGGACAATCCACCATCAGTAAATGAATCCCACTAAATAGCTTATATTGTATTGTCTTCAGTGCAATGACACAAGTTCTGATAACAGAGTTATGTGAGCCCAGGCCTCAGAGTCCCAGCTAACACAAAGCTGCTGCTTCACACTCACTATGGGAATGTCGGCCATAAGCCTCATCACATGTATCACGTGTACTACATAGACCGCAGGTCAGCAGCGCCCCCTCACCGGCGGACATGTGACCACACGTAAGGCCCGGGCACGGTGATATCACACATACCCGACCTGTGTAATATTCTCCAATAATATCACGAGCTCAGCTCAAAAATTAAAATAACCGCTTAAACGTCACATATGACACGCAGGCCTCGGCTCACAGTTCAGTCTCTTTAATTACTTCATCTCACCCTATTTTCGCCCTATTGCATCTCGTAAAGCCGTCATCCTCGCCACCTCCCCGGCCACGACTAAGGACGACCCGGGAAATCCCCGTTTCCGGTTCACGTAGCGTGGCGTCGCCTTACGTTTCCGCTTCTAGCGATAGCGGCCAATACGAGGCGGAACTGGACACCATAGAGCTGCCCAGGTGTGGGCTAGAAAGACAGTACTCTCTATACAGCCTGGTTATGTGATTATAGCGCCACACTGAGGCAACTGTTCGCTAGCTGCAGCTCAGGAGCTGCATATGGCGATGTATGGATACGAGGCGACATTATTTGTGGTCATGTTAATAAACATAAAGCCCTGTCCGCCACTTACTGACCTGGGGTGTTGCTGAGAGGGAGAGTATCCCGGCATATTATACCTACGCATGACCTAGTGACATTATGACATAAAGCAATGGCAGGATCCTCTTTCAACGAGCCCGGATAGCTCAGTCGGTAGAGCATCAGACTTTTAATCTGAGGGTCCAGGGTTCAAGTCCCTGTTCGGGCGGCTCGTTCATTTTTAAGTTTTACTGGATGAAACATGTAGAAATGTTCTGTAATAACATGCGGCAGATTGTATCAGTGTACAAGGAGCATGTGTATATATATATATATATATATATATATTTATATATATATATATATATATATATATATATATATATATATATATATATATATATACACACTATGACGAGCATCATGTCTAAGGTGAATAATTATAGCGGCATACAGTGTCTATTCCGATAAAGCAGACACAAGTGCTAGCCTTCAACTGCGCATAAAACGAGGGATAATGTACATTATATTTATAGAAAAAAAAAAAATTCGAGTGCCGCCCGAACAGGGACTTGAACCCTGGACCCTCAGATTAAAAGTCTGATGCTCTACCGACTGAGCTATCCGGGCACTCATAGTGATGTTCTGGGATTTTCAGAGGGTAGTACATAATTAGGAAAAAAGTGAACTCCGAATCTCCTGGAGGTTTGCAAAGTTTGCAGGGTTTATATTGGAGAGGGGGGGTTGCTGAATATTGGACGTTTGCTATTCTAGTTTGCATTAGGTGTCTGTTAGACGATGCTGCTGTATTTCTCAGATTGTAGCAAAACACCATTATGTAACAGGGTTTATTTACACAATAGTGTTATGTTGGGGAAGAATGATCATAGTAAAATGATCATAGTAAGTTATGATATAATGATCTCCCGTAGAGATGAGCAAATAGTATTCAACCGAATACCTCCCCGCCATAGGTATTCGTGTAAGCGGCCGAACACCAAGGGATTAAACGCATTGACTATTCGAAGCGCTTAACCCCTTGGTGTTCGGCCACTTACACAAAAACCTATGGCAGGGAGGTATTCGATCGAATACTACTCGCTCATCTCTAATCTCCCGGTCATCCAGATCACTAAAGTACTGGACACTGAGCTTTATTTCACTATGCATGCCTTCCAACTTTCAAAGGCCGGAAAGAGGGACATAATGTAAGGGCTCGTTCACATCTGCGTTGTAGGGTCCTTATTGCAGGTTTCCGTTTCCTGCATAAAACAGATGCAGGAGACGGAAACCTGCAGGAGACTTTCTCACCCATTCATTTGAATGGGTGAGAAAGCTGTCCGGCCGTGCGCGGCAGTGAGCGTTTTGCGCTCTCCGCCGCGAAACCGGGTTTTATAATCCGGACACAGAGTCGGACATGCACTACTCTGTGTCCGGATAAAAAAATCCGGTTTCGCGGCGGAGAGCCTAAAACGCTCACCGCCGCGCACGGCCGGACCCAGTCTATGGTTTCCGTCTTCTGCCATGCAGAAGACGGAAACCATAGTACGGAGACCCTGAACGCAGGTGTGAACCCAGCGTTATGTGTCCATTCCCATCCAGTCACCCGTACATTATATGCCCCCACATTATAAAATCCCTTTCCTGGTGCCCCATTTTAACTGGGAGAAACTAGAGGGGTACAATTAAACTGGGGCAGCTAGAGGGGGACAATAACCTGTAGGATACCTGGAGGGCGACATTAAACTGGGGGAAGATGGAGGGGGGCATTAATGTCCCCTTCCAGCTACCACCACAGTTTAATGTCATCCTCCAGTTGCCCCAGTTTAATGTCTCCTTCTAATTGCCCTCAGTTTTATGTCCCAGTTCAGTGACCCCTTGTTTAATGTCCCTCTTCAACTGCCCACATTTAATGTTCCTTCTCCATCTACCCCCAAAGTTTAATATCCCCCTCCATCTGCCCCATCAGTTTAATGTCCTACTTCATCTGCCCACCCCCTAGTTTAATGTCCGTCCCTCCATCTTTCCCCAGTTTAATGTCCCCCCTCCATCTGCCTCCCCCCCCCAAACTTTAGTTATATATCCTGAAGGATAAACTGTCTGTGTTTTTTATAGCAGATTTTGCTGCAGTTTTTTGAGCCAAAGCCAGGAGTGGATTAAGCAGAGGGAAGAGGTATACCTCTCCCTATATACAGTGGGCCAAAAAAGTATTTAGTCAGTCACCAATAGTGCAAGTTCCACCACTTAAAAAGATGAGAGGCGTCTGTAATTTACATCATAGGTAGACCTCAAGTATGAGAGACAAAATGAGAAAACAAATCCAGAAAATCACATTGTCTGATTTTGTAAGAATTTATTTGCAAATTATGGTGGAAAATAAGTATTTGGTCAGTAACAAAATTTCATCTCAATACTTTGTTATATATCCTTTGTTGGCAATGACAGAGGTCAAACGTTTTCTGTAAGTCTTCACAAGGTTGGCACACACTGTTGTTGGTATGTTGGCCCATTCCTCCATGCAGATCTCCTCTAGAGCAGTGATGTTTTGGGGCTGTCGCTTGGCAACACGGACTTTCAACTCCCTCCAAAGGTTTTCTATAGGGTTGAGATGGAGACTGGCTAGGCCACTCCAGGACCTTGAAATGCTTCTTACAAAGCCACTCCTTCGTTGCCCTGGCGGTGTGCTTTGGATCATTGTCATGTTGAAAGACCCAGCCACGTTTCATCTTCAATGCCCTTGCTGATGGAAGGAGGTTTGCACTCAAAATCTCACGATACATGGCCCCATTCATTCTTTCATGTACCCGGATCAGTCGTCCTGGCCCCTTTGCAGAGAAACAGCCCCAAAGCATGATGTTTCCACCCCCATGCTTTACAGTAGGTATGGTGTTTGATGTATGCAACTCAGTATTCTTTTTCCTCCAAACACGAAAAGTTGTGTTTCTACCAAACAGTTCCAGTTTGGTTTCATCAGACCATAGGACATTCTCCTAATACTCTTCTGGATCATCCACATGCTTTCTAGCAAACTTCAGACGGGCCCGGACATGTACTGGCTTAAGCTGTGGGACACGTCTGGCACTGCAGGATCTGAGTCCCTGGCGGCGTAGTGTGTTACTGATGGTAGGCTTTGTTACATTGGTCCCAGCTCACTGCAGTTCATTCACTAGGTCCCCCCGCGTGGTTCTGGGATTTTTGCTCACCATTCTTGTGATCATTTTGACCCCATGGGGTGAGATTTTGTGTGGAGCCCCAGATCGAGGGAGATTATCAGTGGTCTTGTATGTCTTCCATTTTCTAATTATTGCTCCCACAGTTGATTTCTTGAATCCAAGCTGGTTGCCTATTGCAGATTCAGTCTTCCCAGCCTGGTGCAGGGCTACAATTTTGTTTCTGGTGTCCTTTGACAGCTCTTTGTTCTTCACCATGGTGGAGTTTGGAGTCTGACTGTTTGAGGGTGTGCACAGGTGTCTTTTTATACTGATAACAAGTTTAAACAGGTGCCATTACTACAGGTAATGAGTGGAGGAAAGAGGAGACTCTTAAAGAAGAAGTTACAGGTCTGTGAGAGCCAGAAATCTTGATTGTTTGTAGGTGACCAAATACTTATTTTCCACCATAATTTGCAAATAAATTCTTACAAAATCAGACAATGTGATTTTCTGGATTTGTTTTCTCATTTTGTCTCTCATACTTGAGGTCTACCTATGATGTAAATTACAGACGCCTCTCATCTTTTTAAGTGGTGGAACTTGCACTATTGGTGACTGACTAAATACTTTTTTACCCCACTGTATTTCCCATTGCTTCTGTAGCCTTTCTAGGTTTTGGCTCAAAAAACCGCAGACAAAACTGTAATAAAATAAGCTGCATTTTTGCAATGTGGGGCCCAAGCCTAAAGCTAAGGCTCTACGTAGCAAGCCATAGCCAAAAATTACGTCCCAATCAGGACTTGCACCAGGCCCCATGGTTGCGGTGGCCCCCGGATCCGGGCACAAGATTTATGTCCAGGAGAGTACCACTCACAACTGATACAGTTGAAGCCTATAACAGAGCAGGATGCGGTAAAGTCCTTGCTCTGTCATAGAAGACTTATAGTAATGGGCAGGATGTCCCAGCACAGGTGATGACTTCACTGCATTGTGTCACCTGCATCGGGCCAGGACCTGGACCAGTATGCAACTACAGGAGAACATTTCCACTGCTCCAGGGGGATCAGGGAACCGTGATGTGAGAAGGTAGCAGGCAGAGTGCTGGAGTCCAGGTATATCAGCCCCAGGTTGCTGACATATGTGTGGTCCAGGGTGGATCTGGAGTAGGCCTCGGCCCAGGTCTGTGCACGCTATGGGGGCATTCACACAGAGTAAAGTGGCGGTGATTCTGCCACGATAACTTGAGGCAGAATCAGCGCTGATAAAAAGACTCCCATTGAGTTCAATGAGTTCCATCTTCCGCGCAGAACACATTGAAGTCAATGGAAGGCTTTTTTTTTCAGCACTGAAATTCCACACCAAATTCCTCACCATTTTCCTCCGTGTGAATGGACCCTTAGACAAGAATGGTTTTGTATCCCTCAGGATTTGGTCCAGGAGCTGATATTCATTTTTCAGGGCAAATTGCAGAAGTCTTGAAAAATAATAGTCAACTCGGAGTCTTGAAAGATTATGTGTGTTGTTTGTAGTGACTTGTGTACGGTATTATGGCTATTTTATTCATCCCAATCTAAGCTTGGTTCTGTGTGATATATTCATCTAATACCTTCCACCATTATTTGGGGGGTTATACATCCTTGCTTACTTTTGCTGACAGTTTAACGCGCAGTCTGTATATTTTGCCTTTAAGAGGACCATCCTTTATAAGATCATTTTTTTATGTGCACATGCGGGTGGTCTGCTCAAAGAGGTTTCACTGTATGGGCACAGTAGTAACTTTATCTCCATCTGGAACCCTGATTTATACAAGTAATTGTAGGGATAATATAACCCTGATCTTAAAGTGCGAATTTAGTGCGAGTGTTTTTGGCATTCTTTCTGGCAATAATTTATTAGCCATCCAAACACACATTGGGCTACATTGTATATTATGTATTTTTCAATAAAATGTAAAAAGTTATGAATGGCTTATAATTGTACTTCAGTTATCATAGAAACATCTGACTAAACACATTGCAGACGGTACGTCTGTGTAAATTGTCAGTGTGCTATCCAGGTTTTTCACGGATAGAATACTAACCCATTCATTTCAATGGGCTCGTATACATGGTGTGCGGGTGGATTGTCTAGGCCGCAAAATATGGAACAGGTCCTATTCCTGATTTTGCTGCCCTGCTTCCACAGCTCCAATTCATTGAACGAAAGGGGTAGCGGTAGCACAGCATCCGTGGATCCCACGTGCGCCGCCCATGCCATTAATTCACGGCAGAAAGTTAGCACACAGTCGTGTGCAACTGACTTAAAAGATCTAAAATTCAAGGCTGTGGAGTCAGAGTTAGGATCAATTTTGGGTGGCGTTGAAGTCAGATTCAGAGTTGAAAAAGTTAAGCCCAGTGCACATCTGCGTTCAGGATTCTGTTCAGGAGACCACTTGGAGACCCCCCTCGAACAGAAACCTATATGCATAGAAAAGTGGTAACCTGGGAAAACACGCAGAACTCATAGATTATAATGGGGTCCATTTGGTTTATGTTTGGTTTCCACACGAAAAATGCAGAGAGAAAAGTGCCCAAGCGGATTTCCCGAAAGGAAACCTGAACACAAATGTGAACTGGGCCTAACTGACTCAGACCCTAGCTTCAAAATAAAATACTGTTTTTAACTCCTTAGCAACATGTGAAGTAATAGGAAATTACAGCCACCAAGCGTTAGGGCAACTTTCCATAAGAGTATGGCACAAGTCTTCTGACCAGTCAGACACTCTGAGTGATCTCTGGGGCAGCTGTTAGCTACAAATTACAGCTAATACCTTGTTCCTACACACCCGGTTGGAGCTGAGATACAATTTCAGAAGAAGAATTACTGCTTCAAGTCCTCTAATGGGACATACAAAAAAACGAATAACAAAAAAAATCTAAAATTTAAAAATAAATAAAGCTTCCACTTTCTTATATGAATTATGTACAACCCCCCCCTGAAAATATATAAAACAATACATATTTGGTATTGCCACATCTGCAACAATCCCTTCAATAAAACTGAAACCTGTCTGCTAAACGTTGTGAAAAAAGGAAAATAAAGCCAGTCGTGTCTCAAAATGGCATAAAAAGTGATACAAAAATTATATATACCCCTATACAATACCAATATAAAGCACAGCTCATCACACGAAAAATAAGTTTGCACTTCAAATGCAGATCCATGGAGTGAAAGGAGGTGTATGGATCTGTCTTGTAACGCTGAGTCCGGTGAGACAATATTGCGCTTATTTTGTTCGTGTGGCTGATAGTAAGCCACTTGTATAGTTAGATTATAATTTCTGTTTAGTTACACGCTCAGATGAGCAGGATTTTATTTTGTTTTTACCGGAAGTTAAGGCTGTATTTTATTTTTGCTCATTTTGTGTCTGAAGTGAAAGTTGACTTATTTTCCTGCTTCTTTTTCTAAATAAACCTGTTTTGCTGCATAGTTTATGTCCTTGTCTTTGACTGCTTGGGTCTGCACCTGTGCTGCTACCGAGCTACCTCCCCTACAATATATAAATTAGGTATTATTGCAATCATAAGGACCTATAGAATGAAGATAACATGTTACTTATGATGTATGTTGAATGGCAAAAAAAATGTCTAAGGTGCATTCACTTCTGGGACAACTAATGCTCTCTAAACCCCTTGATAAATTCTTTATGGGGGTGCAGTTTCCAAAATGGGGTCTCTTTGTAGGCGATTACACTTTATTGGCACCTCAGGAGCTCAGCAAACATGACATGGCACACAAATACCAAACATCAAAATCTGATCTCCAAAATCCATATAGGCCTACATGTAAGACACTGTTGTACCCAGGATAAAGTACAATGTCATATGCGCGTATAAACTGCTGTTTGGGTACACAGTAGGGATGGAGCACTATTTAGTTTTTGGAGCACAAATTTAGATGGTTTGGTTTTTGGACACCATGCCATTATTGCAGAGCCCCTGAAATGACAGTAAAGTGGAATCCCTTGACCTGTGAACCCATTTTGGAAATTATACCCCTGAAGGAATTTATCCAGAGGTATATTGAACATTTTACCCCTAAAGTGTTACATTCATTTTTTTAGAATTGAATGATAGTGAAAGAAATATTTTTTTCCAGAAATATGTGATTTCAGCGCACATTATGTTGTACCCAACCTGTGTCAGAGACAAACCTTCCAAAAGCTGTTGTGCCCAGGATAATCGTTTCACAGTTTTTGGAGTGTGTGTCCTTCCGCTGACACAGGCTGGGTGCAACATATTGGGTACTGAAATGGCGTTTCTCAGGGAAAATTGCAGTTTATGCATTAACTCAAATGAGTTCTCTTTTTGAGGATTTCCATTATGCTGGTACCTTAGGAGCTCTACAAATGCAACATGGGACCTGAAAACTATTCCAGTAAAATCTGTCCTCCATTCTGAATAACGCCATGTACCCATATACATCATTTTACGATCACATATGGAATATTGCTGTTTTCAGAAGAAATTGTGTAACCAACTTTTTGGAGCTTTTTTCTTCTTTAACCCCTTGTGAAAATTAAAAATTTGGTGCTAAATGAACGTTTATTGGAAACTAGTAGTACCCGCGACTTCGTCCGCGGAACCCTGACCTCCTGCGCGACCCGCCTGTAGCGCTGCGCAGGCTTCTTCCTTTTCCTTGTGTCCACAGCGGCTCCCTTTTCCTCATCTCCCCCCTGGCGCCTGCCAACCCCCTTTTTCCTACCCACTCCATGTGCTCACTTCTTTCTCCTACCCCGTGCCCCTTTTCCCCAACCCCATGCCCCCTTCCCCCGTGTTACCTACCCTGTACCCCCTTTTTCCCACCACCCCATGCCCCCTTCCCTGTCTTACCTACCCAGTGACCCCTCCCCCCCCCCAGACCCTGTGTCACCTTTCCCCCCACCAACCCGTGCCCACGGCCTCACCAAACCCCGGGCTCCCCGTGTACCGATGTTACAGGGGTGCCTATGAGGGCCCCCCTCCTGCGGCAAGCCATGTGCCCCCATTCCATCTGTGGGCGCTGTGGCGGCCCTGTCCCCGTCCCCCTTCCAGGGGCCCCCGGGTTTACCTGCCTAGGCCCCCCATTCCCGCATCCCCCACTGGACTGGCAACCTCCTCACTCCCAACACCCCACCCCTCTCCCTTCTCAAAGTCCCCTAACTCGCCTGTCGTCACAACCCTTCTCCTGCGGCCGAATGACACTGTAGATAGCCCTAAGCAGACATCAGCGACATCCCCGACGGACATGCAGAGTCCAGAGGTCGCAGCCGCCACGGGACAGCAGGCCGAACCGGCGTTCCAGACCGCGGCGCAGGCGACCCCCTGTCTGGCCGCGGCAGAGCACTGCGGTCCTGTGGTAAGCCCAACACAGGCGGGGCAGCGTACGCACTTCTCACTGCCCCAGAGTACGGGCGCTGGTTCAGGACGCTCTGGACCTCTGAGAGCCGTCATGTTCTTGTGGACGCCGGCCGATAGCTCCGCCCACATAGAGAAGCGGCACCCATCCAGGTGAGCTGCTGATGGGGCTGGGATGACGTCATCCCAGGTCCTACAGTGTCCCAGGTTGCCTGCAGCAAATTCAAAAGTGAAAAGCACCAGTCACGGGAGTGAATTGCGGTGGTGTATGGGAATTTCATGTAGCCTATCGTTCAATCTGGGACCCAAGGCATGTATGTGCGCAATTTCAGCCAAATCCGTTCGCCCGTCTAGGTGTCATTGCGTCCCCTTTCCAACCCCCCTTCCCCCCCCCGACCCCTTTGCACCCACCCCAGCAACCCCGACTTCGGCCTCCTCCCCTGCCTGGGGTTAGGAGCTAGGCCCGAGAGGGCAATAGGGAGTTTGTGGCTTGCTAATGCTAAAAATAATTAATGGGTTAATTATGGAGGTTTCTAATACATAGATCTCTAAAATCCCTTTCATTACTGTAATGGACCCTAACAAATGTGTTTGGGAAATTTCATTGTAAGGCTGAGGCACCTCATTGCGGAAATGCAGCTTTTTCTTTTGCAGATTATGCTGCGGTTTTCTGAGCCAAAGTCAAGAATGGGAAATATATAGGAAGTTCTCACACTTCTATCTTCTGTTCAATCCAATCCTGGCTTTGGCTCAAAAAACTGCAGCAAATTGTGCAACAAAAAAGCTCTGTTTCCGCAATGTGCAGCCTCAGCCGAAGGCCAAGACCCCACAGTTTGGAAATGCCACCGGAAAAAATGGCAGTGTCTTACAGTAAGTGCAAAGTGGATGAAATTCTAGAAAATCCCATACCCACTTTACGGTAAAAACCGCGGTGTGGACACGCTGTGTTTCCCAAAACTGTCATGTGTAAGAGGTTATAGACATGAATAAATCAGTATGTTTGTTGCTTGTTTACTTTCATAGGAATTCAATCTGTAGTTTGTTTTTATCAGTTAGAGGTGCTTTAGCACTTCTGGCTGACTATGACAGCCATTTTTGAGTCGGAGCAGGAGTTGTAGTCAGGCTGTACGTCATTGGTTTCATGGGGATGTACGAAGAGGGCTCAGAAGCTGAGCTATCTCCATGCGCGGGAGATGCCGGATGTATAATATAGCCAGGACCTGCCGCTAACATACAATCACGGCATCTAAAGTGAGCAGGCGCCATGGGTGCATCCATCTTTCACCGATCGCCGCCCTCCAGAACTTCATCGGATGGCAGCGATCGGTTGCCATTACAGCCTATTATAGCCTATTGAAGGTTCTCATGCTTTTCATTTCATCAGTTCTATTACACACTGCCATAGAAGTGAATGGATTTTCCTACACTATGTATAGTATACTATATTAGTATCCCATGTATATACTATATTCACTATATACACTCCTTATATATCAGTATACTATGAGCGATCAGACCCCCTAGGGTTCAAGATCCCTTGGGGGTCTGAAAATAAAAGAAAAAAAAAGTTTGCAAAAGTGTAACAAAACACACAATACACAAACGTTAAAATCACCCCCCTCCCCTTTCCCTAGATCACATATAAAAATAAATAAACAATAATAAATATAAACTCTTTAGGTATCCCCAGGCTCCAAAATGCCCAAACTATTAAAATATAAAAATATTTATCTCATATGGTTGAACAGTGTAGCGGGGAAAAATATCAAAATAGCCTTATGGCAGTTTTTTCAACACTTTGCCTCTTATATAACAGAATAAAAAGAGATCAAACCATCAGAACTTCCCCAAAATGGTATAAATAAAAACGTCATCTTATTCTGCATAAAACAATGTCTTACCAGCTCCATACACATAAATATAAAAAAAAGCTACCGGTGTATATGGCAACACAATTTTTTTCTATCTTGCAAAGTTTAAATTTTTTTAAAAGGTATCAAAACCTTACAAATACTATATAAATTTCGTATTGCTGTGATCATACAGAGCCACAGAATACAGGTAACGTCATAGTTACCACATAGTGAATGCTGTGAAAATTACAAAATTACAGCGCGATTGGCTGTGCTGTGAAGAAGGACGTCTCTGACTAACTGTCAGAAACGCCCTTCTGACCATAGAAGAGCTACGGTACCGGGACCGTAAGCTCTTCACACCGGGCCCAGATCGGGAAAGCCGACAGTGCGCTGAACACAGTATATAGAACTGCCTGTGGGCAAAATGGTGAAAGGTCCTCTTTAAGGGGCCACTATGGGGCATAATAGAATGCGCAGAAATGCGTAGGCGGGGGTCGGTCGAGGTCTTCAGTGTCGGGGGGGGGGGCATGTCAAAAGTTCGCCACGGGGCCCCGCCATTCCTAGTTACGCTGCTGGTGTAAAGCCATTCTTAGGGTAAGGACAAGTATTCAGATGTGTTGATTCAGGTTTTGATAGCAAAACCAGTAGTCAGTTTGAAAAAAAAAAGTAAAATTTCGGCAGTGCTTCCGCCGTGGCCCAGCCTTATATACAGTAGTTTTGTTGCTTATTAATGCTATCCTTTATTACTCTGTTCTGTTTTATACATCAATGAATGATTTAGAATGGTGTTCTCAAGAATATTTACGCAAAAGAAGAAGGAAAGCTTCTGGCAACTTGACAATTTGTATAAATGTGCCCTGTTGTTGCCAAAATACCGCCTAACCCAGTGTTAGCAAATTTCCATCCTGGGAACAACAAATACCCTATTGTATCATACACGAAGATTATTCTCAAAATTTAAACTACACGTCATTTTTGGGTTCTGAAAAGATATAAGGACTTATCCATTATCTGCCATAAGTAAAAATTTTACCTCCATTCACACATATACCACAAAGATTTTATCTTTTATCTAAAGCTCTGATTGGAGATGTAATGTGAAGTCCTGCAATAGCTTGTCAAAACTGGAAAAAGCACCAGTGGCAACCCTACCACATAACGCACCTGCACCCCTTCCTATGCAGCAATGTTATTCGTATGAATGTACTCTGGCACATCTGCACACCTTGAACTTAGGGCTTGTTGCATAGGAAAGGTTAAACCCCTGTCCCTCACGACATCCTCCTGAAGACACTCCCTCCTCCCGACTAGGCACATTCATTTGGGCCTAATCCGGAGCGGAGTGTGCGACTGGATGCCGGGTGCAGTGCACTGGCATTCAGTCGCGGCTACCCGTATTTTGGTCCGGAACCTGAGGCGGCCTCCACCTCAGGTTCCAGACTAAAAAAACTCTGTGTGAACTTACCATTATAGTGGGAGTGTTATGCTCGATTCAGGTTTCCGTTCAGGGGACCGCTTAAAAAAGCGGTTACCTTCGGAAACGGCAGAAAATGCGGAGAGAAAAGCAATTCTTGCAGGACTTTTCTCTTCACATTTTTAAAGCGGATTGGGGAACGGAATCCCCAGTTGGAGACCAGGCGCAGGTGTGAACTGAGCCTTAACAGAGCTTAGCATAGCTTATGGATGCACAAAAGGTTTGTTGTTACATTGCTATATCATTTGTTGTGTATGAGTTCCATAAAACTAAATGCCGTTTTATATGCCCGTTTTCTGTCAATTTAATTGGTTTAGACCCTTGCACAGTCAGTGCTTTATTATTTTATGGAAACTCCTTAGTCCCGGTTCACATCTGCGTTCGGTATTCCGTTTTGGGTTCAGGTCTCCATGCAAATTTCCCGAACGGATTACTGAATGCAGATGTGAACCTTGCCTTAGATGCATAATGAAGAATTATGGCTGAGCTGCAATACCATGCACAGCTACTGTACAAACGTATGGCACTGTGCTAGGTACAGTCATGGTCGTAAGTATTGGCACCCTTGAAATTTTTCCAGAAAATGAAGTATTGCACGTTTTGTTATTCACATGGTTATTTCTTTTGTAGGTAAGAAGGTTGTTGAGGGTTATAGGAAGCAATTGATTTCAGTTATTTTCCAAAGTGTGTACAACAAGATTCTAAGTTGAAGGTGTCAGTGATTTTGTCCAGCCCATTTTTTGGAGTTTGTGTGAAGTTATATAATTTTTGGCTATTTTCTCTCAGTTTTTCTTATGTGTAATTGCACATTTTCTGGATTATCTTCAGGGGTACCTACTCTTACAGTCATGACTGTGTGTGTTCCCCGCCCACTGTGACTATTTAGGATAATTTACGTATGACTTTTTATGCTTTCAAACATTAATAACTTCACTTAGCGGCAACAGAAAGATTACACAGGGGCAGCAATGAAAAGGGAATTACTTCACACTGCACATTATGGGGCCAGTGTATCATGTAGAACTGTCAGGTTCCCTTTAATATTACTGTATTTCTTGTACTGAAAGGGGTATTCCCACGTCGCATACTCACCAGTCTTCACTGCTGTAAAATCTTCTTTCTTCCTAGTTTCTTACATCATTTGGTGGGCGGGGTTTTACATGTAACCTGCCGTTTAGCTCCGCCCACCACATAGCGTGATCCTATGGGGCGGCTGAAGGGCCTGTGATGTCATCAAAGGTCCTTAAACACTATATGCACAATATTGGACTATGAAGTACAGGCAGCAGCAACTCCATTCAGTGTTACATACAGAGACTGCCTGTCTCTGCCATAATGAACACAATTGAATTAGCTAACCTGATAACTGGGAGAACAGAAGAAATGAGAGCAGCTCCTCTCCCCTATCTGAGAGCAGGAAGGTCATGTGGTGTAGACACAGGAATAGCTAGAAACACAGGCTCACTCCCGTGCACTTAGCCCCTCCTCCCTCCCCCCTGAGAGCAGCAGATACATCACTTGACTTTTGAGCAGATAAGTCAAGGGATGTGTCAACAATGAATTGAATAAAGTAAGATAGTGGACAAACACAGCAGCTTTGCTGCAGTAGTGTATTTATGAAAAGTCTTACATACCTCCCAACTTTTGAAGAACCGAAAGAGGGACAAAATGTGCGTCCCGCATAGCGCGTCGCAGCAAATTTGGCCCCGCCCACTTTTGTGTTTACTCGGCCCACTCGTTAATTTTTCATGTGCCCGCACACAGTATAATCCTCCTACAGTCACCCGTAAATTATATGTCCCCCCTCTATCTCTCCCCCAGTTTCATATACACCCTTCATCTGCCCCCAGTTTCATGTCCCCCTTCCATCTCTGCCCCAGATTCATGTCCCTCCATCTCTGCCCCCAGATTAATGTCTCCCCATCTCTGCCCCCAGATTCATGTCCCCCCTCCATCTCTGCCCCCAGATTCATGTCCCCCATCTCTGCCCCCAGATTCATGTCCCCCCATCTCTGCCCTCAGATTCATGTCCCCCCATCTCTGCCCCCAGATTCATGTCCCCCCTCCATCTCTGCCTCCATATTCATGTCCCTCCATCTCTGCCCCCAGATTCATGTCCCCCATCTCTGCCCCCAGATTCATGTCCCCATCTCTGCCCCCAGATTCATGTCTCCACATCTCTGCCCCCAGATTCATGTCCTCTCCATCTCTGCCCCCAGATTCATGTCCCCACATCTCTGCCCCCAGTGTCATGCCGTCCACTCCATCTCTGCCCCCAGTGTCATGCCGTCCTCTCCATCTCTGCCCCCAGTGTCATGCCGTCCCCTCCTTCATCTGCCCCCAGTGTCATGCCGTCCTCTCCATCTCTGCCCCCAGTGTCATGCCGTCCTCTCCATCTTTGCCCCCAGTGTCATGCCGTCCTCTCCATCTCTGCCCCCAGTGTCATGCCGTCCTCTCCATCTCTGCCCCCAGTGTCATGCCGTCCTTTCCATCTCTGCCCCCAGTGTCATGCCGTCCTCTCCTTCATCTGCCCCCAGTTTCACGTTCCACCTCCACATTACACTTGCCTTCTCCTCCGCTCCCTCGCAGCTCTCTGCACGCCTCTCCCGCTGACACATATGCGGCTGAGCTTCGCCGCTGCCGCAGGCTACTGGCTTGATGATCGCGTCTACAAGCCAGTAGCCGGCGGCAGCGGCGAAGCAAGGAGCTGACACAGGTCAGTTCCTCGCTTCAGCCGCATATGTGTCAGCGGGAGAGGCGCACAGCGGCGAAGCGAGGAGCTGACCTGTGTCAGCTCCTTGCTTCAGCCGCATATGTGTTCAACTCTGGACGCAGATCTGAGTTGAAATCGGGACATACCTCCCTCCAACCGGGACCGCGGGACATGTCACCCAAATTGTGAATGTCCCGCGGAAATCGGGACGGTTGGGAGGTATGGTCTTACATCCACATTAACAAGCAGTATAGATAGGATCCTTGCGATGGGACAATCCCTTCAAAGAGGATATCTGAAGACTAACATTGATGCCCATCAATAATAGATTTGTGGAGGTCTGACACTTAGGATCCCAGCAAATCACCAGTGCCCAGGGAGCGTGACTCTTGGTATTAGTGAAATCTATGTGACAGCACTGCAATACCTACAACCTCCTCAGTGACCTCTAGTGCTGATGGTGAGCTGAGCTTATGCAGCACCTTACTGACTGACGAAAGGAGACAAATTCAAGGAGCAACCTAAGGATAAGCCATCTTGTTATAAACCGGATAACTCCTTTACATAATAAACCTGGATCTAGTACTTATGTGCTGAGCTTGGTGCTGGTATTAATGGTCTTGGAAAATTTAGAGGAGAATACTGTTACATTGATACAACTAGTACAGTATATTTAGAATGCTATTATTATAAGATAATCCTTTAATAATAATCCTCATTATTAATAATAATAATAATAATATTTGACTTGCTTATTGAAGTAAAAATAATTTACAACACAGACACCCTACACATAGGCAGTCTGAATCCCACCCATGAGGAGTTCTCCACCTCTGACTTTGTATGTGATGTGCGATCGCAATCTATGATTTCACATTATATATTGAGCATAATTATAATTGAGTTTATGGTCATAAATCTACTGTTGTAAAATAATAGTTAAGGATGCGTTCACATCTGGGTTGGAGCCTCCCTAGGAGACTGTTCCTCAGATTCTGCCTACAATCGGAGAGAGAAGCCCTGGTGGAAACACGTGGGGAACCACTTTTTAAGTGGACAGGCTCTCCTCTACGTCTTTCACGTCCCCATGTGGAACCAAATGATGGACACCCTAACGCTAGTGTGAACCTAGTATAAAGCAAAAAGAAATCTGCATGCCCATGGCATGAACAACTCTTTATAGACCAGGTCCCTGCCAAGTGGATGTGATTCTAGTGAACAACCACAAGCCTGGCTTTGACTTTTACAAAATCTGCCATTCTCTTATGCCTGTAAATGTACAGGAGGGCGGACCTAGGGCAGCCACATGAAAGTCCTATTAACTCCAGGTACCTCAACTGAGTGACTGGTATATATGAATACTGCTCAGTATACAGCACAAATTACATTGTAAATTACATTGGACTTTAGCTCCACCTAGTTGTCATAATTGGTAACACAGCTAAGCGATATTTTCCATTTTTTAAGGGCAAAGGATTGTCAGTTTGATAATAGAGTAGGGATAAGCATTATTGAATTATTAATATTTTCCCCTTGTATATAATCTTCTAACAGAATAATAGTAGAGTTGTATGCTCCATCGCATAAGAGCATGCCTGTATGCTAATAAGCGATCTTGCAGTTCGGCACGCGTCCACTAGGTGGCGACTGTCTCTTTGGAGTTCTATTGTCTGCCTTGTTGAGCAGTGTGCTGCTCCCTGCCTGCTGCGCATACACTCTCATACACACACGGCTCTGCTCACACTCAGCCTCATTTCACAAGGATTTCCTTCGGATCTCCCCTGATCTCTCCGGAGGATTGGACCAGACTACTGTACAAGGAAGCAGGTGAGGGGGAGCGGAAAATAAGCCTGGGCCGCCATGATATCCGTCTATTTGTAGCAATCCCTAACTGTGTTAACCCCTGTGATGCCGCTGGCTGTGCACTGGTATCAGCAGGGGTGCGGTTGGTCATCTGCTTTCTGGGGTGCTTGTGTAAGGTGCATGGCTGAGGCTATGGGGCTGCAAGGAGTTGGAGGCTATTTTTTCTATGTATGAGGCATGAGGTGGGCAATGCCTCAATATCAGTCTATATAATATATATATATATATATATATATATATATATATATATATATAATATCATGTTGTATATACAGCCTTGTGTATGTAATAATAGCAGGCGGTCATGTATCCTGCTGTGCTATATGCTATCCTAGCATGATGTTATTTTATGTGCATGCTACTCCTAGTGATGCTTGCCCTGGATTTCTAGAAAGCAATGTCTGTATATGTAATGATTGTAGAGGAATTGAAAGGTCGCTCAGTATTCTCTGGGGATACTCCTATGTGACCCTAGTAGATTGTCTTGGGCTGAAGTCACCCCAAAAGTCGGACATTGTAGACGGCAGGACTGGTATGTGATATCCGCAGTGTCTATGAACATAGCAACAGTGGCCCATCATGTAGAGCTTCCTGGACATCTGTGGGATTGGAGTCCTGACAAAGGAGTGGAGGATTGCCCTCTATGTAGGAAGAGCCCAGCACATCCTGACCTGAGCGTTTGGATTGGAATATGTCAGAAATAATGGATGCCGTATGCTAAATCTCGAGTTAACCAATATGAAAATTTTTCGTTTTATTGGCCAATATTAGTGGTATGACCTAAAAGTTGATCCAGAACAAATAAGACAAAGTTTGCAGAATAAGTAAGTGTTCTGACCCAAGAGGCAGAATTGCAACAACTGGAACCAGTAATTTTTACTTCCAAAGATGTTCTGACAAAGGTTAACAATTGTATAGTTGGTTACAGGTTAGTTCACACACTGCAGATTTTTTTTCAGTATTTTTTCTACAGAAACAAATGTATGGAGCAGACTGTCAGTCATAGAAATTTTCAGGTGTGACTATATGAATAACCATGATAGTTCTGTGGCCATCATCAAGACCAATGACTGATTTAGGCTACAGCCACACGTGGCGGCTCGCAGCGGACCCACCTGCGCCAGAAACTGTCTGGTATTCGCTGCATGTTTAACCTGGTTGCTGAGCAGTTCAACCATTACATTGCAAAGGCTTAAACCCGATGTCAAATTGACTCCGCTCAACACTTTGTGTTATGTTTTTTTTTTCAACAGTGTGTGGATAGGATTTAGATCCCATCCCCTTCACCACTACTGTAATTTGTAGCTGCGCTCATTGTTAATGTGCTACAGACTCGCAAGGTGTGGCCCCAGCCTAAGGGCCCTTTGGGAAGATCTGATGTCCAATCATAACAAGTAGCAATTGGCGATCTGACTTGTCAACACTGTAACCATTTTTTCGTATGCAACAGTAGTCCTATGGGGATTCCTAGCATCCTAACTGACTATGATACTGGGAGTTTGCGCCCCGACTCAGTGTTGGGTCCAAGAAATACAGCCAACATCACTCTTGGCTAGATTTGCCTGTGTGAAGCAGAATAACTTCCAGACAGCGGCACCTGCCATAGCTAGTGGCTGCACAGTTTGGAAGGTAATACCATGGTTTCCCCCAGATTTGTGTGGCACAGTGTGACCTATATAATGAGTGAAAGTACTATTTATTTATTTTTTTAGTCTGTGCCTGGTTCTAACAGACTCTTGAAGTCTTCATTGTTTAGTCCATTCTGCCCCATGGCTACTAGAATCTATTCAGGACTCGGCACAAGCATATCGCGGCATCATACAACCTCGAAATTGTATAAATCCATAATATGACATTGATGGGGCCCTAATGGATCTCTCTAGGCATCCTATTACATGTAGGCACAAAGATCTTCACCTAGTTCACATATATATGCTTGTTTGGCTGAGTGCGTATGTGTTTGTGGTGCACCCAAGAGAAATCGTGAGTTCTTAGATTAATATTGACTGTCATGAAGATATTGCTAACAATATATTACTAGTGTGACCATAGATGTGTACTCAATCTCATGATGTAAATGCCTTTCATTCTATGTTTTTTGGGGTTTTTTTGTAACAGTTTTTTTAGTAAAGAAATAAAATAAATTTTAAGATTTAAAAATTGATGCTGTTAGTATGGAAAGTAGACCTGTGGTTGTGCTGGAACTCCTACCATCACTATGATACAGTGAGTTCTGTATAACCAGTCTGCAAAGTCACATGGAAAGTGTCTCCTGGATCAAACAATTGTCTGAATGGTCCCTTGGGCCTGGTTCACAACTGCGTTCAGTATTCCGTCCGGGGAGTCCGCTTGGGAACTATAATCCGTGTTTTTTCCATGTGGTGTCCACACGAATCATGCAGAGGGAAAAGTGCTGCAAGAAGTGCTTTTCTCTCCATATGATTCATGTGGACACCGCGTTGAAAATACACGGACCCCATTATAGTCTATAAGGTCCATGTGGTTTCTAGCTTGCCACTTTTTAATGCGTTCGGTATTCCGTTCGGGGGTCCCCAAGCGGACTCCTCGAACGGGATACCGAATGCAGATATGAACCAGACCTTGGCTGAATGAGCCTTCAGCTGACAATCTGAAATGTTTGGCCATCTTCAGGCTGTGTTTACATGCCCCTTTTTCTTTGCTGTACAACTGCA
This sequence comes from Leptodactylus fuscus, assembly GCF_031893055.1. Lineage (NCBI taxonomy): Eukaryota > Metazoa > Chordata > Amphibia > Anura > Leptodactylidae > Leptodactylus > Leptodactylus fuscus. The sequence continues at coordinate 89,313,722 of NC_134266.1, read as the reverse complement.
TGCAGTTTAATTGCAGTTATGAGTAGCATGTATATACTATGCCAGAAAACCAGAGGTTTTCAATGTAATAAACCTAAGTATATAGAGAAAATGTATAGTAATATTTATTATGGATTACTGCAATTATGTAGTGTATGTAGTTCACTCAGCTTTATTTGCACCCCGTGTTGTAAAGTAATGGCGTTGCTTCCTTTTTGATTACTCAGAGACACCATCATTTATCTGTTCATCTGTATGTAAAATTACCCCCGCTCAATACTACAGGATCGATCAGAGTAAATCTGACCTCTTATAGATTATTGGTTAGTCCATGAAGACTGTGCGAACATGATCCAGATAAAGCAGGTCTGGACTATCTTTCACATCTTCGTTGTTAGAATGCAGGTTTACGTGACTCCACCTTTGGTTCCATTTGTGCTTGGAGCTCCATTACAAAATCTGTCAGACTTCAGAGAAGATATAACTCAGCACGCAGTGTTTTTCGTCTTGTGAGCACAGTGACACCTCATCCATTGGACTCTGTTGTTTTTGTTGCACCCTGGAATTGTCAAAGAGTTGTGGATTTGTTATATCTGGAAGCCACAACACAGGTGTAAACAGAGTCTAAGCCAACCATAACAGGTAGAAATGAAAGTGTTGTTTTTTGGGGGGGTTATATAATTAACACTTAACTACTTTATAACAAGGCGTTGTGCAACTTTCTAGTACTTGTGTTTTAATAGATTGCAGATGTCAGTGAGGATTTTCTTGTTTTCTCTTGATCCTCATATTTCTTACAGCTGAGTGTTCACTATGATGTAGACATTCAGATCTTCTCCTTGTATTAATGTAGGTATAAAATCTGGAATGATCAGTTTACATAGGATTGTCTAGGCTGAAGAGTATTCTGTTACCACTTGAAAAAAATGCAAAAAAACTGTAAGGTCTTCATTGGTTTTTAGTCTGTAAACAAAAACTTCACTGTCCGCAAACAGATCTTGAAAATGGAGACTCCACTGCAAAAAGAGAAAAACTGATATGAAGGGAAAAAAAACACCTGGCAGACCCCATCATAGTCTTATCCCATAAGCTTTAGGAGCACACACAGCAAGCTGGTGATTTATTGCACTTGAAAAAGGGATTATAAATCCCGAAACGCTTTGTGCTTTTATCCCTCAATAAAACTGTAATTTATACAGTCCTATGAAAAAGTTTGGGCACCCCTATTAATCTTAATCATTTTTAGTTCTAAATATTTTGGTGTTTGCAGCAGCCATTTCAGTTTGATATATCTAATAACTGATGGACACAGTAATATTTCAGGATTGAAATGAGGTTTATTGTACTAACAGGAAATGCGCAATATGCAATAAACCAAAATTTGACCGTTGCAATAGTATGGGCACCTCAACAGAAAAGTGACATTAATATTTAGTAGATCCTCCTTTTGCAAAGATAACAGCCTCTAGTCGCTTCCTGTAGCTTTTATTCAGATCCTGGATGAAGGTATTTTGGACCATTCCTCTTTACAAAACAATTCAAGTTCAGTTAAGTTTGATGGTCGCCGAGCATGGACAGCCCGCTCTCAAATGATCTGAAAACAAAGATTGTTCAACATAGTTGTTCAGGGGAAGGATACAAAAAGTTGTCTCAGAGATTTAACCTGTCAGTTTCCACTGTGAGGAACATAGTAAGGAAATGGAAGACCACAGGGACAGTTCTTGTTAAGCCCAGAAGTGGCAGGCCAAGAAAAATATCAGAAAGGCAGAGAAGAAGAATGGTGAGAAAAGTCAAGGACAATCCACAGACCACCTTCAAAGAGCTGCAGCATCATCTTGCTGCAGATGGTGTCACTGTGCATCGGCCAACAATACAGCGCACTTTGCACAAGGAGAAGTTGTATGGGAGATGATGAGAAAGAAGCCGTTTCTGCAAACACGCCACAAACAGAGCCCCCTTAGGTATGTAAAAGCACATTTGGATAAGCCAGCTTCATTTTGGAAGAAGGTCCTGTGGACTGATGAAACAATGATTGAGTTGTTTGGTCATACAAAAAGGTGTTATGCATGGCATCCAAAAACAGCATTCCAAGTAAAACACTTGCTACCCACTGTAAAATTTGGTGGAGGTTCCATCATGCTTTGGGGCTGTGTGGCCAATGCCAGCACTGGGAATCTTGTTAAAGTTGAGGGTTGCATGGATTCCACTCAGTATCAGCAGATTCCTGAGAATAATGTTCAAGAATCAGTGACGAAGTTGATGTTACGCCGGGGATGGATATTTCAGCAAGACAATGATCCAAAACACCGCTCCAAATCGACTCAGGCATTCATGCAGAGGAACAATTACAATGCTCTGGAATGGCCATCCCAGTCCCCAGACCTGAATATCATTGAACATCTGTGGGATGATTAGAAGCGGGCTGTCCATGCTCAGCGACCATCAAACTTAACTGAACTTGAATTGTTTTGTAAAGAGGAATGGTCCAAAATACCTTCATCCAGGATCCAGGAACTGATTAAAAGCTACAGGAAGCGACTAGAGGCTGTTATCATTGCAAAAGGAGGATCTACTAAACATTAATGTCACTTTTCTGTTGAGGTGCCCATACTTTTGCACCTGTCAAATTTTGGTTTAATGCATATTGCACATTTTCTGTCAGTACAATAAACCTCATTTCAATCCTGAAATATTACTGTGTCCATCAGTTATTAGATATATCAAACTGAAATGGCTGCTGCAAACACCAAAATATTTAGAACTAAAAATGATTAAGATTAATAGGGGTGCCCAAACTTTTTCATAGGACTGTATATCCCAACGTTGGATTGCTGTCCACTGATCTTTCCTGCAAGAGCGCGGTTTGTCCATTTGTCTAGCTAAAAGAATCCTCTTATAGCTATCCTCCAGTTCATTCAATCCTTTGACGTTTTTGCTGATGTACCAGGACAAAGACGCTGCCACCCTAGGTTGGGTTATAGGTGCTTTAAGTGGTTGTGACGTTTCACAACCGTCTAAGGTAAGAGGCCAATAAGGCCCTATCAATAGTCCACAGATTTGCTATAGAAATTTACACTATTGTGCCGCTCGGCGTTTCTCTTCTTTGTTTTTGACCTAAATAAGTATTATCATTGTCATTGCAACAAACTTTGCTGAAATGAATAATATGGGTGATTTGTAAGAAACTGTGTCATATATCTTCCTTCTTTCATGCATTTTACTTACTCTATTTCCCTCTAAGCTAAAGTGACTTTCACTGTGAAAATAACTGCTCTATTCCACTCAAGACAGACTGCAGGTCCATGACTCAGATAACTTCTCTCTATAGAAGTCTATGGAGTAGGAAGGGAGAGGAGTTATTAGGAAGAGAGGGTGATAAGACAAGAAAGACAGCTATAACAACTGCAGAATTTAAGGCATAAAATGTTACTTATTGTGCACACACCTTACAACTTATCCTGAAAAGTCAAAGGAAATAACAGATAAGTTTTAAATCCATAGGATATATGACCCTTGAGGACATAACCCTGTGCCATTCACATCACCAAAGGGGCACGGCCAGCACATTTGTTGGCAATGTCACAAAGAGGCATATGACACCACTAAGGGCTATTTCATACGGGCACAGAGGGGGCGGATTATGGCGCATAATCCACGTCATAATCCGCCCCCTCACAATGGTGGTCTATGGAGACCGCCAGGCTACTTTTTTCCCTGAGCGGCATGTTGCCGCTCACTGAAAAAAGAAGCGGGCTGCCCTCTCTTCAGGCGGATTCCGCGACTTGTTGAGCCGCAGTGTCCAACTCGTGGCAGCAACCTCCGGAGTCGGCCCATTCATTTGGGCCAACTCTGGAGGGAGAAGCTGCGACTGTCAGAAGCCTCGATAGTCGTGGCAGGCGGATTTTGATCCGAGAGTGATGCGGCTCCCCGCGTCAACTAACCCTAAAAGGGATGGGGCATTAGTAAAAGTGGATGTGGTCATATTAATATTTTCATGTACAGTTCTCCTGGTATAAAAGATGGCAAATGTTCTTTAGGGTAAGACCCCACGTAGCGTTCCGAAGAAAAAAGCACTGTGGGAAATCCGTGCACCGCTTTTGATAGAAAGAATGGGGATCTCTTCAGACTTTCTGCTTCATTTGTACCTATTGGGAAACCTCCAGCATTTCCTCAAGTATAATTGACATGCTGGATTTCCAAAACCGCAATGATTTTGGAAATCACTGTGTGTACGCAAAGTGAGGATAGGATTTGCTAGACTTCAGAAGCAGCAACAAAATTTTGTTCTGCCTTTGCATCCTGTGTATCACTAGCCTTAAAGTTTTTGCATTAGAGTGGGTTAACATTGTGGTTTTTTTCTAGAAAAATGCAGTTGTAAATCCTTGCATTATTTTCAATCCACTTGTGTTTTTTTTTTTTTTAACACGTGTTTTCAATATAAAAATGCATGCATTTGTTTTCAGGAAAAAAGCACAGTGTAAACGTATCCTTAAAATTCCCAGTCCTGTTTATGTTCTTCTTGTTTTAACAGAACAATATAGTATGATGCATAGGTGGAGGGCATCAGTCTGGTTTTACAACACTATTAATGCTTTATAGAAGGTGGTTATGTCAGCAGATGTAGAATGGAGAAATCTCTTAGTTTGTAGACTGGTTTTACAACTATGAATTATAGCTCATGTCATGGCTACATTTCCCAGATCGGTGACAGTCCATGTGAACAGGCGTTACAGCACCGTACTGTGTTTTGATGTTATAAGCTTCTGAATTACTGCCGCTATAGTGTACAGTATACACACGGTACTGCAGCAGGGTGTAATCCCGTAGCAGTAAGCTGTATATTTCCCTTCCTATTTTCATCTGGGCCTAGTAGTTGCTCAATATGGGAGTTAGTATACTGATTCATTACTTTAGTACAGGTTGCTGCAGTAACTAAATTGGGAGTAGAAAATAAAATAGGTCATTCTAGTTAGTCAGGCTCTGTTCACACTGCTGGTGCATTTCCATTGTTCTGATGCTTTGGTATCACTCATACATTACTTCAGTTCAAGACTAAAGCAGTCATGTGGGGAAACAAGAAAGTTTGCAGTTCATTCACCGCACTGTATAAGCCAACTTACTAATATGTATACCAGCCTGCTGTGACCCCCATTCTGAGCTTTGCAGAGCTCAGTAGGGGCCAGGAGCACTGCCTCCAGTGCTAATGCTCAGACTCTTAGTCACATGACCAATAATGTGCCACTGTACGTAAAAGCAGAGTTGGCGATGTCACCGGTCATAAATGGAGTAAGCAATCTTATTCATATACAGTATGTCTTCAGCTTTAAGCTAAGGCCACATGTTGTGAAAAACACAGGTAGAAAACACTGAAGAAAACAAATCTCCTTCTCTTTGGTACTATGAAAAGCAGCATTTGTTTCTACAACCTGTGGCCTTTGTTTTAGGATAATGCCCCACATTGCGGAAATGCAGTGGAAAAAAAAAAGCCGGGTTTTACAAACCAGCAAAGGGATTGAGATTCTGGTTAAAGCTGTGGAAAAATTGCAGAAAAAAATAGGTCGGCTTTAGCTGTGGAAAAGCAAGTGTTTTCCCTATAGATTTAATAAGGGAAAAATGCAGCAAATACTGTGGAAAAACCACAATGCATTTCGCTACGGAGGTCCTTAGACTTGAGCAGTTGTAGTGAAGTCTGTGGATTACAAGTAAACCAGATCCATTTTCCAAGAAGAAACCTACCAGATATACTTTACTGTCAATTTATGTAAGAAAGGTGAAGGAAACTTATAAGGTACCTGCTAAGTATTTACAGTCACACCACAAGTTTTTTCAGCTGGTCTTTACTTGAAGTGTTTATTAGGGGATTCTATACTATAAAGGTTGATACTGTTTGATGTGAATATTATAACTTGCTTGGATTAGAGAACACATCTCTATCAAATTGACTTCTTTGGAAGGATTAGAAAAAGACATATGACTTAGATTGTAAGCCGTGACAGGTGAGTCAGTTGTACATCCTTACCCAAGCTATATTTTATGACTGACAGTTGGAGTACAGGGTGGATTTTCTGTGCAGGTGTTGTAAAACTAGAAGCAGTCATCATGAATCCTGCAAGACCTGTTTAGTACCGGATATATTTACCATGGGTGAGTTTCCTGCTATGCCTGTTACCTCTGTAGATATCGACTTGAGATAACTTAGCAACATACCTTGAGCAGACATATAGGGTCCCCAGAACATTGGCATCTTCTAAACAGTACCACTGTCAGGTCACAGCAAGCAGTACATTACTAGCTGTTATTGAGTATGTGCTGATATCAGGGGTCTATAGATCTAATCGTATAAAGGTGACATGGACATATAATACATCCTACTTCCTACTAATATGAATGTGAAAGTTTGTGTGTTTGGATTTGTGTTCTTCAATCACACAAAAATGGCTGAACGGATTTGAATGACATTTGACACATAGATTGTAACCTTGATTAAAACATAGGCTACTTTTTATCCCGGTAAATGACATGGCTTCACGGCTGCTCATGAGTCAAGTGATGTATCTGCTGCTCTCAGGGGGGAGGGAGGAGGGGCTAAGTGCAGGGAGCGAGCCTGTGTATCTAGCTATTCCTGTGTCTACACCACATGTGACCTAGCTTCCTGTTAGCAGATAGAGGAGAGGAGCTGCTTTCATTTCTTCTGTGCTCCCAGTTATCAGGCTAGCTAATTCAATTGTGTTCATTATGGCAGAGACTGGCAGTCTCTGTATGTAACACAGAATGGAGTTGCTGCTGCCTGTACTTCATAGTCCAATATGGGTGGGCAGAGCTACATGTGAATTTGGGGGTGGAGCTAAACGGCAGGTTGCATGTGAAACCCCGCCCACCAAATGATGCAAGAAACCAGGAAGAAAGAAGATTTTACAGCAGTAAAGACTGATGAGTATGTGAGGTGGGAATACCCGTTTAAGAGCTACCAAAACGCCGGAGCAGGCAAACCATCGATGGCAGCGATTTGCTGAATATAGGCAGATCATTGATGCCAACAACACACAGACGAAGTCGCGGGCAGAGGCTATTATAGTATATTTTAGAAGCAAAATGGACTACTAAAAGGGTATTCCCACAAATGTAAGCATATTTAAAAGCATGTTCCAATAAAAGCTAAACATTAATCCAAATATAAGTAATTATAAGTTGTACAGTTTTCCTTTATCCTTCTTAGTGCTGACAGTGTGTTGTTTTGATCTTGTTGCCAATAGATACAACCATGAATGCAGAGGCTTTCTCTACTCTGAGCCTAGCATTGACTTCCTTATTGTGGCTGCGTTATCTCCTCATACATGTCGTGATTCTGCTTGATAACCTAAACACAATAAGGAAATCATGGCTGGAATTCAGAGTAGAGAAAGGTCCTGCATTCATGGTTGTATCCATTGCAACCGATCAAGACAACAGACTGTCCCCACTAAGATTAGAGAAAACCTTTAAACTCAGAAAAATGTTTAATTATTGAAATTTGCAAAAAGGTTTAACTTTTAATTGTTTACAAAAAGACTAAGGCCCCATGTTATGGAAAAGCAGCTTTTTTTGTTGCAGTCTTGGCTGTGTTTTTTTTTTTTTAGCCAAAGCTAGGAGTGTAAGTGCTTTCTATATATTTGCAATTACTGTAAAAGCCACTTTTGGCTTTTTCACAATGTGTGGGGCCTTATCCTAAGCCTACATTCACACATAACGCCATAAATATAGGTCATGCTGTATGCAAAACAGCCGTGAAAATGAATGTTTTTCGTGACCATTATTACCACATTCGGTGTGCATTTCCACGGATCCCTGGTAATCGCTGACTTATTATCGGCTATATTCTGTTACTACGAAGTAGCCCACAAAAGTGTGACTAGTAATGAGTAGAGATGAGCGAATATACTTGATCTAATACCTCGGCCACATAGCTCCCGGTACAAAAACACTTCCGGGGCTTTGAATTTTTACTGCCCCTCCCACCTTCCCTGCCGCCGGGAGCTATGCAGCAGAGGTATTCGGTCGAGTATATTCGCTCATCTCTAGTAATGAGAATTAGTTGATAATTGATGAATCATTTGTAGACCCCCCAAATGGAAACCTAATCTGCTTAAAAAAAGAGGTTACCTGTGAAAACCCATGGACCCCATAGACTATAATGGGATCCGCTGGGTTTCCGCCTGAAGCAGATCTTTTCTCTTTGCATTTTTTAAGTGGATTCCAGGACAGAAACCCCAAATGTAAATGAGGCGTAGATGTGAACCTAGCCATACTGAAATGGAATCACAGGCAACCTCATCATCTTGTGACACCAACCTTATAGCCACAGATTCTTCTGTTTTTGTTTTCTTAATTTTAATCCCTTAACAGATTTGAAAGCCTTGTGCTAATTTCTACTCTGTCATCCATTTTTTGCATAATTTCTGTTTACATACATGGAATTTTCACTGACAAACAGTAATTTTTATGTCAACACAACAGATGAGCTCACCGATAAATAATATCTTCTCGTTCAATGGTTTTAAACTACTTCTTATTTGGTTACTTTCCCTTTTTATCTGAGTATTTAAATGATTCTCCAGATATCTAATAGGGCCTTTATTCCCTCAGACTATATACAATGTGGACTCACAGATCAGTGCTGGCTGATATACCTGGTCAAAGGTCACTGTTACTGGCTGATATATGATGTTGTTATTAGCATTATCATTCAAGGAAATTCTCATTCCTTTTTGTGACTAGGAAGCAAGATTAAATAAATCCAGGCAGACACTTCATTTCAGGGTTCACACAAGAGAAAATTGTTTATAAAGTAAACAATCTATATGGTAACTATCTGTAGACATGCAAGTCCACGATATCTCAGGTCGCTGTCTTTTGTAAACCTTGAGATCTTCCATCCAGGAAAAACATAGTTTTGAAGATAGATTTACTATAGATATATATATATATATATATATATATATATATATATATATATATATATATATATATATAGTAAATCTATCAGACAATAAATTATATATAATTTTATTTTTTTTTATTGGCTGCTATTGGATTATTCCAATAGTTGGTGACAACACTTCACCCACCCATCCCTTTTCTGCTTTGACCTCCAGTAGGAACCGCATACTATGTGTGGACACTAACCACATCACATCCTGATATTGTTTACCATCTGCACATGGTGCCCAGCTCCCACTGGAGGATGAAACGGAGGCGGGTTTGGGTGTGTTAATTTTGGCGTTACTTGCTAGAATAATCCAACAGGTAATGGGCTAACGTGGGGACCATAAAAGGGGAAAATATACTGTGTAAGGGACATATAAATCAGGGTTATGTTGTGTGGTGGGCTATTAAAGGGGGCAATATTCTGTGTGGGGACCATTAAAGGAGAAACATATACTTTGGGGGTCAATAAAGAGGACGTTATACTGTGTAGGGGTCAATAATGGAGAATTTTTTTTAACTTGCAAATAGGTCGAGCAGTTCTGGTGAAGAGGAGGTGTGGCTTAAAAATCTTGATGTTAAGGAAGCCATATTTATTAGAGTTGGTTGGCCAAATGTCCTATTTCAGCGAATCAAGTGTGTATGAAGTGCTCGGCCAATGATTATTCAACATATGTCGGGAGATGAAAGATAGGGCATGTTTTAATTCAATATCATTTGTTCTTAAAAGAGGTCAGCTGCCACAAAAGTTTTCTGACTGTACCTTATTCCTCTTTTCTCATTAAAGCAACGTGTACATGCAGTCAAGCATGTGAATGAGAAGTTTATTGGATGGCTTAAGGGTTCTTTGCAAGTTTTAGCATAGGGATTCTTTCCTTCCACAAAAAAGAAGCCATAACCACTATTACTCCCATAGCAGTTTACACTTTTAATCCCTCTGACGCTACAATTGTGAGCATAAATTGCTCTGATCTGTCATAGGATGAGCACAACAGACTTGTACAGTGATAGCCACAGATCGAGCTCCCTCCATTTTAGTCTGTTCCCATTAACTTTAATGTAAACCACTTGACAAATGTTGGATTCCATACTTTTCTTCCTCCAGAAACTAGAGTGAATGCAGACACCAGACGGAGGGTGCTATGTCTGTATTCTGTAATAATGTCTCTTGTTTCCTTCTTATGATAGCCATGGACTTTAGTAATGTCAATCATGCCCATGAGATAGCATTACCCAGCAGGCAGTGTGACTAGACTGAGGCTATTCCCCGCCCACTGTGACTACTTAGGATAATTTACATATGACGTTTTATGCTTTCAAACATTTATAACTTCACTTTGCTAGGACAGACAGATTACAGAGGCGCAGCAATGGAGGGGTAAGTACTTGTACCTGCATATGGTCGGGCCAGTTTATGGTGGGAAAAACACTTGACAGCTTCCCTTTAACACTGCATGTCTGTTAAGCATACAATGACTTTTACCCTAAAGCAAGCTTCTGACCAGGAAATTGCTGTCTAACGTGAATGTTGATTTCTAGAAACTCTATTCTATTGCTTCCAATACAGTGCATAATACATTGCATATCAAAGCAACTTATGTATATAATAAGGACCCATATGATTTGTTACTTTTAAGACCTGTCGGGTTAGGTTTACATGTACTGAAAACTTTGCAGATGATACTATGGTCAACCAGCAGTAGATTTTGGCAAGGTATCTTTTCTTGTGTGGATGGCTTTATTTTTATGCCTTTGGCGGTGAGAACATTAGAGTCATGGCCTTAATAGGGTCTATCCGCTATGACCACAAGGCTAAAATCAGACGACCCTGTGTGCCTCTTGGCCATGAAAAATGGGCACATTGGTCTGTTTTTAACAGCCATTTTGCATCTGGACTGTGTCCGTTTTTTAAGACCAAAATGTTAAAAAATGTGTGTGTGTGTATATATATATATATATATATATATATATATATATATATATATATATATAATGTTGTTGACATCCTAGAATTTTATTTTTTGATCTGGATTGCTATTGTATTATTATTTCATCTGGATTATTTTAGCAAGTTTTCATAAATTGGAAATCCTGTTACTAATGAATTACATATTATATTTTCTGACTTCAATAAATTTCTGTTATGTTATATGAGGCCGTTCTGTAGATAATAATAGCTTTCCATTCATAGTGGTTTCATGTGTTGCTTTAAGCAAATGTGTATTTAAAGAATTATCTTATGTTGATGGAGCTCATGGCAAGTTGTCAGTAGTTTCTGTTCAACAGATCTCTCACCGGAGAATGAGGAGTGTTGCATGTAGGCATGTTGTTCTCTTTTTTTTATTTGTTTTCTCCTTGCTTTGTATTATCTACTCATGTATAGATGTGGAATTTATTTACAGTCTTATGCTTTTTGAAAAGAGTCTTTTACATAAGCACAAATAATATTTGTTAAAGGGATTCTACCTCTAAACCAAGATTTTTTTTTCTAATTACCACGTCGGAATAGCCTTAGGAAATAGCTTTAGACGTGGTCTCCGCGGCGCTGTTCCTTACAAATTCCGGTTTTAACCGGTATGCAAATGAGTTCTCCGCTGTAATGAGGGCGGGCCCCAGCGCTCAAACGGCAATGGGAGCGTCCCCACTGCTGCCCGAGAGCTCACTCCAGCGACGCCTCCTTCTTCAGCTGCAACCTGCCTCTTCTGTCTTCTTCTGTCGGTCCAACTTCCGATGCCTGCGCAGTACACTCCTGTATTGAACTGCAAGAGCGGTCTCCCAAAAAGCCTTTCTTATTTCAATGTGGTAATTAGAAAAAATCTTGGTTTAGTGGTAGAATCCCTTTAAATTGCTTCCCTTTCAGTATGACAAGCAGTATGTCAAATGGTCAACTTTTTTGTATTGAGTCAAACAATGGAAATGTAATACTTGTGTTTTGGATTACCCAAAAGATGCATTCAACTAAAACTATTGGTGGCATATTGTAAAAACTTGCTGAAACTAAGAGGAGGAGGATTTTTGTTCCTTTTGTAATGGTTTTAAAAAACTCTAGTAGTGATTTTTCCAAAAACGCTGTGTATAAAACAACCTTTAAAGCATTTGTAAGTTGGGGAAAGGTTTTGACCCTCTAAATATAGGCAAAAATATTTCCATTTACACAGAGCAAGCAGATAACTTGAGGGTGGTAAGGAAATGAAACTTAAGGGGGTGTTCCAGTTCATATTTTTAGTGCACGGCAAGGCTAAAAATGGCAAAACCGATATACTTCCGTCCCTGTTTAGCCAGGCAACCAGCAGGGGGAGCCTCTATTTCAGTACCAGGTCTTCCTGGTAAACAAAGGTCGGGGATTCAAACAGAAACTCTCTGTTGGATCCCTGGGCAAAAGGTGAGGTAAGTATACAATATTTATTTTAAGCCTTGATGTGAATTAGAACCACCCTTTTAGGTTAAGGCCCCACAGAGAAGCTGCTTTTTTGTTGTTGCAGATTTTGACAAATAAAACATAAATATAGTTTGAAATTACACTCCTAAAGAGCTTCCCTTCATTAAATAATATGTAATACAAGAGCCTGTGTAGCCCCATACTTCTGGGAGAAGCAGTGTACACATTTTCAGTTGACAATAGAGAAATATGGAAAATAATAAGAAATTCTGCCAAGGAGCCAACCTCCATTAATAAAGTATGTTGCAAAATTTATTAGTGGCACAAATTCTTCCAGAAAATATAACGTTGCTCACTAGGTTCACTTTAAAAACAGCAATACAGGTCACTTCAATGCAGGTTTTTTGCTGGACCTATACTTTGAATAGGTTGGTAGTATTAGATTGGTGGTGTGCTGACACCCAGGACCTCTGCTGATCAGCTCTTCTCACCAACCAGCAGTTGTCTGTGTTGTGGCCAGTTGTATAGGAGCTGAGCTGCAGTAACTCAGCACAGTCATTACACGGACAACAGAGCGATCTACTTCTGGCTCTATTCTCCATATAGTGGCGGCTGAGAACAGCTGATTGGTGGTGGACCCGGATGCCAGACAACGGCCCATCTGATATTGAAGATCTATCGCATGGTTATCAATATAATTTGCCTGGAAAACCCCTTTAGTGTATATTTTTCTGTATTTCAGATTTACTATCAGGGCAGAGCCTAGAAATTGGCCAGAAATGCTCCTCACTGGTGCAGCTTTGGCACGTGTGCCCTGCTTGCCACTGTTTTAGACAGGTACACCAGATTTAATATAACCTGCATCTGAAAACTGGTGTCGGTTATTTCACAAATCCGGATGTACGTGGGCATGTTCTGAGTTCAAGTGCACCTATATGCGCAGAAAGTATTAGGAGGCTGGAGCCTGTGAGGGAATGGATTAAAAATGGGACTAGTCTTAAAGGGATTGTCTGGGCTTATTTTGTTCATGGCATAGGCTATAAATATATGATGGATAAGGGTCCAACACCCGGGACCAATCAAATGTACAAAGCTTCTTCTGGCGCCCATCTTGTAACCAATACGGGGAGCAGAAAGCTCTGTCTGCTATGTAGCGGCCGGTGCCTTCACTGCAGCTCAGCTCCCATTGAAGGAAGCCTGAACATTCTGCTTCCAGGTTCCCACTATCGATCATATATCTATTGCCTATCCTGATGATAGGCCATAGAAAAGTTAAACCTGGATAACCCTTTAATATATTTCCACCTGTGTGTGTATAATTTAATAGCCATCGTGATTTGGGATGTTTCACCATCCCCTCCCCCCCCCCCAAGTCCTGATCTCTTTTGCTGTGGTATGTGGTTATACAACACAATAAATTAGAATTATTATTTGAATAATAATAATTTGTAATCTACCATTATTATCAAGCATTAACTGATTAATATGTTACTTATTTCTGCCAGTGTGAATTCTTGGGTAACATACCTTAGTTTATTGGATTGTTTCTCTGTCCAGAATGGATGCTTATCAGCAATGGATTGGCTTATTGCAGATCTATAATAAATTTATAGGTATTACATCTTATAGACTTGTAAAGTTGGCCTTTATAAAATTTCTTATTGTTGGATTATGCTTTTTATACTGGTTCACAGAGGGTAATTCCACTATTCTTTGTATATGACTTCACTGTACAATGTGGAATATGTCATGGAATAGTCATGTACGTGGAAGAATTAAAACATAAGTTATTATTTTACTTTATAATGAGTTCAGCCTTTGTTACATGGATATCTACCTTAAATGTGTGTAGGTTACCAGTGACAGGTGTATAAAGGCTAAGCTCACATGTCGCCGCAGAAACCAGTGGAAATCATCGGAGAGAAATGTCCTGCACAGAGGACACCCGGCAGACATCATTATAGTCTATGGGGACCGCCAATGACTGCGGCTAACTGCTGATTAGTGGTCCAGCTCTCTGTCATTTGGGTCCTCTAGATGTGACCCTAGCCGTAGGCTGAATAGGCCTCCAACCCAAACATGCTAGTAACTGATATAATGTCAACACGCCACACAACTCCTATATATTGTCTATGGTGTATCTGCTCCTCCTGTCTGTGTCTTCCCCACCTCACACAAGTCTTTAGTGGGGGTCCTTAGGATACTGAGAGCACAGGTAACTTGCAGTGAAAACTGCACTTTCCAGAGCCCTGATGGCGATTACCGGTACTTCCAGGATAAGCAAGCTAGCTTTTCAATTTAGGTGACATCGTGGGAATCCTCCAGGGTACTGAAAGTGAATTCAAGCTGGGTTCATATCTGTGCCGAAATCTCTGTTGGAGATTCTGTCACAGAAAACACCAAAAATTGGTGGAGAGAAAAGTCCTGCATGGAGGACTTTCCTCTCTTTTTTACTTTCAGTTTGAAAACAAGGGACCCCATTATTGTCAGTGAAGTCCACCAGTGAGGTCCATGTGTAACTGCTGTTTTAGTGGTCTGGCTCTCTGTTGTTTGGGTCTCCAGTGTGAAGCTAGTGTGAGAATTTGACTGATTTCTGTAAGCACAAGATTTTGTTATAATTTGTTTCATGCTATTTAGTGTGCAAACAACAGTGTAATGTATAAACCGTTTCTATGCAGTACAAATTCTTTGACTGAAAGATCTGTTATGTTAAAGATATTTTGCCATATTCTTGTCAGTTCGTGAACATCATAAATCACACTATTTCTCTCAGTGATCATATTGGTACTTCCTTGGTTTGATATATTCCTTCTTGAACAAACAGTAACTCAGGGTTCCAATGTGTTACACCTAAAACAAATCTGCAACTGTATACATGAAAATACTCTTCTAGTGGGGTAACGCGGTGGTTCAGTGGATAGCACTGCAGCCTTGGACAACATCTGCGAGGAGTTTGTATGTTCTCCCCGTGTTTGCGTGGATTTCCTCCCAAACTCTAAAGACATACTGATAGGGAAAAATGTACATTGTAAGCCCTATATGGGTCTTACAAAAAAAAAAAAACCTCTTCTAGTGCTATGCTCCTTTATACCATATGTTACACCAATAAGTGTACAACTGTACATACAATCTTAGGATGATATAAGAAAGTTCCACAAAATAATTCAGACAGGTGGAAAAAAAACGCATATTCAATCACTGGTGGGGTGTAATGCAAACTATGTATTTAGCATATCCATTAATAACCATATGTCATCATTAGTGTGATACACAGGTATCATTAATATAGTCTCCACCCCGTATAATACCTTATTATTTAGATGTTTGCCTTCATGTTGGATAACACTTGTTTATTTTGCACATGCCTCCTATTCTCATATTTGCAAACCGTGATCAGAGTATGGCAACCAATAGATAATACCTCATTGTGAGCAGTATACGGGAGCACAGATACAGTGTGCTCAGTTAATGGGTGCAATGTGCCCCCCCTGTACTGTCTACCCGTTCATTTCCTCCTCTAAGGGGTGTAATGGGGGGGGGGGGGGGGGTCAATCATACCCTGATATTACCTTATTTCTAATTTCTCAATTTAGTCAGAAATTTACAAAAGGAATAACAGGAACAGCACAATGTATAGTTCAAAGAAAAAATTCTATAGAATTGCTGTTTCTTGGAGAACACAAATACCGTGAGACCTCTCTGAAAGACCAGACCAGATTTCCTGTGCCACCTTATAGTTCCACCATATATTATGGATATTGGCCCTCTTCTTTAAGAAAGCCATGTTTGATGCAATTTGTAGTGGTCCCCTCAAAGAAGTTTCACCGTCCATAATAAAATCTTCATATCCCAACTGGCTGCAGGTCCTGTTTAAGCTGCTGTGCTGTGATGTGGTCATGACTGCGTATAGCATGATCTGCTAGATGTGACTAGTCACGAACCATTGACTTATGATGGACCAATATGCATTGCATGGTTTGTTAAAATTAAAAACGTGTATATGATTTTCCATTTCCGTATGGCATGTTGCTGTTGGAATTCTTCATAAGAACAATCCCATAATTGATCGGCCACATTCATGTGTATGGCCAACCCTACACAGCTTCTGAGAACAATAGTTGAGTGTGATAATGGGCTTTGTGTCTGGCATTCTCACAGTTCTTATAGAATTGATCAGCTTTGACAAGTCTTGAGATTCATTACGAAGGAGAAACTTACTACTGAGGCTGGTCTATAGGTACCAGTTTCCCATAAAAACATAAACCTTCCATGTGCAAGTTAAAATGCATTTGTTACAGAGAATATTTACATGTCCTGATGATCGACAGCTACATATTATATTATTATTATATTATAATGGACTAGGTTGTCGGATCATTTAATTTACACAAACCAGTAGTCAGTGCAGATATCTTTATTCTTGTAGCGTAGCCTTAAAGTATTAGATCTTGATCAAACCTAGAATTGTCTAGTGATGCCGTAATGGAGGATGGAGAAAGAGGAAGTGAAGCAGGTGGTGTTTACATTCTTATCTATCAGCTACCATTACTAGGCCTCAGCCACACTACCAGCGCAGAGAATGAGGACAGCGCAGAGCTGTACATTTACGTATGAGCTTATGGTGGGAAACTGCCTTACAGAAATAAACATTCCCCCAGACATTGTGATGAATTTTCCGCTTGATTCATCTGTAGATCAGGGGCAGCAGGTGCAGGACACAAGCATCAGAAGGAGGAGGGGGGTTGTGATCATACAGTGTAACCCCCCTTCCCCGCCCTGACTTGTGCTTCTTCCTTTACAGATGGGTAAATCCCCTCCTCCTCTCCCATTGCAGGTCATTAGGGAGATGCTGGGCGGCTCACAAAAAGGTACCTTGGGAATA
The DNA here is from genome assembly GCF_031893055.1 of Leptodactylus fuscus. NCBI lineage: Eukaryota > Metazoa > Chordata > Amphibia > Anura > Leptodactylidae > Leptodactylus > Leptodactylus fuscus. The sequence goes on along the minus strand of NC_134266.1, from coordinate 89,296,521 downwards.
CGGGGGAAGGGGCGCAATGAAATGCTTATTCTTAGCAAATAAACATGGCATTTTTGATGCATGTCATCAGATAGTTGCCAGGAGATAAGACTCAGTTTTGGTGAAATAGATGATCCTTTATCTTGATCAGACAGAGGAGGAGGAGGCGGCAGGGCTCTGTGCTTACAGTCTCATATTTTAATCGGATACTTTCCATTAAGCATTTTGAAACCTATATTTCATATATATTTCCCTGTCCGCTTTGGAAGTTCAAACTACCAGTCCCTGAGATAGTAGTCTCTGTCCAGTTATCTTTTATACTATATGGAACAGTACTTATAAACTATAAGCAGAGATCCTTTACCCAGTATGTATGTATTAGTGTACAAGGAATGTAGAGAAAGATGCTGAAGGGATGAGGTTTTCTAGAAATAATACTGATAAAAAGATGTTTAAGTCTCTCTCAAAACTGTGAATGTTGAAAATGAATCTGATTGTCTAAGGTAGCACATTCTGTAGAACTGGTGCAGCACAAGAGAGAGATGAGAGAGAATTTTGGATTATGGAGATTCTTAATCTTAGAATGGTGGCAGAATGTAAAGCAGGCATAGAATGACACACTCCTAGGAGAAACAGAGATAAGTACAGCACTGTGAAGACCTTTTCCGTGAGTTTGTTAACTTTAAATTGAATTCTAAAGTAAATAGGCAACCAGGACAGCACTGGCACAGTTGGAGGTCTCAGTGTAGTGGTTGGCCAGAAAGATGAGTTTGGTTTGTTGTAGCCATTATGGATTGAAGAGGGGACAGTTTTATGAGGAGAAGACTGATCAGTGAGGATGAGAACATGTGGCCCGACTGCTGGATGTGGTTAAGACCCTGTTTGCACAAAGTGAATTGGGTTTTTAAATAGCTGGTTACGTATTTGTATTGTAAAACTGGCCTTACACATTAGATCTTCGGTAGTGCCGGGGACATTTGTTGGAGTCCAACCAAAGGCAAACTTTAATGAATTGTGAGTGAAGAAGTAATTGAGTCTAGATATGGACATTAAAAGACCTATAATGACTACATTTATCATAGATTTTTCATGTATATGATCGTATTTGATGCTTAGATGTAGATGGAGAATACCAGTTTCTCCATTCCTGTCCCCCCCCCCCGTCTTATAGAAATAGTTAAAATGTAAAATTGCAACTATTCAAGAAGCAGAAAATGAAGGACCGTTTTAGTAGAATGTAATAATGTATGATATGCTTAAATATCCTGGCCTGATAGGAATGTTATGACTGTAACTGATAGCCTCATAGGAGTATACTATAGTAGTTTCCCTTTAAGGTTGTGAAAGACTGATGTCACATACCGCACCAGGTTGTGATTAGGACCTCTGAAGATTAGTTTACTTTTGGGGATGGGTGATTAGGTCTGGGTCAGATATATATATATATATATATATATATATATATATATATATATATCTGAAACAGCGTAGCAAAAACATGTCTAACGTTTAGTAAAACATCATGTCATCATGTGCAAACATACACTTACACTTTTTTCAATACATATATTTTTTTTATATATATTTTTTGCACAAGCAAATTTTGAAATGCTATGGATGAATGGTCACCCATCAGTCATTCTTCTTCTGAATTCAGTTCTAAAGCCAACTAATCTACCAGTATTGAATTGAGTTTCTGGACAGATAAAATAACTGGCATGACTACATACACGTGAAGATGGCACATACAACCTATATAAATGTCAGTAGATGTTGGCCAGATTGACTTTAAGCTTGGTACTATAGTGCTAACTATGAAGACATTAAACAGAAGATAGTAAAAGATACACACATTATGTATATAATTGCTTCTAGAAAGATTGTGTCTCACATGAAGTGTATGCCAGAGAAGCTGCACTTAAAGGCCTCACAACGCACCTTCTTTTAACAATAAGTGCTAAGAAATCATGAACAAAACCTATATCCTTATCGATTATGTAATAAAACCATATATTTCAGTGCGGATTGTTTGTACTTCGCTGCTGTTTTCAAGTAACTCTTTGATGACCTTCTGTTCCTTCCTGTGACAAACAATAGGGACCTCAATGTGTACTTCATATATATCATGTATAGCTCTATATAGTTACTAGGTTTGTTGTAACATTCATCATGAAAAAAGGAGAATGCTTGGCGTAAGATTGAAACATATATAAATTGAAGAGAGTTAAGCAAAATATACCATTTTAATATTTTAGATTAGTCATACACAGCAATACAATTTCTGGTTAATGGAGTTTTTGTGTGGGAAGGTTATCCTATGGGCATTAAATCCAGTGTGTTATCGTTCATTTGTGCTTTTTGGATGTGTAGGATTACCCATATAGGCAATATGGATACTTTGTTTTCTGTTCAAAACCAAATAGGTTGGCGCAAATTGGCAAGTGATCAGCCAAATGTCCAATGCCAACCATGGCTGATAAATTACAGCTTGACGGGTGACGTTTGCAGACACGTTCTCAATCTGGATATCTATACTTCTGTTTCTGCTGAAGTGTGTGAGTATGAGAGGCTTGATGTTGGGCTATGTAGTTAGCCTGTGGTGTCTTCTGGCATAAAGCTAGTAGTTACTGGGTCAGTCAGTGTCTTACCACAGAAACCTCTCGTGGCCTGTTTGCGGCATTGCTGTTCTTATGAATGAATGTCTTTGGCCCTATTCATTTTTATACATTTGCTTATCTTAGGATATTCTACATTTGTTACATTGCCTGTGCAGTTAGAGCAGATATAAGACAATTAAACATTGAGGGGAATTTATTAAGACTTAGTATTTTATACACAAGTCTTAACAAGAGGGTCCAGTCTCTTAATAAATCGTGCACACTCCCGTGCACCATAATGGAAACCTATGCCAGTCAGGAATTGGTGTAGATTAGAGATGAGTGAGTAGTATTCAATCGAATATCGAATAACATTATAGTCTATGGGAAAAAACAGGAATGTTGTTCTGGTTTCCATGGAAACCAAAGTTCGACACATTGGATCCTCCAAGTTCCGGAAGTAGCAGGACGAGGAGCATGAGGAGATTTTTGCATTGAATTCAATGGAATTTTCCCGCGTGTAAAAATACACGTGTAAAATCCAGTAAGCCATTGAGTTCAATGGCTTTTTTTTTCCGTATAACGTGCAAAATTACGCATGTTATACAAAAAAAAAAAAAGCCATTGAACTAAGTGGTTTACTGGATTTTACACGTGTATTTTTACACGTGTATTTGGGGCACAGTGCGCGCACATTACTCCGTGTGAATGGCCACTATAGCTGCCAAGTAAATTTTTCCTTTATTCAAGGTGTTATTAAAATATATATTTCAATGTCCAAAGACAGTAGAAGCAGCGACAAAACGACAAAAAACAAGCTTTCCCTAGCGATGGACTGCTCAGCATACAACACAATAGTTGCCCCTACTCTAAGCCAGTCCACAAAGGGCATGCAGCCATATCAACACCGCCAGATATTAAGCTGATTCAATGTTGAAACGCGCAAATAAATATATAAAAAGTGTTGTGTGTGTGTGTGTATATATATATATATATATATATATATATATATATATATATATATATATAATTTTCTCTCTTTTTCTTCTGGCTGCAAATCTGTCGGCACTATGCACATGGTCTTGGGAATGCTTGCTCTGGTGTCTGTAATTGGTTGTGTTTATATAATGAAATTCAAGAAACATGTTCTTTGTCAGCTATTTGGGCTATAGATTCACTGTGAACAATATGAATTTTCCATTGCAGCTAAACATGCGATTAATTCTCTTTCAGAAATTTATGGAACTCATACAGATTTTTTTTTTTCCCTTCTTCCCATAACCTACATGTAGATAGCTTCCATTCTGTAAAATTGCTTATAGGGAGTGATGATATTTTCACATGTTCTACAGCAAGGGTCAGCAACCTTTTTTTTGTCAGAGTTGGCGACTAGAATTAAAGCTGAAATAGTCAGTGTACTATGCAATAATTGTAAGGTATCGCCCTATATAAAAGTCACATAACACAAACCATAACATCCTTGTCCCTGACTTCTTTACTAAAATTATTCCTATTTAGTGAATATAAATTTTGGCTGAACATGAGGCTAAGAGTAGTTTGCAGTTAAATGTGCTGAACCGTTCCAGAGACTCTGTTGTAGATTACGTCGAAAATCGGCGAAGGGAAAAATCTTTCCCTGGTTTCAGTCCCCAATCAGCAAAAATGTAACACTAGTGTGAACCTAGCGCCCAGTTTATCGCACCCTAACTGTATTTTCATGGTCCATTAGGAAGAGATTCCTGCCTGGTGAAATAGTGAGTCCTATGCCACGTAGATATGCCTTGGATGCCGATTCCAGTAACGGGGAGGTTTTTTTTTTGTGTGCTTATGTCTTGTTTATAGGGTTAGTTATTGATAGTCATTCCACCTAGAGTTTGTAGACAAAGTAAGGCTGGGTTCACACCAGCGTTGGCTCTCCGTTCGTGGATTCCATTCCCCTCTCCACATTTTTCACCCTTTTTGGGTGGAAACCGGGCGGACCCCATTATAGTCTATCGAGTCTGCAGGTTTCCTAAGGTAACAGCTTTTTTAAACTTATTAGGTTGCCATTCGGGGGATGATCTCTAGAAGATCACTTGAACAAAAACCCAGACGCAGGTGTGAACCTAGCGTAACTTCATGTAATAGTTCAGTGTTTGTTGTAGACTAAAAACTTTGCCAACACTATACACAAATAACGTAATAAAAATCTATTCTAAGTACAATAAATAATCCTAGCCAAGATCTTGGATCAGAGTTTAGATTTCCATTGATATCCAGCATCTATGCTTTCTGAGTGGTTGCATTTGCAGAGGCTATCTGACAGTAACAAAGCATCCCCTCTACTCTCGACATGTGCACAGACCGTACCACATAAATAACACTGACAATATGCACAGACATTCCATTATGAAATGCTTTTAAAATGAGAGATTGACACAAGTGACCTCTCTACTTCTGCAGCCAAATTGGGTTATACTTGGATTAAGTAGATTTTTTGCCTCTAATGTATTCTTGGTGACATCACTGCTTGCCAAATGCAAGGACTTGTTTTACCTTTTTTTACATGCCTACATGCTTCTGCACTACTTAAATAAATCTCAAGATTATTCGGTTTCTTTTTGAGCATTATTGATTTCTCACCGTTGAATTCATTTTTAGCTATGAGAGATGCGACATAACAAGAATGAATGAGATAAATAGTCTTTAAGTAATGAACTGGGTGGATTAATTTGCATTAACTGTGCCTTCGCTTTCAAAGACTAAACTCTCCGTGCTCTAGAAACTATTTGCATACCATGGCAATAGCCAAGATAAAAATACAGAGGCCCAACAAAAATCATACATCTGTGGTCCTCTCATTGAGATAAGAATTACAGGAATCTCTTTCCATTGCTCATATTTCATTGTGGGGAAGGTAGGTTGGTAGAAGTGGTGGTGCGGACCCAAATACTCAAGACAGGGACAGCAAACCGTTTTATTTAGAAAAACAGGAAAATAAATAAACCTTGACTTCAGGCATAAATGAGCAAAACAAAATACAGCCTTAACTTCAGGCAAAAAAAACCAAACAAACAAATTCCTGCTCGTCCGAGAGACTAACTAAACGGAAGTAATAACCAAACTGTACGTGTGGCTTACTACCAGCCACACGAAAAAAACTCTTGTGCAAAATTGGTCTCTCTTAGGACAGACCCAGTCACTTCTGACCCACATCTGGGGCTGAAACCTATTCCAGACCTGTACTGGACTACACATAGGTCAGGAATCTGGGGCCGATATGGCAGGACTCCAGCACTTTGCCTTTCACCTTCTCACACCATGTATAGAAATGAAGATTAGTAAACCTGGAATAACAGTGGGGCAGGTTTACTAAGTGTCTAAGTTTATGACGGTGCAAATTTAGGATAGTTTTAAGATGCGCCAGATTTATCGAAGTTACTGATGCTGTTTGATAAATCTGGCGTATTGTTAGACTGCCTAGTATAAAATTACACCACTTTAGTTTTAGTTTTTGCATGATAAATGTAGCACAAAGCATGTTAGTTTTTTGTTGCAAATTATGAGAGAATTCTGGTGCATTTTGTTTAATAAATCACCCCCCATATGTTGTAGGTTTTGTTGTACACCAAAGTTTATAAATGGGTAAGGTTTCACGTTTTCTAACCCTCCTCACCTTAACCTCTCTACCAAACTGTAATGTACCCCGATCCCTATCTCCACAGCTCCTTAGTTTCTATACTTGCATTGATGACAGATACTAAAACTGAATGGTTAAAGGGGCTGTATCATTGGAATAACGTGTTTTTTGATATTCATATGCCTGAATAGCCTTTAAAAAGGCTATTCAGGTGCTGCTTTTCTTTTTTTTTTTTAAACCCTGGGCGTTCCTCCAAGCCTGCGTGCACCCCCCTGCGTCATACCTTCAAACCGTCCCCTCTGCAATTGTGCTCAAAGTTAGTCCTCCTCCTCTCTCCATGTAACCCCCGCCTCCAGCGTCTCTTATATTGCTCCTGTACATTGAAATGTCAGGGATGCGCAGTAACACGCCCTTCTGAGCGCTACTGCACATCCCCGAGCGCCATTTTCTTGTGCACTTTCTTCTACTGTCCACACGAAAATGGTGCTCAGGCATGTGCAGTAACGCTCAGAAGGGAATGTTACTGCGCTTGCTCGACATTTCAATGTACAGGAGCGATATGAGAGATGCTGGAGGCGGAGTTACATGGAGAGAGCAGATGGACTAACTTTGAGCAGGGGGTGCACGCAGGCTTGGAGGAACGCTCAGGGTGCACGAACAGGCTCATTTACATATCGGTTTTACTGGTATGTAATAAAAACGGGAGGCTCTTTTAAAAAAAAAAAAAGAGTAGCAGCATCTTTTTAATGGCTATTCCGGCATATGAATATCAAAAAAACACATTATTCCAATGATAGAGCCCCTTTAAGGCCTGGTTCACATTTGCACATGGGTTTCCGTTTGGGGAGTCCGCTTCGGGACCCCCCTGAACAGAAACTTCAGTTCGCACAATGTAACGTTGAGCGTGATCTGCAAAATAACGCGGTGTATACGCTCCTAACTCCCATTGAAATCAATGGGAGCATTTTGAGCGCGTCATCTGCCGGCACGTGTATACGTGCCAGATCACGTTCAACGTTACATCGTGTGAACTTACCCTAAGACTATAATGGGATCCGTGTGGTTTCTGCATGAAAAATGTGGAGAGAAAAGTGCAAGCCTTTTCTCTACGCATTTTTCATGCGGAGAGGGGAATGGAATGGCTCAGATGCAGATGTGAACCAGGTCATAGATGGTAGCTGTATTATACTTAAGTGTTTTTAGTTGCACACTTAAGTATAATACAATCTAATACTTTATCACAGTATACACCGCATTACCTGGTGTGTTCAAGAACAATTTGCTTGATACCTCCAGCTAGAATGTCCTATAGAATGACAATAGCTACTGTATTAAAATGGCTTTGTATACTGGTACATGTGATGCATTCTGTAAGTTATTTTCCTAATGACTGTGAAAATAATGTTATAATAAAAAATAATGAAACGTCTAGCGCATGTTATTCATATTCCAGGCACTTGAGGGTTTTACCGCTTTACTCTACAGAGTATTGTCCAAAAGCATGTGGTTATAGCTATAAAGTACAAAGTGGTCAGACTAGACATCAATTGCCGAAGCCTTTTCAGAAGAATATCACTTAGCAAAGTCTTTTTGAAGAAATGATGTATGTGTGCTATGTAAGTAAATGCAGATTTGTGTTACTTTTTATTTCCTGATCTTTTTTAATTTTTTTTAATTTTTTTTTTAAGGTGTAGTTCTGAAACATTATGCCTCATTCAACTGCAAAGGATTTTATTCGACAGTAGCCATCTTCTGTCTGCTATTTTCTTTAATATAAATTCTGAGTAATGTCAACTTCGGGTGGAAAGAAGGAACAATGGAATGGCCTAGAAGCACTGGGAATGAGTAGAAAAGAACTGGCTTTAGCAGAGGCTCTACAAATGGAGTATGATGCGTTGTCCAGACTGCGGCGAGACAGCCAACAGTCCTTGACGAATGAAAACCCTCTCATATCCTGGGGAGATGTTTCACACTCTTCCTCAGTCCCTTCACCTCCCAGAAACAAACCTTCACCTTCTGGAGACTCCCTCTATATATATGATGATACATACCACAGAAATGGCCAAGATGAAGTAAGAAGGTCCCCCAAAAATGTGTCCTCTCAGCTTCCCTCCCACTCTGACGTTATGAAGTATATCAAAGAGGTCTCCCCATCTACTGATAAGATATCTCAATCTCGAGATGTGAATGTGTTCACTGAAGATGGAGGAGGGAAACTTCTTAGCCGTAGGATCTCAGAAGAGGAAGATGCTGCCTTATTAAGTAGGGAAGAGGAATGCTCGGATTTAGACTATGAGGATATTAATGACACACTTACCCGCCTTAATTTGGCACCTACCTATGATTCTGAACTTTTGCGCCGAGCTGAAGGACATTGGAAAGATGAACGTTTAAGAAAGACTTCGACTGGAAAACCAGTAGCCCGAAGCAACACATTGCCACCTCAACTACCACCACGAACCTATGGACAGAAGCAGCATAGGAATACTAGAGCGTCAATGGTAATGGTGAGTTACAGGTGCTGTCACATTCAAATATTAAGAATTCCAACATATGACATGGTATGGTGTATAGAGATGAGCGAACAGTGAAATGTTCGAGATTTGATATTCGTTTCGAATAGTCCCTTAATATTCGACTACTCGAATCGAATATCGAACCCTATTATAGTCTATGGGGGAGACATGCTCGTTTCAGGGGTAGGCAATGTTTGATCAAATTATACTTACCAAGTCCACGAGTGAGGGTCGGGCTGGATCCTCCGAGAAGTCTTCTCCGTGCAGCGTCCCTGCAGCATCTTCCGGCTCTGAATTCACTCTGCCAGGCATCGGGCCTGGGCAGAGCCGACTGCGCATGCCCGCACTACAAGCGGGCATGCGCAGTCAGCTCTGCCCAGGCCCGATGCCTGGCAGAGTGAATTCAGAGCTGGAAGATGCCGCGGGGAAGCTGCACGGAGAAGACTTCTAAAGGTAGGAGAAGAACCAGCGTTGATTGGCCGACTGTATAGAATTCGGCCAATCAATGCTGGTTCTGCATCGAACTTTTCCATTCGAATAGCGAGTGGTACTCGATCGAGTACGAGTATTTCGAATACCGTAGTATTCGATCGAATACCTACTCGATCAAATACTACTCGCTCATCTCTAATGGTGTACTTAAAGTATACCAATGTGTTTAAAATTTTGGTATGTCATATGGATATAAGCAGCTTTTGAGGTTTGTTGCACTATACCCCAGCATTTGATGTGGAATACATTGTCACAGATTCGGTGACATTTCCATTGCACTGTATATGTGATACCTGCACAGAAGTGTTATATGGGTGAGAGAGAGGCCAGCAGGGAGTAAGAGCGGAAAGCAGGGTGGAAGGAGGGGAAGGAAAGGGATATACACAGTATAACTACAGACCGAGAGCCACTGTTTCCTGCAGATTAGTATATAAAAAGTCTTATAAATAATTTCAGCCATGGATTATTGGAGTAATGTGCCTCTTACATGAAGGGATTTCCTTTATGGAAGTTTTGCTGCTTTTTATTCTGCCTCCATTGTCTTTACATTGTCATTGCTCTGTTTGTCACCATATCTTACCTTATCTGTTATGTTTACTGTCCATGACAAACAATCCTCAGTGAGGGAACACAGGAGATAGAAGGCAATACTTGTCAGGGCTGCTGTATGAGCGGAAGAGGAAGACCTGGAATGTCTTAGTAATGTCCCTGTTTCTTGTACAGGACTCCATGCGGCCGGACCCCCAGCACAACGGCTGCGAGCTGTTTGAGATGTCAGAGCAAAGGGATGAGGAGACTGCTGCATTCTGTCACATGCTGGATGTGTGAGTAAATATTTATTAATGCCTGAAGACCAGAGTCATATTAAAAGGATGTGGACCTCATGACGGCTTCTTAGAGGCATATTCTAATGATAAGGCAATCTACAGCCCATATTCTTTGTATATTAAAGACATCAGTCTGTATAATCTGTCAACCCTCTGATGTCATAGAGAGATGCCCGATGTTGTGAAGATCGGAGGTCTGAGCGCTGAGACCCCAACTGATCACAACAAGAGACACTATTGTGCTCTACTTAGTGTACAAGGGCATGGTGTAGTAGAGAGTTACATCTTCTTCATTATGGTGACCCTGAGCGCAGCTCCTAAAAATGAGAATATCTCTGTAATAGAGTGCAATTTGTAAGAATAGACTAATAATAATAATAATGATAATAATGATAAAAGAAATGGTTCTATAAATTGGCCCCAACGGGAATCTTTCACATTAAAAAATGCAATCCAATCTGTAAGCAACATGTCATGGAGGAGAACGATCTAAGCACATTGATATGCAGCATAACTTGTCATTTATTTATTTGTCTCTGCTTATAATTGGGTTAGGAGTCCAGTGGGCGGTCCTACTCGGGGATTGACTGAGCAGTAATAGCTATCTGGACTCTTAAGCCCATTATGAGCAGAAACCTAAGAAAATGACACATTACATAGGAAATTTTCTAAAAAACTATGTGATCTTCTCCGTGTCCTCTTGCTCTATAATATGAATGGCAGGTTCCTTTGAAGGAGGTTTACCACATGGATGGGCTCGTTCACATCTGCGCCCGGCACTCCGTTCTGCAGGTTTCCGTTTCCTGCACAAAACTGGGCAGGAGACGGAAACCTGCCGGCATCTTTCCAAAGCCATTCTTTTGAATGGGTTTGAAAAGTGTCTGGCCGTGAGCGTTTTATGCTGTTTGCGGAAGACCCGTTTTTTAAACCGGAAACAGAGTCGGACATGCAGTACTCTGTCCGGTTCTAAAAAAAAAACTGTTTCGCCGCGGAGAGCTCAAAACGCTCACCGGCGCTCATGGTCGGACTCTGCATGACAGGTTTCCGTCTTCTGCATGCAGAAGACGGAAACCTGAAAACGGAGATCGAATGCTGGTGTGAACCCAGCGTAAGTTATATCATATTTCTAGTATATATTGCCACTTGTTGAAAAACTGACCACAGTCTACTATGGTCATAAGAACAAAGGGACAGAGACCGCTTTAGAATTTTCTTTGCACTGCATTGCTTCTGTCCATCCTTGAGCGTCTGTCCAGTTTTTTGACACAGGCAAATCGACTGCAAAAAAACAACTCCAAAAAAAGTTATCACATTACACCAGGTTTTTGGATAAGGATTTTGTAATGGCAGTAATTTAGTGCACCTTTAAAAAAAAAAAAATAAAATAAAATTCTGTCTGAGAATTTTTTCTCTAACACCTACCATTCTCGAGCAACTGATGCACCTATTTTTGGTGCCTGGTATGCTATATAATCTATGTACTGTCAGAAGGGCAGTGTCAGACAGGAGCAAACAAGGGGTGTGAGCTCTGACACTGACTGCCTTTGTTTTAAGATCTGAATCACTCCCCCTGTATGTTGTGTGTGGTTTTTTTTTTTATTTAAATTCCACCTACCCTGGCATCCTTGCCAAAAACTGTATATCCTGGGGGAACCTCTTTAAGCTCTGTAATTTCAAAAGGGCAGTGTCAGGCAGAGGGGTGTGATTCAAATCAGAGGCAACCAGTATCAGGGCTCAGAATCACACCCCTTTGTCTGCTCCTGCCTGACACCGCCCCCCTGACAGTACAGAGCCTAAACGACATATCAGTCACCAAAACTACTAGCATTGAATGCTCGGGAACACCAACTACGCCAGAATTGGTGGAGCTGTACCTTTTAACAGAACTGGAGTTGGTGGAGGTGATGAAAGGTCCTCTTTAAGTATAAAAGTAACCAATTGTTGGACCCCACCTATTAGCATGTAAGGACATCTCCTATAATAGCATTTGCTTTGGCTGGAAAACTTCTTTTGTTGCACAATGATCTGTTGAGTAATGGTTTGTTTGGTAACCTACATCTTATCATTGTTTCTACCTCTACAGTTTACGCTCCGGTCAAACTATGACAGACCAAATAAATACAGGTATTGTATGGAGTCCTGTGAACCTCAGTCCTGAGCACCTGGGTCCTGGCGTGAGCTTGAAAATCACTGTGATCATTGACAATGTCAGAGATCCTCTGACGTTCACCTGTGATTGTGAGTTGGTTTTTATCCATCAGTCCAAAAAAAAAAAAAAAAAATACAGGATTTTAGAACATAACCATAAAATATTCATAAATTGTATATTGCAATTCCTTACCTAAACTTTCTAATAACTTTTGATCTTCTGGCAGAAATTATGTTATTAATAAATATACTGTATTAATGAGGTCCTTTCTGTGAAATCCTGAATGTTTTTATCCTTTATCTTATTACCTCTATTTCTCTATTGTCATCTGAAATCTGTTCACCACTTTTTCTTGGAGTATGGGGTGTATTTACCCTTGTGTAATGCAGGGAAGGTGCGGCTGGGCGGTCACTTCACACCGTTATATCTTGGGCATTATAAAGCATTGGTGTCTTATGAAAAATGAGATTTGGGATTAGAAGTAGCCGCCTATAAATGTGCCAGTCTCAACTGTGTTTGCAACTGGTGATATCTCTGGATAAAATATAGGTAGATCTGTGAACATATTATATAAAATAGGAGAATTTTATAATGTCCCAGATATAACTTTGTAGAGTGACCCCACCAGCCTCAGCTTCCCTGCATTACATGGGAGCCAATGCATGCATACTCCAGTGATAAGTGGTGAAAGAAACCAGTTAAAAAATTTAAAAAAAGGGATAGAACAGTGATGGCGAACCTATGGCACGCGTGCCAGAGAGGGCACGCAGAGCCCTCCATGCTGGCACGCGTGCGGTCGCCCGGATCGCTCACCAACAGGGAATCCGGTACAGGATTCCCCGTTGATGAGCGATCACTGCCTTCAGTTGTATGTGCAAATGCACATACAGCTGAAAGCTGTCAGGGTAGGCCGCGGATCGCGCGACTGCGGCCTACACTGGCTGCAGAGTTTGACCTCTGCTCCGACGCGGGCGCGATGACGTCATCAGCGCCGCCAGTGACAAGAAGGTGGATGCCGGCGGCTCTTCAGGGGTGAGTATGAGAGTGGCTCACTGTGTATATGATGTTGGGGGGAGCGCTTATAATACTTGGTGGGGTGTATGATACTGGGGGGGCTTATAATACTGGGTGGGGTGTATAATACTGGGGGGAGTGTATAATACTGGGGGGAGTGTATAATACTGAGGGGGCTTATAATACTGGGGGGAGTGTATAATACTGGGTGGGGTGTATAATACTGGGGGGAGTGTATAATACTGAGGGGGCTTATAATACTGGGGGGAGTGTATAATACTGGGGGGCTTATAATACTGGGGTGGCTTATAATACTGGGGGGTGTACTAAAGAGCATATAATACTGGGGGGGGCCTATTTATAAGCACACAATACTGTGTGTGGATGCCACTGTGGAGCATATAATCCTGTGGGGGGGGACACCTACTGCGGAGCATATAACACCGGGGGGCTACTGTGGTACTGTGGAGAATATAATATTGTGTGGTGGGCCCACTGCAGAGCATATAATACTGTCTGGGGTCCCCTCACTATTTATATCACACAGTATCTGTTTTATAGCAGACGTGATATTAGTACAGGATGTAAGAATATTACACGGTAACTATAAAACAGATCCTGTGCGATGCAAATAGTGAAAATTAATTGTTCAAAGTACCAAATGCCGAGACCTTTACATTTCAGTACAACGTTGTTTGTATTATTGAAAGCTCTGTAAAGCCCCACATGACTGTAATTTTTGGTCAGTAACTGTCCGCAATTGTGGATCCGCATAGTATTAAGTCTATATTGTCGTGTTGGCACTCCGCGAAAATTTTGTGGGTTTTGGGTTGCAGTTTGGGCACTCGGTCTCTAAAAGGTTCGCCATCACTGGGATAGAAGGTAGATTTCAGAACAATATTTCATGGAAAAAAGACAAAATCTAGTAATATATACTACGACATTTATTAATGTTACAAATGCTGCTGGAAATATGGTTTGAAAGTTTATGTAAGCTTCAATGCATGTAATATTTAGATAACTATGGCAAACCGTTTTAAGGCATACCATATTAGACAGAAAGATATTCAGATATTTTTTAACTATTGTCAACAATCGCTCCTAGGAATGCTTGTACCCGATAATACTGTAGTCCTGTGCAATAATGCTCAGTCAGTCTCCTGATAAACAAGCGTTTGCTTGTCCATCGGGTGATCGTTTGCTTTCGGCAGAAGCAAAAAAAATACTGTTCGCCATCAGCGCGCCTCCTTGTGTAATGAAAACTGTACTGCTGACAAACAATGAAAGGACATGCTGGGGCAAATTATCACTTTAGCTACTAACGCTAACATACAAAGCCATCCACAACCTGTCCCCTCCATATATCTCTGACCTCATCTCCCGCTACCTGCCCACACGTAACCTCAGATCCTCCAACGACCTCCTACTCCGCTCTGCCCTCATCCGCTCCTCACACAACCGTCTCCAAGACTTCTCCCGTGCATCCCCCATACTCTGGAACTCCTTACCACGACACATAAGACTGACCCCCACAATCACAGGATTCAAGAAGGCCCTGAAGACTCACCTATTCAGGAAGGCCTACAACCTCCAATAACACTATCACCGCACCGCCATCTGTACAGTCTCCCCCTCTCCTTCTGTCTCTACCCCCTTCCCTCTTAGATTGTAAGCCTCTACCCCACTGTGCCAGCCGATCACTGTTAGTATGATATGTACCTGTATATTTTGTGAATTGTATGTAACCCCCAAATGTAAAGCACCATGGAATTAATGGTGCTATATAAATAAACAATAATAATAATAATAGCTATAGTCCCTCTACCACACGCTCTACATCGGTGTCTGTAATAGGTTAATACTAATACTTATTGCTGTGGTTTGCTACTGATGAGCACAAAAAAGCAAAAAAACTGTGTTTCTAAAGCGGCCCTAACTCTGTTAATTAAGACTACAGTAGTTGTCCTTGGCATCCAATCCACCTTTCGTTTTTCAGGGGTATATCGGCTAAACGTCCTAATAAATGTGCAGAGCCAAGTTTACGTTTATGCAATTGGTTGTCATCTTATAACAGAAGACAACAAAAACCAATGAAAAGTCATTGGAAAAACATTTTTCTATGACTTTTTATTGTTTTTTGTTGTCTTCTGTGATAAGATGTCAGGCTGTAGCAGGTCAGCCAATTGCAAAAGTTTGGGTTAACTCTGCTACATCTGTATATGTGATTTTGTGAAATACATAGGTGGACAAGTTGGCAGCTTATTGTGAATGCATTCTGTTTTGCTATGTGTATGATTTTTGTTGGGTTCATTCTGTTCTTCTCCATACTGGCATAATAATAAATCTAGGCTCACCTGTATTAGGTACGTTGTATCAGGTATCCGGTGAGTTGCTTTTTTTGAGCCGGACACGACTGATGTCAGACTTGTATATTTTGTGCAGCTGTTTGATGTCCTTAAGCCAGATAGAGATGTCTCTGTCCAGGCAGATGTTCAGTGGAAAGAATGATGGCATTGGATAAAAAATTACCCGATAGAAGGATTTGTTATGTCATTAGATTACTTCTTGAAGTTTTGTATGAGTTTAAGGGCAATATATTGAACATATCATGATAATAACAGTGCCCATAACAATGGCTCACTACAGCTTATATACTTTTTAGGAGACCCATCATGATCATTTCAGACTGGAAGAGCTGAAAAGCTGCTAAATATTTGGCATCAAACACATAATGTGGATTCTGAACATCTAACATCATTTTACTTACGTATCGCTCAATGTAACAAAAGTATTGACACAAGATGGCTGGAGTTTGATGCCTTTTTGGCTAATGGTTGTCTCTTCTCACCTTGCTTTAAAACATCTATTCAAGGAGAGGAAAAGAGAAGTCAGTGCCAAGGGATGTTGAAATCCAATATGCCTAAGTCTCTGTTCACACTAAGTTACTGGGAAAATCCTCATGGGTTTCCGTTCACCTTACACTGACCCTGTCGGGTCAGTTTATGAGGGTGTAATGTAAAAAGCTGTGCAACAGTGTGATAGTTTTCACTATTTCAATCAATGGTATAAAGTAAAGTAAGTGTTTACTGAGCAGTTGTGTGTTCAACAATAGGAGCCAGTGAATGGGAGATCCCACTGTTTGCATTTACAGTGGAATACTGCAGACTTTTACAGGAGATTATACCAAGAGTTGAAAAGACAGTGAATGGTCCTAAGTCTCTTTTTTTTTTTTTTTGACATCTACGATTATTTACAATAACTAGCTTTATTTTATTGTAAAATAACAATGTGACTTCCTTTTCACAGGTTCTTCTACTGTAGATCTCCTCATTTACCAAACTCTCTGCTGCACCAACGATGAACTGGAGAATCTCAATGTGTCTGACTATGTGCTAAAGCTGTGTGGTTTGGAGGAGTTCCTGCAGAAGTAAGTGTACTGAGATGTTCATGCTCCTTCTAGAAGCGTTTCCATCACAAGGATCCTATCTATACTGCTAGTTTATGTGGATTTAAGACTTTTCCCTAAATAGGTTGCTTTATCAAAAGTGCTTTGTTTGGCCATTATCTTAATTTATTCACTTCATTGTTTAAACTCAGTTTCTATGGCCATGGGGCTTATCTGCTCAGTTCCCAAGTGATGTAGCTGCCTGCTCTCAGGGGGGAGGGCCCCTGAGTGCTCTGAGCTGTTTATGTCTGACAATTAACGGAGCTCCTCAGATAGGGAAGGGGGGAGGTGAGAGCTCTGGGTCTATCTTCAGCCCCTCCACTTATCAGCTGGTTTAATTGAATTTGGCTGATAAGGGCTGAGATAGGGAGTTCGTTACCTCTGTATGTATTACAAACTGACTCAAATCCAGCTCTGCTACATCATTCTCTACATCAACTTCATACTGTAGTAATGCATTTACAACCAATCCCTCATTACTGACTGCAACCATAGTAGATAGCAGAGCAAGTGAAACCCCGCCCACCAATGTGCCGAGAAAACCAGGAAGTGAACAGAGCACGCAGCCTGCAGGTTTGTGAACAAGGGTTATGGGAGTACCCCTTTAAATTCACAAAGACGACTATACCCTTTGTACATGTGACAAGATAAAGCTGTGAAATAACTCATTTGGTGAAAATGTTATATCTGCTGTTGTCCATATTTGCAGCTTTAAGCGTGTGAAAATGACACCAGTCATATATAGTCAAGGTTGGTCTTCTCAGGATGCTGGAGGCGTTGCGATTAAAAGCCTGTGTGAACTGTATCTGCAACCCTGCCCAGTTCCAGCATTAGATAAACTTTAATTCGTAGAGATTGTGCTGTGATAGAAGTTTATTCTCTCACATATTCTGCTTCCTTTCTGGCACCATTGACTTTTCCACTCTCTTAGACGTATGAAAGAATATCTTATTGATTATGGGAAACTTTTGTACACATTACAGAAGTTTAAAAAAAATAAAAATTCCCATGTGCAGAAATGCATAAAAAGATACTGGCTACTTCACAACGCTTCCTTATACACAAATTTTATCCAAAAGGTGGCGTAAACATAAGAATACAGGGCCAAGAGAGAGTTAAGTGTAGCTTCCTGGCCCTGTCACTTAATGGAAGGAGGCATATTAGAGCTTTTTGGGGCATATTAGAGCTTTATGGGGCGTATTAGAGCTTTATGGGTCGTACACTGTCTACCAATAAGTATTTGGACACCTGTGGTCCGAGCGGCAACAGCCTCAACCCTCTGGGGCTTGCTTTCCACCAGTCCTTATATTATGGCTAGTGGTATTTTATTCCATTCAGCTTGGAGAAGACGGGTAAGTTCTTTCACCGCTTCTGCATGGCTGCTGCACCCCTTAATTCGGCGATCCAACTTGTCCCAGAGGTGCTCGAAAGGGTTTAAGTCTGGGCAGGCCAGTCCAGTCGGTTAACCTGATTGTCACTGTACCAAGACATGGTAGACCTCGCTACATGATAGCTGGTGTTGTCATCCTAGTAGTAACATTGGTCCGACCCATAGAACCGCCATAATGTAGGATACCTCTGTAATGGGGGCATAAATATTCATGGGGGAAAAGGTTTGAATGAACTCTGTTGCTGGTTTAATATGCTTCACTTTGGGGACAGACTTAGTAGTTGGAAATGTGGGGCCTTAGCCTTAAATAAGTAGAAGTGGTGTAATGTTACCCATGAACTAGCATAGATTATATCATTTTGTGATCAAAATTAGGCAAAGCGTTTTGAATAGTGGAACGTTTGTGCAAACATCAGAAAATTTTTCCAGCTGCTGTTCCCAGGGCTTCCTTTATCGCAATATCATTCTTGAGGACACGCGATTGTTAATCTCTTAAACAGCCAGTTCCTTCTTTTAACCTTCTTTCCTCCATAGGGTGTTATTGCTGGATTAGCATTAAACTCCAGCTGTAACAGTGTCGCTGTCTTTTTAGAAACTTTGACCTAACTCTGAAAATTGGCCGACAATAGAAACCAAGTATAAAGTCTGTTATTATAAGAGATACAGCCAGTATCGGCCTCAGTCATTGTGTTCATTTCCTTTTACAAGAGGATAGGATTCCCCCTTTCTACTTTTTTCTAGTTTTGAAGACATCTGTAATAAGATGCTAACGATAAATGCAATGGATTCCACAATATACATATGGGTACTACCAGGATGTGTCGGAATAAAATGTTGTGGTGTCCAGAAGTAGTCTTAAAGGGAACCCATATTGTTGAACGTGCAGCTCATTGATAATAGTGGGAAAAGATTCAGTAACACTTGTTTTATTCATTAAATTTCTGCTATCTCTGCTCTTGCACGTCCAGTGAGCGGTCAGCCTTCCCTGTATAAGTGAGCAAATAGAGAACTGGAAATCGCTAAGTAAGACCACCCACTGGTCTCCTAAATCCAGAAACAGCAAAGATTTCAATGAATAAAATACAAATTATACCAAATCTTTTCCCACAAAACTGTCAATCTGCTCAACATCTCTTGCTCTATAACTTGTTGCCAAGCTGTGCAGAGAGGGAAAGTAGATAATCTGTGACATCACCTGTTGTCCATAGTAGATGGGTGTTCTCTTCTATTGTAATCCTGTCTGTGATGTAATTGAGGTGACTGCTGTAAAGAAAACCCCTACAGAATTAGAAAGTGTTAGTCTTTTATTGAGCCAGACTGAATACTGCAGGATTTAATACATTTTTATATTGAAACTGACAAAAAGGAATCATGAATTCTCACAGATGTTTAAGATTAAAAATTGGTTTAAAACAAAAAAAGGTGTTTTTCTGGTGACATATTCCCCGCAAGAAAACAATAAAAGAAGTTGGCTAACGCTAGGTTCACATCTGCATTCGGCACTCCGTTCTGTGGTTTCCGTCCTCTGCATGCAAGAAGACGGAAACCACAGACCGGGTCCGGCCGTGAGCGGCAGTGAGCGTCTTGAGCTCTCCGCCGTGAAACCGTTTTTTAAAATCCGGACACAGAGTACTGCATGTCCGACTCTGTGTCCGGATTAAAAAAAAACGGTTTCGCGGTGGAGAGCATAAAACGCTCACCGCCGCTCACGACTGGACAGCTTTCTCACCCATTTAAATGAATGGGTGAGAAAGAGTCCTGCAGGTTTCCGTCTCCTGCCTCTGTTTTGTGCAGGAAACGGAAACCTGCAGAACGGAGACCGGGCGCAGATGTGAACCTGTATGCTCAAGATATTAATTCTCTGTTGGAAAAATATGTGATAATTCTTACCTTTCTTCAGTAATCAGCCCCTTGGAAGTCATGAATACATCCAGCAATGCAGAAAGTTTGATACGGATGTCCGGCTTCAACTGATGAAGAAAGAGATGGTGCGAGGAGATCTTGCAAGAACGGTAAGACAGACGCTTCCTAACAACATTTGCGATAAGTTATTTTAACATTTATTTACAAGACCAAAAAGGTAATTACATTACATAAGTTGTATATTACCCCAAACAATATATTTTTAAGTTTTAAACTTTTTTTTTTCCCTAGTCAGTGTAGGGGATGAGTGTCTGACCACAAGGACTTTGTTCCTTGTTTGAATGAAGCTACAGTCACATAGGTGCTGCCATCCCATTTCTCTCTGTGCCTGCCAGAGATAGTTGACTGATGTATTTGGCTTCTCTTTGGCAGTCCATTAGAGATCATAAGAATGGAGCGTCAGTATGTCTACATGACTATTGCTCTATTCAAACTATATACATGGGACCATCCCAGTGGTCAAACCCAGTAATTACACACATATCCTATATCCTGTATATTGAAAAAACAAACTGATACCCATTTTTTTAATTTATGGGCCTCTGCTGTAAAGCATAAATTTCATAAGCTTATTCTATGCAGGAATCCTGATTTTAGCAAGCAAGACTTATCTATGGTTAATTTGTGATTCATTATCCTTAGGCAAGTGATGTCCAAAGCCCTTCTACTCTTAATCTTCACATCCATCTTCAGGAGAGACCGGCCAAACAGACCATCACCAGGTAGGAGATAAGGATTCTCACCATGAAAATGCTGTGTAATCTTCAGGCAGGTTGTTATATAGTTTTGTGGGAAAAGACACAGAAACCTTAATATTTACAGAAAAGCAATCCACAAAATGGTGACGTTTTGGTCCCCCTGAACCTTCAGACTTGGTGCATATAAACCCTTCCAAGACTAACACGTGTCACACCAATGTTATATTCGATGGTTCTTAAGCAATTCTTATTACACCTTGAGTTTGACTCTCTTTCCAGCTGAAACTGTGTTTTTTTTTTGCTACATACAACAGGTATTCCTTCAAATATGGATTTTGCTTATATCTGGAACCATTAAACTATGTTGTGGATAACCATTGTTTGAGACTTTCTACCAGCCCGTACGATTACGCATCACATTTTGACAGCCATTCTAGTGATATTGCTAAAGTTTTTTTTATATAATCTCCATTATCTCTTCATGTTTTGACATGAATTTTTTGACGTTTTGTGTTTTGTCTAGATATCCATAGAGTCGGATGAAAGTCCAGAGGGCTGAAACGTGACTCTATGTAGTGTATTGCTTTTCTGTAAATAAATGTTCAACCGTGCCGAGTTACTTCTGGTCCATTGTGTTTAGGGTTACAGTTTGCCTATACTTATCCCTTCCTTTTCTGTGAAAAGTTCCATAACAGGATATGTCTATGAGATTGTGGCTAATATGTCTCTTCTTCTCAGGCAGGCCCTGTCTCTGCTCTTTGACAAATTCCAGAATGAGGTGGATGAATTTGTTGCATCAGATGTAAGTGTATTTTACAACAAACACATGTCCATCATTGTATAAAGAGGGGGGAGTCTGTCAGCAGTAAATTCATTACAATTGTGAATCTACATTTTCCAAATACATCTCTGTCATTCAGCTTTGTAATCCCATTTTCAATGGTTTTTATTCATATACAAATGAGGTGAAAAGTGCTTTGCTTGAGTTTCTAGAGCTCTGAGACCAAATCCCAGACAAGCAAATATGCCCCCCTAAGCTTCCACTTATTTGTATATTTGGAAAATTGCAGTTTAAAAGAAAATTGGGCTCCAAAGCTGAATTTAACGGAGGCATATTTGGAAACTGTAGAATCTCCCATACAAGGTATTGTGATTTAGGTTTATAACCAGTTTACTGCTGACAGACTCCCTTTTGATAATGCATTGAGTTTTGCTAATGCAGATGTTTAGTAAAATTCTCAGAATTAATCTTTTGGGCAATAGGAAATGTCAAAACAAAAAAAGTCATATAAAAATGCTGTAATGTCTGGCGTCTTCTGCCACTAACACAGTTTGAATGCCAGTTTTTCAGTTCTGTCCGCTCATAGTTTCCATGTTTCACTCTCTAACTTTTCTCCTATACAGGCCGATTACCATTTACGAGCTGAAAGAGTGGTACAGTCAATGAAAGCTATTTGCAATGCTTTAGCAGCTGTGGAGACTCTGGAAATTAGCAATGCCCTCAACCAGCTTCCTCCGTGCCCATCCAGAGTCCAGATCAAGTCCAATAAGGTACAGAATACTAGATGTGAAACAAAATTTATTGTAAAGGTCAGTTATTTGGGCAAAGGATCTGCCATTTATATTGGTTCACATTTTACGTTTGTTCTACCTGTGATGAAGGTTATTAGTGAGCACTCTGCATCTGCACATTTATTCTTCATGCATAGTTTGTATTTCATAAGGCTACAGTTAAACCTATATAGGTTTTGAATAAGACTTGTGTTTTTCTGTAATGGAGTTATTTATATGGCTGCAGTCACACTGTGATATTTATCATCTCCTGCCAAGTCCAGGTAATAGACAATTTTCTGTAAAGTACCTAAGCTAGGAACGTGTTGATTTCTTATTAAGCTGGGTTCATATCCGTGTCAGAGTCGCCACTGGAGACTCCTTTGCAGAAACTGCTGAAAATTGGTGGAAAAATAAAGTCCTCTGTGTGGGACTTTCACTTTCAAAATGTCGGACACCTGATAGAGCTCCTTATAGTCAATGGGATCTGCCAGGCTTTGTATGTAACCGCTGTTTTAGTGGTGAGCCTAGCATTATACTGTCAGGTTTGATGTTGTTTATATAGATTTTGCACTTGATGTTTATTGTGAAATATTTTTTAATTGTTTATGTTTTTGCAGGACCCCTCCTTTCTGACCAAAAGAGAGAACAGAGGTAATTTTGTGTTTGGGGAAGTTCACACTACTACACCCTACTCTTAAAAGGGTATTCCCTGGTCTCATTGGTGCACCTACTGCATCCTGTGAGGTCTCTATCGTTTACCCTTCCCATCTTTTCCTGTTGTCACCCCTAAATCCTTTTGTGGACTGTCAAATTCTTTTCTTTCTTTTTTTTCTGATTCTGATATTTGTTCCTCTATTTGGATAGCACCTGTTTTGGTTTATCACGTTATGTTTTGGCACTACTCTTTATGTAATTGAATATTTTCTTCATAAAATTCAATAGAAATTACAAGGGTATTCCCACTTACATGAAGTGAATGGAGTGGTGTCTGAATATGGACACCACCACTCCAGTCACATGGGGAAGTTGGATGCCTCTGTTCTTGTGCTTGTCCACCCAGTATTCGGTCTACCAGGCACTTAGTCCCTCTCCCGTTGATGCGCCATCAGATGACCTGTGATGTGATTTATACTTGTTAAGCTATACTAACAGTTGCATCCTTTGATTCCATTGAGTGTAGAGAGATGCAGGTAGTTAAGTGGGAGATGTAGTGAACATGCCATATGAAACTCGAAAAGTTAGGTCCTGTTAATCAGTCTTGGAACCATGAACAAGATTCTTTGGTTATCATATAGTTGCTTTGGCTGTGTTGCTACCCAGAGTGATGCCTACATCTACATCACAGCCCAATATGCATTTGTGAGGAAGAACACAATTATTGGTACACTTTCACAGGGGTCCATATAAAAATGAATGTAATCTATATGACATTGAAAAATCCCAACATCCCAACACTGCTTGTGCTATAATTTATGGTTCTTCCTCTTGATCACAGAAAGTACACCACTTGTATTTTGAGCAGACCAGGCCAGAACTTACAGATTCTAAATGTAAGGCTAAGGCCCCACTTTGTGGAAAAGCAGCTTTATTTTCTGTAAATTTTGCGACTTTTTTTTTTTTTTTTTTTTTTGAGCTAAATAAAAGAGTGGCTACAATAGGAATGTGACATATTATTCTTCTTCCTTTTGCTCATCCTAGTCCTGTCTTTGCCTCAGAAAACCATAGCAAAATCTGCAGCAAAAAAACGCTTTTCCACAATGTGGGCCTTGGCCTAAAGGTTTTTTTGTATTTATGTTTTGGCAAAGAGCTCCAATCCAAAATTTTTGGGCTCAAATTGGGTGAACAGAAAATAAACTGAACTATTTTGTCTGATAATCTTTAATTGTGTGTGTAAGTTATGTAATTTTTTTTAATTTTTTTTATTTTATTTATAATAATAGAGAAAGTTGTGGAGAGTCTTACAGCAGCCATCTTGGATCTGGTTCATCTGTATTGCAGCACATTCAATGCTGATTTCCAGACAGTGCTTCATGCTGAACGCAAACTAAGTATGACCCAAGACTCATCACTCCTTACAAGCCCACTGGCTTTTACAGTGTATGCAGCACATCGCATCCCTATTTCATGGGCAACCAGGTAAGATACAGGCACGGCTGAGTAAAGCTATGGTCTCTGTAGGCAGGTCATGGCATTTTCAGCAAGTCCGAAGCTTTTCAATAAGTGTCAATCAACAAGACACACTTGGAGTTTCTTGTCTAGGTTTATGTTTCTAGACCTTCAAAGGTGGATCTCGTTGATGTAGGTGACAAGTATCTTTAGATGTGGTGAGATACTACTGTTCTAAGGACCAGACTTTCTTTTGCTAGATATAAAAATTGATAGTTGGACGGCCGGTGATACTTACGGTAGTTTCCATCAATACCTAGCAGTTGTAAGCTATTCCTCTGTACTACTAGTAACAGTAGTTTCTACCGTCTTAATTTTATTTTCATTTGGGGTTGATAAAAACTATAAAATAAACGTAGTTGTGAAAATGGTTAAGAGTCTTAAGTGTTTTAAATAATAGGGATATTATTAGATTAATGTAATTGCTTTTATTTCCTTTATTGAGCTGTATTTTCTGTTTCCAATCTATAATAACCTACTGGCTGAAATCAGTTTCGGAATGTATACATAGAGCATGTGTTCCCATGAAAAGGAGGGCTGAAATGCGAATGAGCTGCCTGCATTGTAAATGCAAGCCTTGTAATGCATCATTTGACTTTGAGACACTGACCGCAGGGGGTTGATGAAGACCCTCGATGTTGCCAGTCCCTCCCCTCTTGCTCGGCCTTTCTGTCTCCTGATCATGAGTGCCATGGGATGAATAGGGAGCAGTTCATTCAGCCGCTCCCCTCTGCTCGCAGCTGTGCTGGAATTCTCTGCTCTTGTCCCATAGCTTCCTCATTCTCCCTGCCGCTCCCCCCTCTCTGTTTTCCACCCCCCCTGCTCAATGCAGTGACAGATGGTCAGTTTCAGGCTTTGCTCTGCTTGTCCTAGGCTGTAACATCAGGGAGTTTGAGAAGTGGGTGGGGGGGGATCCCCTTTGTTTAAAGGTGCCTTTCATTTCTCCTGTTGTGCTATGGGAAGAGGAGGAGATTAGAGGAGGTGTAGAAATAGGGGAGAGCATGACCTTTGGTATTTTTCTCTACACCCTCACCACTCCCTTAATAAATCTGTTACAACTTGCCTTGTGAATGTCTTTGGAAAGGGTGGGGATGGAGGCTTGCAGCTGGGCACTGGCTCCACTTGTTCATGTACCATATCTCACGTCCCCCCCCTTCTCTAATCTGTTTATATTTATTCTCATGATCTCCTCCCCCATTCCTCAAATATACCAGGTTATTGGCATCTTTCTCATTTTTCTTCCAATCTTTATTTGCATGCAAGCCTTTCCTGTTTGTCAAGTTTAACTTCTTTTTCTCCTTTCTTCTCCAGTCTGTCTGCCCACGCTTTCCAAAACAGATCTATAAATGCCTTAGATATACACAGCGTCTTAGAGGGTCCTGCATGCTGGAATGTCTAGTGCAAAGGAGAGGGAAATGCAAACTTAAACCCAAAATAAATACAAGGTACTTCATGTTTTGCTAGGTTCACACCTGCGTTCAGGTTTCCATTCTTTGTTTGCAGGACTTTTCTTTCCGCATTTTTTAAGTGGATTCGGGGACAGTAACCCGAACGTAGAGCAGACGCAGGTGTGAACCAAGCATAACATTGAAGGTTCCAGGATTGAATAAAAACCTAAATGTTGCAGGAATATCTACATAATCAACACAACAATTTCCATTGCGGATGCCAGCCATGAAGATTTATACAAATCATTAGAGATCATATGATCAGGATATCTAAAGACGGTGCAGAAGCAACAGTCACAATTGGTTCCTGCTGCCTGAGGGGTGCCATAAGAAGACCTCTGTTTTATAAATGTCACATATTAGGTGGATAGGCCGTGACACAGAGCTTCATGTTTTGCCTCTGGCTTGGTATTATAGACCATTAACTTTCCTTCAATGGCTTGCAGAATAAAGATTATTAGTATCTATATGAAACACTATTTCAGTAGTCGGTGATCGATTACCATGTTCACGGTCTTAAAGGCACGTGAGAAAAAAATAAATTCCCTGGAATTTTTTTTCTGCAAATTTATATTAGTGTATCATGATTTTGGATCTACACCACAAATCCACAGTAAATTTCATGTCAATATGTGCATAGAAAGCCACATTCACACGCAAAGGAAATGGGGGCAATGCTTCAGATTGTAAAATCCTTAGTATGGTCTTTTCTGTGGATTTTTACCCACTTTATTGTTAAAAGGTGAAATCTGTGGCAAATGTGTGTGTTAAATATTCTCGCCTGCGGTGGTCTCTTTTGAGTATCGTGAACAATGTAACATAGGGTTATTATAAGATATTTTCTGTGTTTTGTGCAAGAAAGTGCTTGTACTGCAACCAGTGGATGTCTGGTAGTGCTGCTTTCAGTACCTATGACAAACAGTTGAATTTGTTGGAGAAGCATGTGACCATTCAGACAATTCCCCTGCAGCGCCTACTATAGGAGAAATGTATTATACAATAGCCATTCAGATAAAGCGCTGTCCTGTAATACAAGCACAATTTGAGTTTTTCATTTGCATATTAAAGGCCACAACTGTTATAATGAAAAATAGTGAAAATATGGTACATTTGTGTTAAAGGATTGTCTGAGACAGGGCCAGTAATATCAGATGAGTGGAGATCTGACTCCCGGGCACCCTTGAAGAGGTTGTGGAACTCTGGCATGTAGTGTGGCCTCTTTATTGAATACGAGGCACAATGTCATACTGCTCACTTAAATGGGACTGAACTGAGAAAAGACCTGTAACCTCTAAATAAAAATAACAAAATGTGAAGGCCCTTTCAATCATCTTCTAAGTACTGATGTTCAGTTGGTCCCCCACTGATCAGATATTGATGACCTATTTTAGGGATAGGCGATTAATTTTATACTCCAGAAAACCCATTTACAATGTTATTACTTACAATGTTGTTAATTTTCTCTGTCTTTTTCTGAGAACAGTTGGAATCTTTTGCAGTGTTCTATATTTATTAAATATTCAATGAAGTATGGCAATAAGAGCACAGAACCTTAATATCTGTATGTTGTCTCCTTACAGCTATGAGGATTTCTACGTGTCCTGTTCTCTGAGTCATGGAGGGAAGGAGCTGTGTAGTCCCCTACAGACGCGCAAGATTCATGTGTACAAGTACCTGTTTCACCTTCTCGTTTGGGACCAGATGTAAGCACTGATATTTACTTAACTTACGGTATCATTTTTGCCAGTAACAACCAAGAATGACTTGAAATAAACTTCTGTACATCTATAGGACATATATTTATTGTGCTTTTCTCATGGGGTGCATATTCTGTATACGGTAAAATTCTGATGATCCAGCATTCTAAAGTTAAGGGCCAGAATTTGCTGGAAATTCTGAATCTACCGTATATACTTCTAAACAAATTGGCAATGGCAACGAGCGAATCATAGTTTTATCCATCTTACTGGTATTAGGTAGATGTCTGTCTATCTATCTATCTATCTATCTATCTATCTATCTATCTATCTATCTATCTCTCTAATATGTCAATGTTGGCACCAGTGTGGAAGTGCTCCATATATTTTTGTCTGTATACATATTTGCTGTACCCCACACTAACATAGATACTAAGTTTGATATGTCTTAGGGCTCGTTCACACAGGCACAGAGTGGGCTGATTATGGCACGGAATCCACGTCATAATCCGCCTCCATACAATGGTGGTCTATGGAGACCACTAACGTTCGTTTTTCTGCTAGCGTTTTTTTGCCGCTGGCGGAAAAAAGAAGCAACATGACCTTTCTTGAGGCGGATTCCACCTGAGGAAATCAATACAAGTGAATGGGAGGCGGAAACCGCATCACGGTTTTTAGCAAAAAACCGCGACGCAGTTTTTTAAGGTCCATTCATTGTCCAGGAGGAAAAACCACCTGATGTTTTCTGAGGCGGTTTTTACCAAAAACCGCTCCAAAAATCGCCTCAGGGTCCAAAAACCGCTTCCTAATTCCTGAAGCGTTTTTTTTCTGGACTAAATTACGCCAGACGGTATTCACGTGTGAACTAACCCTTATTGGGCTTGTCATGCTTCTGGTTGTAGTAGGGCAAATGCATGTTATCATTTAGAAGTGTGTGGGCTGCACCTTTGTTTTCTGCACCCCACAGGGTCTTAAATCTCAGCTGTGCTCCCAAAATAGCCTTCAGGAATTGACTCTGTCCATGCCCTGTTCCCTCCCTGCCCTGCGCGGAGCAACATCAAGCATATGGAAAATAGATAAAATTAGAAAGTGCCTGATGGCCTTCTAGCCGCTCTGAGACAGGACAAGGGGACAGGATAAGACGGAAAAACAGGGATTAAAACCAAGAGTTGGACTTGTTATTGTGGACCGGAACGGTGGAGGTAGGAGTCTCACGGGATATTAAAGCTGTTGAGGTCTGGATTAGTTATCTCCTGTGAAGGATATAAATATACACTGCTGTGAAGAGAGAATCAAGCACAGCTTGTATCACTAGTTCTGATGAAAGCTGTTAGCTTCCACATAGTCCAGGACGACTTTAAATCTGAAACTTTACGAGGTGGACCTCATGTAACCTTGGGATTGATATAAAGGGATCGGAAGATATGGGAGTTCCCCGTGGTTCCCACAGCTTTTGGATCTGATTGCTAACAAGATTAACCCTACTGGGCCTGGCACTGGGAAGTCCGCCAGTCAGCAGGAAGGTAATGGCATAGTGTGCAGTAATTGAGCGTCTGGCTTAAATTGGAAAATCATGGGTGAACATG
This sequence comes from Leptodactylus fuscus, assembly GCF_031893055.1. Lineage (NCBI taxonomy): Eukaryota > Metazoa > Chordata > Amphibia > Anura > Leptodactylidae > Leptodactylus > Leptodactylus fuscus. The sequence continues at coordinate 89,267,421 of NC_134266.1, read as the reverse complement.
TGTTAGTGTGGAGAACTGGAGCTCTTTGGGGAAGTACATCAGTAATAGAGGACGGCATGAATACCAGTAATTTATGATTTCCTGTAGAATGCATTATTCATCTGGTATTTAATTATTGTTTAGTAAATACCAACTTTATTTTCTCTGTTTACTTTGTTTATAACCTTCATACATTGCAGTCTATGAAAGATTTGTGAAAATGGGCACCCCTAAGGTGTAAAACGGCTGTGAAAAATGTTTTTCATGGCCGTTTTTACTTTTGTTTGTGTGAATGTAGGCTTAGTCTCTGTTCCTGGCCACTTCTCTTCTCTTCTCTGTGATTGACGGCTAATAGATCTGGAAAGTGCATTTAGCTGCTGCCGGTGCATTCACAAGGGGGCAGTTTCATGGTTAAAATCACCCCCTTGCTGGCTCTGCCTGACACAGTATTCCTGAATGTTGATTTAGGAGAGAGGTTGTCTATTAACCAATGAGCATTTTACATTACTACTGATGTTGGCAGTCATTCAGGGCTGGACATAGGGGTGTACGACTGCATGGGGTACATCACTTCTGTAATACTTCAGTGCCTCCACACATGCTTCAGTCCTCTACATAAAAGGCACTTATATTACTCAGGAGAATCACATACTTCCTTTCAGCAGGTCTTACCTGCAATTCTCTCAGCTTTTTTTTTGTACCTTGTGAGAAGAAACAGATGACCTCCTTCTGGTCATCCTTTGGGAAAGCTGGGTGCACAATCTGGTTGGAGCCAACAGTAATACCTACTTGGCTTTACTAGGCGCTGCTCCACTGATTCTGGCACAGTTGGAATTTATTCTCTAGCCCCCGACGTTCCTGAGCAATCAGTGCTATTAGTTTTGTGCCTGATATGCTATTAAGTCTCTATACTTTCAGGAGCGCGGTGTCAGGGAGGAGCAGACAAGGGGTTTGATAGTGAGCTCTGACACACTCAATCTCTGATTGTAGCCATGAATCATGTGCCCTGCATTTTCCTGCCTGACTTCGCCCTCCTGACAGTACAGAGTCTATTGCCTAACATGCTAAAAGCATTGACTGCTTGGGAATGGTGGGAGCTATAGGAAAAATTGCAACTGCACTGGAATTGGTGGAGCAGCAGCTATTAACAGATGCTAAGAACTGGATTTGGTGAAGGTGGTGTAAGGTCCTCTTTATCTAGTCACAGGGGACGTTACTAGTCACACAATTATTATGCTAAATTGCACCCTGTGAGGTGTGATTGCAAGGGGTCAGTCAGAGGTAGAAAAAAAATCTTATAAATTCCCAATAAAGCTAAGGCCACACATAGCATATCAGCTATAGGTATCATCCTGCAGTGGACCCAACCACTGCAAAAACAACCAAAACCAGTTGAATTTCGCCATTGGTTGTATCTCTGTAGCTGTGCTGGTGTTTAGCCTTTGCATTGCAAATGTTGAAAATCATGCTGAAATTGTAGCAAGAGACTAAGGGTTTGAACAAATCCCATCCCATCCCATCCCATCCTGTATATTGCAGCCGATGACCTTCGCCTAATATAGATTTTCTCAGTGTGATATTTTGAGTTCCATTCTTGTAAAGGCCCACACACATCTGGAGATGTTCCTGGTATTTTTTGCGCTGCCTCCTGCCAGTACAGATGAATATAGTCTTCTGATTCATCCAGAGGGGGAAGATGTAGATGTGTCATGACAATAAATTGTATTTCATCTAACATGTCGGAAAATAAATCAATGCAAAGTGATATATGGTAATGTGTTATATAACATTGAAATAATTTTGGATATAAAATAACCACTTTGTCTTTTCTCTGCATCTATTAGCCATCATTTAGCGTTCAGTATTTGTTTTACATCCGTCGGCACATGTGATAATACCCAGCTATGGCTTCTCTCTACTTTTGTATTTATAAAACAGTAATGATCTGCTAGAAATGCAATTACTATTCCATTTATAGATTCCATGTGTTCTGTTCTGTTTCCTTTCTGGCTTCAATAAAGTCCACATGTCTGTGTTACTACATCAGAGCTACAAACTGAGTTGTGTACATAGAAGTGAAACATTTGTTTAGATTTATGTGCAGATTCTGCAGTCTCCAAAATTGCCGGTATCTACAGAGTGTGAGGAAAACCATACATTTCTGCACTATAACAAAGTCAGCGAGGCATTTTATTGTGTCTCATGGTTATAGCCTCTGTAGCTGACTTTTAGGCTAAGGCCCCACGTTGTAGAAACACAGCTTTTTTTTTTGTTGCAAATTTTGTTGCGGTTTTTTTTAAACCAAAGCTAATAATAGACTAAATCACTGTAGGAGTAAATAAAATATAACTTTTAATAATCTTTCTTAAAAATGACCTCAATTTATTTAATGTTTTTTAAATATTTTTTTTTTATTTTTTTTTAAAAAAACTGTACTATGACCTCATTGATAAAGGGTAACCAATAATTATTAAGTCAATCCCTGTCTGGTACAGCCATTAACAGTTTCATTCCCTGATAGTGTGCCAGGAGCTAATCTGGTATGCCCCAGTACACCTATATATCCCTGGAACTCTAGATGAAATCAGGTGCGAGGAAATCTAGATACAAATCCCTAGTGGTTCCACATAGGCTGTGAGTAAGGCCAGAGGGAGACCTTACTCACAGCCTATGTGGAACCACTAGGGATTTGTATCTAGATTTCCTCGCACCTGATTTCATCTAGAGTTCCAGGGATATATAGGTGTACTGGGGCATACCAGATTAGCTCCTGGCACACTATCAGGGAATGAAACTGTTAATGGCTGTACCAGACAGGGATTGACTTAATAATTATTGGTTACCCTTTATCAATGAGGTCATAGTACAGTTTTTTTAAAAAAATATTTAAAACACATTAAATAAATTGAGGCCATTTTTAAGAAAGATTATTAAAAGTTATATTTTATTTACTCCTACAGTGATTTAGTCTTTATGTGAGTAACTACCCGTCAGTGATAAAAGCTAATAATAGCTACAAAAGGAATGGGAATTATAATGGAAGCTCTTATACTTCTCCCTTCTGCTCAATCCACTCCTGGCTTTGGCTCAAAAAAATGCAACAAAAAAAGCTGCTTTTCTGCAATGTGGACCCTTAGCCTTACAGTGCTGCCTTTCAAATCTGAATATCACATGGATAAAACTATGGTTCCCCTTTATGTTGTGCTGTGTATAATGTAGCACATACCTATAGTTAATTTTCTTTCATGTTCTTGTGTAGGATCTGTTTTCCAGTCCAGATAAACCACCTGCCACGAGAGACTCTCTTAACAGTTACACTATATGCAGTTCCTCTCCCCCCTCCTGGGAGCTCCTCTGAAGCCAGCAAGCAGCGACGAAACCCTCAGCCACTGGGTTGGGTCACCACACCCCTGTTCAACTTTAGGCAGTAAGTCTTTAATATTATCCATCATTAAACCACCCACATTTATCCAAGTTCTTTGATCTATTAAACCTAGAACATGTCCTTATCTTCACCTGAATGAGAAATATAAAATATTAATAAATAAAAAATGATTGCACCACAGATTAATATATATGAAGGGTGATTACAGAGGCATAATGGGGGAGATTTATCATCAATTTTTGTTGGGATCTGTATTGTCATTATTTGAACCAGAATTAACAACGGGTTGGACAATATTTGATAAATCTGGTGCACCTTTAAGGCTAAGGCCCCATATAGCGCCATATAGGAGGTAAAAGCTGTGCTAACAAGGCGTCACAGTTTTTCCTGCATCGCTTTTCACAGCTTCCATTGTATCAATAGGGAGACCTTCAATGTTTCCATAAGTATAAATGACATGCTACTATTTCCAAATCCGCATTGGTTTTGGGAATCGCAGTGTTTTCGTTGTGTGTATTTTTCTGCAATTTGTATATGGGATTCGCTAGATTCCCATCCACTTTGCAGTGACTGTAAAAAGCCATGGTTAACACCAAATAGGGTCTGGTTTAAAAATAACACAACACTTTTTGTGGAGGATATGTGTGTTTGGACATCCATTTGGCAAATAATGTTCAATGTGGATAAAACTAAATATTAAATAGCACACTAGAATGTAACTTAAATAATGGTATAAAAAAACCTAAAAACATCAAACAATAATCCCACTTAGTCATGTATAGGTGAAAAGTATGGTGCAATGCTAAAGCACGCCTAACGGCTGGCGTAAAATTGTAGGTTTAGCGCAACCACTACATATACAGCATACTACTGTAATTGCTGGTATCATACTGGAGCTAAGTACTGGTCATCCACATATAAAGGGATTACCCCAGTATCCAGAGCCCCGGTAAGAAAGTGCAAAAACGGGAAAGGCGTCAATTCCACGTCAGCACTTGAAAAACAAAGAAAAAGAGAATTAACTTCCTTTGATCCACAAAGTGTCTCACCTGGGGAGTTTCCAGTATGATATATACAACTAGGATATTCTTAGCATGGCATGTGTTCATATGTGGGTTATATATCTTGGATTAAGCCAACCTAACAGAGTGGCTATTTACAGCCAGCCGAAATCTGTGGTTTAAACACCCCTAAGAGACACTTAACCTCACAGCGCTAAGTGGTATAGCAGCCAAAGGGATAGCTATAACTGTTTAAGTCGGCACACTCCACCACAGTTGTTGTTGTACACACGCCTTAGCCTAAAGTCAGATGTGCCTGCATAAAATATACACTAGACACAGAAGAGAGCTTACATTGCACTTCTCCTTCCCTATAAATTAAGTGATAACCCCTTCAACTAACGTGTTTCCACTATTTGGTAGTATTATCTACCCAGCCGGCTGTGATGACTGGCCGCTCAGTTACCGGGGCTCTGTATACTGGGATAATCCCCTTTATGTATGGATTCAGTTTACAACCCACAAACTGTAATAAAGATGGTTATATATGCAATGCTGTGTGTTTGTGATAGAAGCTCCACATCGCTAACGCCGACTGCAACTGTTCTGCTTTATAGGCCCAAAAATACAATATTATCCTATGTTTCTCTTAACACGTTTTTTTTTTTTTTTTCCTTTAAATCCCCTGAAGACTTTTAACCTGTGGTCGTCGTTTACTTGGTCTCTGGCCAACTACAAAACATGGCAGCACTAGTTTCAGTACACCAAATGTGAACCAACCAGACAGCACCATTCTTCAGGTAACATTCATAACAGTATTCTGTCCTGACATATAGAAGTTGTAAGTTTTCATGTATTTAGCGATTGATCCGTGTTCTCTTCATTTTATAAGCTGAAGCTTCAGAGCAGAAAGGTTTTGTTATGACAACTTTGTGAAACATCTAACCTGTTTACTTGTGTCTTAAATAGTTGTGGCCAAACAGATAGATTTTTGTATGTGACATTGTGCCCCCAGCTTTTCCAAAGGACCTCACAGTGTTTGTATCTGACCGCAGTATATTCATCAGTGGAGAACTGAGCTGTTTCAGGGGAGTTTATGGTAACAAGAATAATGACAGAGTAAATGGACTGCTATTGCTTCAGTGTTTAAAAAACCCAAAAAACAAAAAAAAAACCACTTAAATGTGTATCTTCAATTCTAAAACAGCTTTTCATAAATGAATAGTACAAGAAAATCCAAAGTCCATTGAGTTTAACCAAGGAATGGGAAGAGGGCTTGAATGTAAGGGGTAAGGGAAACAAGTATTGTATGAATTTTATTTTATTTTTTTAATAAAAAGCTTCTGGGGTAGTTTATTGCAAAGCTTCACAGTTTCAGGCCAAGACCCCATGGGTTGGAAACGCCGCGATTTCAGGTGAAAGTAATCTTAGCCATCAGCTTGCAGTTCTTAAAGCATACATGGCACCAGGTCTGAACAGCCCAATAACTTACTGTATGGCAGAGTATCTCAGGTGATGTAACACTGTACGACGTACATCAGACAGACACCCCATCCTCTGAGAAACCACGGTGTTTAGTGCCCACTTGGGTAATATTTCCTTATTTTCTTCTAATTCAGGGCTTGCCTTTGGAATGACAGAACAGATTTGGATAAATAAAATGTTCAGGGTGACAGCTCCTATCAGCTGATGTATGTTATTGGGATTTTCTGACCTCGTGACCTCTTTAATTAAAAAAGCACTGTGTTATTTCAGCCTGAGGTGCCACATTGCAGAAACGCAGCTTTTTTGGTGCAGATTTTTGCTGTGTTTTTTTGAGCCAAAGCCAGGAGTGGATTGAGGAGAGGTTAGAAGTATTAATATTTTCTATATATTTCTTATTCTTTTTGTATCCATGCCTGGGTTTGACTCAAAAAAAAAAAAAGTGGGGTATTAGGCTAAAATAGCTTTTTCTAAGGGTACAGACATGCATTCAGGTTTTTTTATGCCAGTTTTTAAAGCCAAAGCCAGAAGTGGGTTAAAAATGGGGAACACTGTGGCTCAGTGGTTAGCACTGCAGCCTTGCAGTTCTGGAGTCCTGGGTTCAAATCCCACCAGGAACGACAATCAAGGAGTTTGTATATTCTCCCCGTGTTTGCATGGATTTCCCCCCATTCAACAAAAACATACTTAAATTAAAAAAAAAAAAAAATGTACATTGTGATCCCTATATGGGGCTCACAATCTACATAAAAATACAAAAAGTGAGTTAAAAAGTACCATCTTCCCCTTATAGGTGCTCACCCTTTTTGAAACCAAAACTAGGTGTGGATCATAAACTGCATAAACAAGTGTGTGTCCTTTTTTTTTTCCTAAATCCTCTGCCTGACCCAACTAGGTAGCTGAAAGTTAGACAGAAATTAACTAGAAATCAGATATTGGTGAGCTGCTGTTAGACAGAAAGAAAGGACTTAACTGTTGGAAATATGTATTGTCATAGAGGTCTCTCATATGGACTGATGCTAGTGAATCATTGCTGTCTGTCTTTAATCTTTGTTGCTGCTGTCGGCCAGTGTGTAGACTGTTGGGTTCCTTCCATGGCTCTGTGTATTGGCTTCTACATTTTCCTATAAAACATGTCTTTGATTCACTTTGTTTCCTTCAATCACTGTACTTGAGGAATTGGACATTTTTACAAGGTCTGCATCTAATTTCTAAATTCTGCTGATGCCAGACTATGTGGCATATTATGAGTTCTATGGTTTTTAGTAAATAGGTACATCATCCTTATGTGCAGCCACTGGAATATATATATATATATATATATATATATATATATATATATATATATATATATATATATATAATAAAGTGACAAGTACCTAGGTTGTGTAAACAGATAAGAAATATAATAAATATATATATATATATATATATATATATATACACACACACACACCTAGGTATGTCACTTGACCCCTTAGGTTGTGATGTATAGCGGTAACAACAGAATATATTGTGTAATAAATAGGGAACTCCAACAAAAAAATCCACTTCCACCAGGATTGGGGCAACAAACTAAATGTTTGCTCTGAGTACAGGAAATCCTAGCTATGGCTCAATCTACATATAAGTGGCTTCAGTATTTTTAAGACAAATCAGAACAGACCTATCTGTCAATTATAGAAAAATAGAAACAGAAGAGTGACTGTAAAAATAAGACCACATGGTCCATCTAGCCTGCCATTACATTGTTACCATTTTATCATAGGAAAGATGTGTTTATTCCAGGCATTCTTATAGAGGACCTTTCACTACCTTCAACAAATCTAGCACTTTGCATCCCTCGGAATCACACCCCTGCCTAACACTGCCCTTCTGACATAACATAAATGGTACAACCAGCCCCAAAACTAACTGCACTTGTTGCTCAGGAGCAATGGGGGTTAGTGAAGAAATTCCAAGTGTACTAGAATCAGTGGGGCAGAACCTATTATACTAAAAGTTGAGCCCTCTTTAAATTCCCTTATTGTAGATTTCCCAACCACATCTTCTGGATGGTTGTTCCAAGCTTTATTAACAAACACTTCCCTCCTGAATCTTATTTATACCTTTGACATATGTAATTATCAGTGCAGACCACGATAGACACAGAGAAGATCTTAAAAACAATTCTTGAGGTGGAGGGAGAGCCACCTTTACCATAAACAGGAGAAGGTTTACTTCTATTTTGAAAGTTGCAGGTGGTACTTGGGCAGACAGCTACATTAAAGGGAGTTCACCTCCCCCAAGCATAGAGAACTGTCACCTCCGTATTACAGAGCACATTGCAGTGATACAAAAACAAAAAATCATACCTTTATGTCACATTTGTAGAGTTGGAGAAACACAACTTTGAATCTTTATTCAAATGAGCCAGTTGGTGCACTGGGGGTGGCCTTCAGCTTCCTGGAGCACTGCCTTCAGACACCTACTACCTTCTGCTTGTGCCACCCCTTGCTCAAGAATTGATCTTCCTGCTGCTGGGACATCACCTAACCTACTTGAGAAGAAAGAGAAGTGGCCTACCTCTAGTGCAATGAATCGTTTGCATAAGACTTTAAGGGTCCATTCGCACGGAGTAACGTGCCGCGTGATGTGGCACGTATACGGCATGTGATACTTTGTGCGCCGTAAAAGCTCCCATTGATTTCAATGGGAGCCTGGATCGTATACGTGGCGTGATTTTGCGGCCGTGATTTTGCGACCGCAAAATAACGCCGCGTATACGATCCAGTCTCCCATTGAAATCAATGGGACTTTGCGCGCAGTAAAAGCTATCACACGCCGTATACGTGCCACATCACGCGGCACGTTACTCCGTGTGAATGGACCCTTAAGTTGTTTTTCTCCAAATCTACAAAAGTGTCATGAATAACAAAGGTATATTGTATATCACTAGAATGTCCTCTGTAACATCATGGTGGCAGTTGAATCTGCTTGGGAAGGTGATAGATTCCCTTTGTCAGTTGGCCCAGTGAACAGACCAGCTTAAACACTTATAGTCCATCATTTCTCTCTCTCGACAACCTGTTGATTTAATTCTCTAGGGCCTCCTTTTATATTCCTTGCAGGGCACTCTAGTCATGACTATGACTATTCCTTTAAAAGCATATACCACCACCACCACCGCTGGTGGTCACTGTGCCTGAATTATTAAGAAGCTCTGGCCTCTTTTCTGTGTTGGCGCACTGGATTGTGCCTTATTTATAGTCCACTCTAGTCCGAGATGCTGGCATAGATTTGTTATTGCGGGTTCACATCTGCGCCCAGTCTCTGCTTTAGCCAATACGGCGGGTTTCAGTCTTCTGCTCCAAGAAACTGGACAGGAGATGGAAACCCGGCGGTCAGTTTTCAAACCCATTCACTTGAATGTGTTTGCAAAGTGACCGCCCATGTGCGTCTTCTGCCTCTCCGTAGCGAACCCATTTTGTTTAACCGGACACAAAGTCCTGCTTGTCCGACTTTATATCCAGTTTAAAAAAAAACGGTTTCGCCATGGAGAGGCAGAAGATGCATACAGGCACTCGCTTTGCAAACCCAGTCAAGTGAATGGGTTTGAAAACTGACTGCCGGGTTTCTGTTCCCTGTCCAGTTTCTCGGGGCTAAAGCGGAGACTGGGTGCAGGTGTGAACCCGCCCCCTGACTTGCGCCAGTTTTATGAAATCCGTTACAGTAAATTTGTTGGGCCAAGCATGGTGCAAAAAGAGAGAAATGGAGCATTTTTGGTGCAAGAAAGAATTGAGCTAGTCTTCTTGCATAGAAAGAATTGGAAATGTTCAACAAGTCAGCAAGATATCTCAAGTAAAGTGGGCTTTAGAAAATTCATATGTACACTAGCCCCAAAGTACATTATGGTTTAGCAGTATAAGGCCTCGTTCACACGGTGTAACGTACCGCATGATGTGGCACGTGTACGCCGCGGGACCCTTTGCGTGCCGTACACGCTCCCATTGATTTCAATGGGAGCGGGGATCGTATGCGCCGCGCTAGTTTGCGGCCGTGAATAAATGCACGGCCGCAAACTAGCGCGGCGCATATGATCCCCGCTCCCATTGAAATCAATGGAAGCGTGTACGGCACGCAAAAGGTCCCGCGGCGTACACGTGCCACATCATGCGGCACGTTACACCGTGTGAACGAGGCCTTATACTGCTAAACCATAATGTACTTTGGGGCTAGTGTACATATGAATTTTCTAAAGCCCACTTTACTTGAGATATCTTGCTGACTTGTTGAACATTTCCAATTCTTTCTATGCAAGAAGACTAGCTCAATTCTTTCTTGCACCAAAAATGCTCCATTTCTCTCTTTTTGCACCATGCTTGGCCCAACAAATTTACTGTAACGGAGCGTGTACGGCACGCAAAGGGTCCCGCGGCGTACACGTGCCACATCACGCGGCACGTTACACCGTGTGAACGAGGCCTAACACACTTAAGCAGACCATTGGCCATGATAAAAGACAAATTTCAAGCATACCTAAACAATTTTTGTAATTGAATAGTGTATTTGACTATAAGAAATCTGTTTCCTTTTCCACCTATTAGAATGATTTCCCTCCTCGTCACCTTATCAGACTGTTTATATAGGATTCACCCCTGTATTCACCACGTACACACAACTGTATGGAGAGGGGAAGAGGCTTCTGCTGCCTGGACATTGATTTATTTGATCATTCTGTGCAGTATAATGTCTTATCTGGAATATATAGCAGTATCAAAGATATCTCTCATTAGCAGAGCACAGTAGCAGCAGTTATTGGAGTGGTTTTTTTAGCTGCCATCTCCTCTCTCCATAGACTTCTATGTAGGAAATAACTGAAAAGTGGAAAAGGAAGCACACTTCTTTAATAACCTGCATTACAACATTTCTTACATTCACTTGTACTATTCATTTATGCAAAGTCAATTATAACTGGATCAAAGATACCTATTATACAGAATCTTTCCCGTAAAGGTTGGGGTTAAAGAAAGGCTTCATGTGCCACGTCCTCCGCTCTTTGTATTTGGAAATAAAGCAGCACTTCACTGGATTAAGAAAAAGGGAAAAAGAATGAATATAAAACAGCTGCTAATGTTTTTTTTGCCAGGAAACCAAGAGTGAAAGAACTTTTGAGTTTAATAATGGAGACTTTTTTTTCCCTTTGCGAAAGCAGACTTTTTTCTTACCATAAAACCAGTTTGCATAACTTTAACCAATGAAGTGCTAGTATAAGGCAGCAAATTGTCATGGAAATTTTAGAAAGTATTGGATTCAGCTGCTGGTGTTCACCCAGGTAGGAGACTCAGGAGCTCACACAGACAAGCAGAGTCTGAAAAGCACCAGCAGGCAGGGATGAATAATGGATTATAACATGTGCCATTAAATACTGTGGTTGACTCAAAGAAAGAAATTGAAGAAACAGATGAAAACTAGTCACAGACTGAAATTTTCTTACTAGAAGTACGAGTTGATGATATTTGAGTATTCTCTCAAACACATATAAGAATATTATGGGTCAGAACAGAGTTCACCTATCCAACTTCACTAGATCCTCTGACACCTCTTGTTTCTGTTGCAGATTGATTTTCCAACCTCCGCTTTTGATGTTAAATTCACAAAACCAGAAAGTGAAGCCTATAGTCCCAGATACGATATTTCCAGCTTGTCTGGGGACGATAAAAGCAAGTTAAGGGAGGCCATGCAGAAGGAATCTTTATACTGGTAGGTACTAGAGTTTCACACTGATACATTTTCTAAGTTGTGAGTATGTTTTCTATTACCTTCATATAAAAAAAAATAAAAAAAAAAAATCTCAATTTGAAATCCTAAATGAAGCTGATGTGACATTTCATTGGTAAAAAAATTGTCAGATCTGATCTTTGTGTTATCAGTGTTTTCAACAGGTGGGTCTTACAAGATGGCATCACACCTGTCTATAGACTGCCATTGTATCTCTACTACAGTAAAGTGATTTTGCAGGGGTGCAGAACCACAAACATCTAGTGGACAGATGTAATGCTATTTTTAGAAATAGCCATGTGTTAATATATATGTATACAATAATAACCATAATCAACATGACTAAACAGTAAGGTCAGTGGCGTAACTAGGAATGGATGGTCCCGTGGCAAACTTTTTATGACCCATAGTGGCGCCTGCACACAGTATTATCCCCCATAGTGGCCCATGCACATAGTATTATCCCCCATAGTGGCCCCTGCACACAGTATTATGTCCCTTAGTGGCCCCTGCACACAGTATTATCCCCCATAGTGGCCCCTGCACACAGTATTATGTCCCACTGTGGACACCCATAAACAATTATTATACTCTGGGGTCTTTTCAGACCCCAGAGTATAATAATCGGAGATCCAGGGGGATAAAAACATTAAAAAAAACTCTCTCCCCTATCTCCCGGCTCCTACGCTGTTGGCCTCCGAAGTAGTCCATCTTCAATGACCTCAGACGTCACATGACCCGGGACGCAGGCTGGGGTCATGAGACGTCAGACGACTAGGCCGAATCCTGCCCGGATCGTGGAGAGGTAAGTAACAGTGTTTTTTATGTTTCCTACCTCTCCCGGTCTGCCGATCATTATACTCGGGGGTCCGAAAAGACCCCCGAGTATAATGATAGCAGCGGTAGCGGCTGCCGTCGGGCCCCTAATGTCCCGGGCCCTGTGGCAGCTGCCTCTGCTGCTACGGTGGTAGTTACGCCACTGAGTAAGGTTATACACACTGACACATTCCAAAAAAGGGTTCTAGGGTTAATGGTCAGTTATCATTATAGCAGAATGGTTGCCAAGCCTGAGACCGTAAACTTTCTGGAATTTGTATAGACACCCTCTATGATAACAAGCCAGTTTCTAGTGAGGTATAACGATATGTACTAGTAGTTATTATTTTTATGCGCAATAATTCTATACTTAAAATTTCCTTTTCATGTAACTAATAAAGCATCTCTAAGGGATTGTTGCCATGCTTTCAATATCTCGTGCGCATACTAAGCATGGCTATTGTATATATCAAAGACTGCACTTATATACCCTAATACTTGTCACAACCCTTTTAATGAAGGGACTTTCTGCAACATGGATGATGACTAGTAGGTACAGTATGCTAACCATCATATGCATAAATATATGTTTAAATGGACAGACCAGATTTACCCAGATCACTTTGTTCTCAGGGTATATACTGAGCTACATTTCCTTATTTCACAATCTTCCCCATAGGCATGTGTCTTGCTTTAGCCAAACTCTCAAATAATTTTCCTTGTCTTAAGTACATATAGCAGACCTCCAAAAATATTCCATATACTGGACAAGTAAGTACAGGACTGATCAGATTATTGTAGACTTTTTATTTTCTTTTAAGTCTCACCCAGACCAGAATTGAGGCCGCTTTCAGCAATAACAAACCTTAATAGCGTTTGCTATCCAGTCATCTTTGATTCCCTGATTTTACATTATATAAGCCGCCTTCTTCCGCAATACTCTCTATGCCAGGCATAATACCCCCGTGACAACACAAAAGATCATCGCCCATGATTTTAGACATGGCTTACCATCTGCATGGGCTTTTCTTTTTCTGCTGTCAGTAGAAGGCAAAATATTCTTGACATTTAGGTCACAGCTGTTTTTACTGCTAGCATATGTCTGGCAAGGACCCTGGGCATTTGTGTGTCCCTGGTGCCTATGTTTCTTGTTCTTACATTTAGACTATACTTGTTAATTCCTTGTAACTGAAGATGGCACTGGAATCTACCACCTGAGGCAGTCTACTATGATAAAATGGTTTTTTGGGACTCTCCTATTGATCATCTTTCCATAGGATTGATCATAAATATCAAACCAGTCCAAAAGCTGAAGCTCCTACAGAACAGCTGACTGAATGGGCTGCAGCGTTTGGACAAGTACTGTATTCCTAGTCCAGTGCTTTACATTGAATAATGGCTGTGGTTGATATTACAGCTCAGCCCCATTCATTGGAATAGTATTGAGTTGCTGTGTGGCCATGTGATCAGTGGTTGTCAATGGCCTGAGAAGTGAAGCTCACCCAAGCGTTCCAATCTCTTCAAACAGCAGGTCAGTACCAGTCCCAGATGTTGGACTTTACTGATCCAAAATATCATTCTATTGAAGAATGAAACAGAACAGAAGTGCAAACACAGAAGAAAAGAGATAGAAGGGCACATAGTGATATTACAATGGGGTATCTCAGTACCTTAAAGTAGACTTCAGTCTATATACTGTAAGTTTATACAGTATTGCAACCTTCTCAAGAAAGCATTTCAACTGCTGTTACGCCTTCTATTGTATAGTTTCAACTTTGGGGTGAAGAGATTATGGACACGGTTTAGAAAATGTATGGAATTACAAAATTTAAAGGATAAGAATTTATTGTAACTCGAGTAAGTGTAAATTGACACAAACTGTTCCATAATTTGTAACATTTTTCAGGGCATCTCCTGGTTTTATATACTATTTGTTTAGTATAATAGTGTTGGCCATATTTCTCCACTGTGATATAGGGTCTCCTGTCCATCAACCTCATAGAGTCTTTTGTGCAAGGAGTAAGGGTTCATGTAAAAAGATAGGTCTGATGTTGCCAGCTTTCCTGTCCTTTCCTGAGTCGTAATAGTGTCATTGACATATTCTTGTGCCCTGAATTGCACGTGTGCCGCTTTTATCATCTGGCTCGCTTCTGTCCACAATGTGGAATCAGAATATAATACACTAAATAGTGTTCTGTATCCACCCAATGACCAAGGTGATATTTATCTACCCTAGGGATACTCTTGGGAACCCCCTTGAGATTGTTGCTGTTCATTTCCATTCCACAGTTAAACATTATACTTTATTTACAGTCTTTGAGTGTCTTATAGTATTACACGCGACATGTAATCGTTCTTTAGCACATTGACCTTCTGACATTTTCCTTTGATAATATGCAAATTCTGCCATTCACATCTCTCTACTATCATCCTCGAAGGTCATCTGTGAAAGTGTCCCCAAACCTAGACTCCAGGTGTCAGAAGAGTTCAGAACATGTCATGGGTGTGATCCATGCATTACACATACTCCCATGCATGTTGCAGCTGTCTGATGGTAACTTAACACTCAGTCTGGCCTGGGAATATAGCAAGGAAAAGGGGACTGTAACAAGCTTTCACAAAGACTTTGTCGTGTGGCTGCATAACCTGTCATTTGAGCCTCCTACAACAGAGACTCATAAGCGATCGCTCAGACTTCTAGTCTCCAAGGACCGCTGTTTCATGTTTGTAGTGTGCTTTCAGTTACTAGGCTTTTATGGTGTTATCATGATTTCATGTATTGTTACAGCACTGTACTGGTTAAAACATTTTCTTTTATCATTTATGTAAAACATTATTTTTAGTTTAATCATTTAATAAATGGTCAAGAAAACTAACTGAATATCTTATGATACTAACCTATCCATGTCCTGCTGAAGCTGGAGTGTGGTCAGGTTGTGTAGATGTTTGTGTATTCTGCCCTCTAGTGACTGAATTACATCTCTAACTTTGAATCTTTGGTGTTAACAACAACAATAATAATAATTAATTAATAATTATACATAGTTATATAGTGCCAACATATTCCACAGCACTGTACAATTTGTAGGATTCAAGTACAGACAAAAAAAAGACACATTACAAAGGAATAGTCAATTCACACAATGGGACAGAGGGCCCTGCTCACAAGAGCTTACAATCTATTAACATTTAATGTTCATTAAACCTCGTTGACATTTATTTACAAATCTGAATGCTGAGCTTTGTATACATGATATATGGTTCAATATATGAACATGATGTGGAGAGAATGCTCTGTATACGCTCAGATGAACATATATTCATATGGGCCCGGCATATGCCAAAATGACACTCTTTTGGCATATGTTCAAGCAGTATGTGTCTTTCTAATGCTAGGGGATCAGTAGTTTATATGCTTTTTTACAATCTGTGTCTTAGGGACAGTATGTCAGGACCCTAAAGCTCCATTCACACTGAGTAACGCTGGCGTTTTTTGTGCTTATTTTGGCACATAGCGCCGCGTAAACGCCGCGTTTGCATCGCGCTATTTTGCGGTCGCTTTGTATGGCGTTTACGCGGCGCTATGTGCCAAAATAAGCACAAAAAACGCCAGCGTTACTCAGTGTGAATGGAGCCTAAGTCTGTTTTTAATAATAGGTGATATTCCATGTGTATACAGCAGGCATGGGCTTGAAGAGCGCTGACCCTGGGAAAACCAATAACTAATATTTAAATGCCTGATTGTTGGGAGCCCCACTACTGGGAGCCTCGCTGATCATGAGAATGGGGTCTCTTGTCCGCTGTTCTTGCTTACAATGAAGAGGAGATTAAATGAGGAAGGGGTCGAATATGTGCTGCCACTCTTATTTGATACTGACAAAAATAGTACCCAGCTATCTGTATCTATTCTATAGACATTGATTGGAGTGAATGTATGTATTCCTTACCCCCACTCCATTCATCTAAACAGGAAAGAGGAGGCACAGGACTCCTGCTCTAGTGACTAGTGGGGGGTTCTAGAGGATGGGACCCCAGTGGTCAGACAGATATAACCTATCCTGTGCTAGAAGTGTTAGTTATGATAGAGATCAACTCTTTGAGTTCTCCAGTTCGCCAAAGAGAGAGGATTTCTGATGTAACTGGAGGTCACTTAGACTATACCTATTATATAACAAAGGGCCACAACAACATGGGGATCCCATTTGAAATCTTTGCCTACACTAGTCATTATGGGTTAATAATACGTCTGAGTTTGCTATAGGCTGTTCTATAATGAGGAACTTGCACAAGTTTGTTTTATAATGTGTATATATGGTAGGACGATTCTCTACTATTTTCTAATTATTTTATTTTTTAAAATTTTTTTTTCAGGTTGACAGATGCAGATAAGAAAAAACTATGGGAGATGCGCTATTACTGTCACTCAGAGGTTAGCTCCCTTCCATTGTTGCTAGCTAGTGCTCCAAGTTGGCAGTGGTCATGTCTCCCAGACATTTATGCCTTGCTGGGTCAATGGACTCACATGAAACATCAGGATGCTCTGGGTCTTCTTCATGCAACGTAAGTAATCTTTCCTACCTTCGCTCTTGTCTGGCCTGTAGTGCATCTTCTCAGGATTTCTATAAACTGTAACTAAGCTTTCATATGTTTTTCATAAATCTATTGTGCAGTTTAAGGCCTAGTTCACATGGGGCTATGGACCGCGTATTTTGGTCCTGATTTTGACGCAGGAAGCCGCGTCAGAATATGACCAAAATGCGCCTGCCACGACTGTTGCAGCTTTCAACAGTCGCGGCTTCCCTCTCTGGAGTAGGCCCAAATGAATGGGCGTAGACCCGAGGGTGCTGTCGCAAGGCGGACTCCGCGGCTGAATCAGCCGCAGAATCCACCTGAAGAAAGGGCAGCTCGCTTCGGTTTGTTCCTGCTCACGGGAAAAAAGGACGTTTGCAGTCTACATAGACCTCTATTGTGAGGGGGCGGATTTTGAGGTGGATTCGGCTTCAAAATCCGCCCCCCTCTTGCCCTGTGTGAATGAGCCCTAAGGAAACAAATATTGCAAACCTCACTAGAGAATGTGCCGGTGTTTTTAACTATTACTTATGTCAATGGTCCATACTCCATATACAAGCAGAGGAGGGAAGAGGAAACCGATATGAGAAGATTGGATAGTAATTTCTGATAACCCAACTGTGTTGTGAGAGAAAACTGTCTCTCTGTCTCCTGGAGCTCTCCTCCCCCTCCCCTTCTACTGTATTGGTTTGAATAGGGCAGAAGGAGGCGGCAAATAAATGAAGAATCTGGCACTTTTCTTTAATAAAGTATATTACAAACTGTGTGTTCACCTGCACTATGGATTTATGAAAAAATAAATAAAAGGTTAGTTATGCTATAACTGTTTGAACTCTGCAGATTGCTATTCTCTGGTCATAAGGGAAACGGGCCAGTGGGAATTTGGACTGCTGCCTTGTGATACTGATAACATTATATAATGGAATTGATAGTTATGATAGCATCATAGTAAGATAGATAGTAAGCTTTATTATAGCGTAGTACCGGGGGGGATAGGGGGGCATTCCTCAGCATCATGGCTGGGCAGTAAGGAATGCCCCCTCATAGTACAGCAGTACACACAGTACTGTCAGGAGTGACCGTCCCAGTTACGCAGTCTGGAACATCCTTCTGACAGTGAAGAGATATCGGTAACTGCACCGTTAGCTCGTCCCTGTGGCACATAATGGGAAAGTCAACAGTGCGCTGAATTCAGCGCACTGTTGGCTTTCTAGCGGTATTAAACCGCATGTGCCCAAGGACATGAAAGGTCCTCTTCAACTGCATCAATAATTCCTCAGACTTGGTGAGATGTGCTATCCAGTTACCATCACTTTATTGAGCAGCTTGTCTTTTTAATGACCTTGAACGATTTAGCAAATTTTCTTTGCTTTATCACTTAATGTGGACAACTCTGTGTTTCAACAGTTTCCCTGATCAAGAGGTAAGACGTACAGCGGTGCAGTGGATTGATACGATATCTGATGCTGAGCTTCTAGATTACCTACCGCAGCTTGTACAGGTGAGTATATTTTGTAGAACGGCTTACATCTATATGTTTGATGCCCATTTTATTCAATGATTGCAATGGACCCCCATTGATTTTAATGGGCTGGTGCAGACATCTGTTCATTTCCATAGGGATATACTCAATTTTGAACTATTTTTCAGACCTCAGAACTCCATTCTAATCTCTGGACTTAGAAAAGTACAGGGGGAAAAAAACTATTCATCTGTGCTGCCAACCATATGCAGCACATGACCCGAAAATGAGCAAGTTGTGTGCTGTGTAAATGAGGCCTAATAAAATAATTTGCTTATTTATCCCATATCTTCCCTTATCAGGCTTTGAAGTATGAATGCTATCTAGATAGCCCACTTGTGAGGTTCCTACTGAAAAGAGCCATCTGTGACTTAAGGATCACCCACTACTTTTTCTGGTATGTTATTAATTTCTTCTCTATAGATTTATGTTTTAATATCTCTTTCCATGCTACTGGGTCTGAATGATTATTTTACGTAAATTCATGTATTTATAGAGTTAAGGGTGCATTCAGACTACGTAACGCCGGGCGTGTATGAGAGCCGTACACGCCGGCATTACGGCAGACTGCCGAACACTTCCCATTCACTTCAATGGGAGCGCTCGTAACAGCGGCGTTTACGAGCGCTCCCATTGAAGTGAATGGGAAGTGTTCGGCAGTCTGCCGTAATGCCGGCGTGTACGGCTCTCATAC
Source organism: Leptodactylus fuscus (assembly GCF_031893055.1). Lineage (NCBI taxonomy): Eukaryota > Metazoa > Chordata > Amphibia > Anura > Leptodactylidae > Leptodactylus > Leptodactylus fuscus. Next base: position 89,248,213 of record NC_134266.1, on the reverse strand, counting down.
ACGCCCGGCGTTACGTAGTCTGAATGCACCCTTAGGGTGAATTCACACTGAGTAAACGCTAGCTTATTCTGAACGTAAAACACGTTCAGAATAAGCGGCGTCTAAAGCCGCTCCATTCATTTCTATGGGAGCGGGGATACGAGCGCTCCCCATAGAAATCAATGGGCTGCTTCTTTCACTCCGTGCAGTCCCATTGAAGTGAATGGGGAGTGCCGGCGTGTACGGTAAGCTCTGCTCATGCCGGAGCGTACACGCCGGCACTTCCCATTCACTTCAATGGGACTGCACGGAGTGAAAGAAGCAGCCCATTCATTTCTATGGGGAGCGCTCGTATCCCCGCTCCCATAGAAATGAATGGAGCTGCTTTAGACGCCGCTTATTCTGAACGTGTTTTACGTTCAGAATAAGCTAGCGTTTACTCAGTGTGAATGCACCCTTACTCCGCTCAATTTAAAGGGGTGTTTCAAGTAATTATTTTTCTACTTCATTTTGCTTTAAAATTAATACAAAATGTCATCAAAAGAGCCAACCTCTCCATTCGGCCAGGAATCCAGGAGATGATCTTTGTTTGTGTCCCTGGTCTTTGTTAAAGGGATTCTATCATTACAATCCTGTTTTAAGCTAAACCCATGTTGGAATAGCCTTAAGAAAGGCTATTCTTCCCCTACCTTTAGATATCTTCTCCACGCCACCATTCCTTGTATATCCTGGTTTTCGTCCATATGCTAATTAGTTTTCATGCAGCACTGAGGGCGGTCCCCAGCGCTCAGACGGCACTGAGGGCGTCCCCAGTTTTGCAAGAAAACTATCCAGCGCCACCGCCTTCTCGTTTAGCTCCTCCGCCTCTTCCTTGTCCTGTCACTGCGAGAAAACTAATTAGCATGTGGATGAAAACCGGGATATCTATGGAAAGGCGGCACGGAGAAGACATCTAAGGGTAGGGGTAGAGTAGCCTTTCTTAAGGCTAGTCCAATGTGGGTTTAGCTTAAAATGGGATTCTAATGATAGAATCCCTTTAATTTCTTTAATCCATACATGAATGGAGCTGAGAAATGTTGTTTGAACCGTACATCACCTCTCAGCACCTGACTGGCTGTATTTCTCATGTGTGAGCCAAAAGTCAGATACAACAAGGAACCCAAATGCAGAAACTGCTGGATCCCTGGTCAGATAGACAGGTGAACTTGTATATTTTGTTGTTTTACGCTGGAACATTCCTGTACATACTGCTACATATCCTAAAAAAACAGGTATTTTCCGACATCGCTATTCCATGAAACTGAGTGGCAGCTGGTATGATAGCATATCTTAGAGGAGAACCTAAAATCCAGAATCCATATCAGTGGAAAATAAGTATTGTAATGCCATTCAGGACACTGCAATAAACGTGATAGTGAGAAACACGGCATTACATCACGCTACTGACCAAAAGTAGAATGCAATAAAAGATGAAGTAAGAGGGGCTGAGCAAGGGTAAACAAAAGTATTAAATAAGACATAAGGGGTCCAAAATAAATGGAGGGGAAACAAACCTGTATATGACATGGATTTGTTTTTGTCAGAACATACAAGTATTTTAATGAAGATTTATATATATCCTAGGCTGCTAAAAGACTGTCTGAAGGATTCTCAGTTCAGTATTCGCTATCAGTACTTGCTCGCCGCTCTTCTGTGCTGTTGCGGGAAAGGTCTGAGGGAAGAGTTTGACCGTCAGTGCTGGCTGGTGAACACATTGACTAAATTAGCGCAGAAGGTCCGAGAGGGAGCGCCATCATCCAGACCTGTAAGTGTGTTGGTTTGGTTATTGTCTCTTCCGTCATATCTCTAAATTTATTGATGGATTACCAGGCTTATGTGATATGAGCTTGATGTATATTGCTGGAAGTTTTTTTCCTTATTTTTCGAGGTTTTATAGTAACAGCTTCACATATTATGAATAATTATGATCTTTTGTATAGGAAATCCTAAAAAATGGGTTAGAAGATGTCAAGCATTTCTTCTCAGTGAATGGATCGTGTCGACTCCCACTAAGCCCTAGCCTTGTTGTAAAAGGGATTGTGCCTCAGGTAATTTCCATAGCTTTAGTCATGTAGGTCAGTGAGCTTTTGAATATAGAAAAAGTCACGTGAATTATGTTCATTCATTCTGACTTTGTGTACAAATAGTCATACATATGTCCTGAACTGTGCCTAACAGAGCTTAGGAAACACAAGTTCTTTCATTCTGGTTGTTGAAGTATTCTTTGTTACTCTCTCTATGGGAATTTTGCTGATACTGTTTTGTTGTCTGTCGTTTACCTGCAACAAGTTTTTTTTAATGTTACGACTATTGATAAAAAAAAAAAGTTATGTGCATAGTGAATATCATAAGATCCATTTTCAAAGACTTGTTTCAAAAACCGGTAAAAATTGTGTATAGTGTTTTAAACGACCTGGTTATTATATTATATGGTTATATCTGAAGTGTAATCTGGTAGATTTAATAGAAATAAAGCAGGCAATCTGTTAATATCTGTCATTGATCATTTATTGTGTATTTGTTTTTATCAGGGCTGCTCACACTTCAACTCAAATGCCGTGCCGCTGAAACTTACCTTCCAGAATGTGGATCCACTCGGAGATAATATACCTATTATATTTAAGGTATCTGTCTACAACTTGGCAATGGGCAGAATGAACAAAGATTAAGAAGTTCATATCAATTGGACACAAAACTTATAGTACTACACATTTTATGCCACAAAAAAAATAATGTATCCTCTTGCAAGAGGATAAAATGCTGATTGCTGGAGCACTTTTCTCCGAGCATGATTCATGCGGACATCGCACAGAAAACACATGGACCCCTTTATAGTCTATGGGGTTTGTGTGGTTTCTTAGCCAACAGTTTTTTTTTTTGTTTTTTTTTTAATGTAGATTGTGAGCCCCATATAGGGGTCACAATGTACATTTACTTTCCTATCAGTATGTCTTTTGTAGAATGGGAGGAAATCCACACAAACACGGGGAGAACAAACAAACTCCTTGCAGATGTTGTTCCTGGTGGGATTCGAACCCAGGACTCCAGGGCTGCAGTGCTAACCGCTGAGCCACTGTGTTGCCCCTAGATAACCGCGTTTTAATGCGTATGATATTCCATCCGGGGGGGCCCCCAGGGAGGACGTATAGATACGTGGCTCGCAGGGCAAGGGTTTAACTATAAATGAATTTCTGCAGAAACCTGTTTATATCTTTTATCTTTCAATCCTGCCTCTGTGTCTTTATTTCCTTATTGTGGCCAAGGTTATATGTAGAGGCAGCCTTGATTTTTTTTATATTATTGTTAACGGACTATTTGAAGGCATTGCACTTTAGCATTATCATTTCCTTATTGTGGGAGACAATTGTAATGACTCAAAGCAGGATCAGAACGTCCTCATTTATGTACTGTTGTACCTACAGTAACCAGGGCATGGGCAGTAAACTGTATCTTTGTCACAGCAAAAAAAATAATCCTAGCTATAGCTCTGGTTTGTTATGACTAGAGATGAGCGAACACTAAAATGTTCGAGGTTCGAAATTCGATTCGAACAGCCGCTCAATGTTCGTGTGTTCGAACGGGTTTCGAACCCCATTATAGTCTATGGGGAACAGATACTCGTTAAGGGGGAAACCCAAATCCGTGTCTGGAGGGTCACCAAGTCCACTATGACACCCCAGGAAATGATGCCAACACCTCTGGAATGACACTGGGACAGCAGGGGAAGCATGTCTGGGGGCATCTAACACACCAAAGACCCTCTATTACCCCAACATCACAGCCTAACAACTACACACTTTACACACTCAATACCACCTCTCTGACAGTAGGAAAACACCTTGAAACATGTGTATTTGGCACTTGCAGTGAGGAGAGCTTGTCACCAGCAGTGAATTTGGCCCTTGTAGTAAGTTGAGGTTGGCACCAACATTTGTTTTGAAAATCAGGGTGGATTGAGCCTCTAACCAGCAGAGTTTGGGCAAATTCATGGTGGAGGGAGCCTCTAAACACCCCAGTTTGGGCAAATTCATGGTGGAGGGAGCCTCTAAAAACCCCAGTTTGGACCAATTCATGGTGGAGGGAGCCTCTAACCAGCCCAGTTTGGGCAAATTCATGGTGGAGGGAGCCTCTAAAAAACCCAGTTTGGACCAATTCATGGTGGAGGGAGCCTCTAACCAGCCCAGTTTGGACCAATTAATGGTGGAGGGAGCCTCTAAACAGCCAAGTTTGGACCAATTCATGGTGGAGGGAGCCTCTAAAAAACCCAGTTTGGACCAATTCATGGTGGAGGGAGCCTCTAAAAAACCCAGTTTGGACCAATTCATGGTGGAGGGAGCCTCTAAAAAACCCAGTTTGGACCAATTCATGGTGGAGGGAGCCTCTAAAAAAACCCAGTTTGGACCAATTCATGGTGGAGGGAGCCTCTAAACAGCCAAGTTTTGGGAAATTCATGGTGGAGGGAGCCTCTAACCAGCCCAGTTTGGACCAATTCATGGTGGAGGGAGCCTCTAACCAGCCCAGTTTGGGCAAATTCATGGTGGAGGGAGCCTCTAAACAGCCCAGTTTGGACCAATTAATGGTGGAGGGAGCCTCTAACCAGCCCAGTTTGGGCAAATTCATGGTGGAGGGAGCCTCTAAACAGCCCAGTTTGGGCAAATTCATGGTGGAGGGAGCCTCTAAACAGCCCAGTTTGGACCAATTCATGGTGGAGGGAGCCTCTAAAAAACCCAGTTTGGACCAATTCATGGTGGAGGGAGCCTCTAAACAGCCCAGTTTGGGCAAATTCATGGTGGAGGGAGCCTCTAACCAGCCCAGTTTGGACCAATTAATGGTGAAGGGAGCCTCTAAACAGCCAAGTTTTGGGAAATTCATGGTGGAGGGAGCCCCTAAAAACCCCAGTTTGGACCAATTCATGGTGGAGGGAGCCTCTAAACAGCCCAGTTTGGGCAAATTCATGGTGGAGGGAGCCTCTAACCAGCCCAGTTTGGACCAATTCATGGTGGAGGGAGCCTCTAACCAGCCCAGTTTGGGCAAATTCATGGTGGAGGGAGCCTCTAAACAGCCCAGTTTGGACCAATTAATGGTGGAGGGAGCCTCTAACCACCCCAGTTTGGACCAATTCATGGTGGAGGGAGCCTCTAACCAGCCCAGTTTGGGCAAATTCATGGTGGAGGGAGCCTCTAAAAAACCCAGTTTGGACCAATTCATGGTGGAGGGAGCCTCTAACCAGCCCAGTTTGGGCAAATTCATGGTGGAGGGAGCCTCTAAACAGCCCAGTTTGGACCAATTAATGGTGGAGGGAGCCTCTAAACAGCCAAGTTTGGACCAATTCATGGTGGAGGGAGCCTCTAAAAAACCCAGTTTGGACCAATTCATGGTGGAGGGAGCCTCTAACCAGCCCAGTTTGGGCAAATTCATGGTGGAGGGAGCCTCTAACCAGCCCAGTTTGGACCAATTAATGGTGGAGGGAGCCTCTAAACAGCCAAGTTTTGGGAAATTCATGGTGGAGGGAGCCCCTAAAAACCCCAGTTTGGACCAATTCATGGTGGAGGGAGCCTCTAAACAGCCCAGTTTGGGCAAATTCATGGTGGAGGGAGCCTCTAACCAGCCCAGTTTGGACCAATTAATGGTGGAGGGAGCCTCTAAACAGCCAAGTTTTGGGAAATTCATGGTGGAGGGAGCCTCTAACCAGCCCAGTTTGGACCAATTCATGGTGGAGGGAGCCTCTAAAAAACCCAGTTTGGACCAATTCATGGTGGAGGGAGCCTCTAAACAGCCCAGTTTGGGCAAATTCATGGTGGAGGGAGCCTCTAACCAGCCCAGTTTGGACCAATTAATGGTGGAGGGAGCCTCTAAACAGCCAAGTTTTGGGAAATTCATGGTGGAGGGAGCCCCTAAAAACCCCAGTTTGGACCAATTCATGGTGGAGGGAGCCTCTAAACAGCCCAGTTTGGGCAAATTCATGGTGGAGGGAGCCTCTAAAAACCCCCAGTTTGGACTAATTCATGGTGGAGGGAGCCTCTAAAAACCCCAGTTTGGACCAATTCATGGTGGAGGGAGCCTCTAAAAACCCCAGTTTGGACCAATTCATGGTGGAGGGAGCCGCTAAACAGCCCAGTTTGGACCAATTCATGGTGGAGGGAGCCTCTAACCAGCAGAGTTGGGGGAAATCAGGGTGGAGGGAGCCTAGTATTAGCAGAATTGTGCAACGCTTATGGTGGATGAGTATGAGGATGCGGAGGAATTGGAGCGGTTGAGTACAGACATGGAGTTTCATGTTGGGGTGCTTTACACAGGTGGGCACAAAAATGACGGCTCTACCCAGTGGTGGTTCATTTTTATCAAAGTGAGCCGGTCGGCACTCTCAGCTGACAGACGGGTGCGCTTGTCAGTGATGATGCCACCGGCTGCACTGAACACCCTCTCAGATAGGACGCTGGCGGCAGGACAGGACAGCACCTCCAAGGCATATAGGGCAAGTTCAAGCCACAGGTCCAACTTCGACACCCAATACGTGTAGGGCGCAGAGGGGTCGGAGAGGACAGGGCTGTGGTCGGAAAGGTATTCCCGCAACATGCGCCTATACTTCTCACGCCTGGTGACACTAGGACCCTCCGTGGTGGCACTTTGGCGAGGGGGTGCCATCAAGGTGTCCCAGACCTTAGACAGTGTGCCCCTCGTTTGTGTGGACCGGTGAGAACTTGGTTGCCTACTGGAGGAACTGCCCTCCCTGCCGCCAACGTCACATGCTGGAAACATCTCCATCATATTCTGCACCAATTGCCTGTGGCAAGCATTGATGCGATTGGCCCTCCCCTCTACCGGAATAAAAGACGAGATGTTGTTTTTATACCGGGGGTCAAGGATAGCAAAGATCCAGTACTGGTTGTCCTCCATGATTTTGACAATACGCTTGTCGGTTGTAAAGCACCCCAACATGAACTCAGCCATGTCTGCCACAGTGTTAGTTGGCATGACTCCTCTGGCCCCACCGGAAAGTTCAATCTCCATTTCCTCCTCATCCTCCATGTCTACCCATCCGCGCTGCAACAATGGGACGATTCGAAGTTGCCCGGAAGCCTCCTGTATCACCATCACATCATCGGACAACTCTTCTTCCTCCTCCTCCTCCTCCTCCTCCTCCTCCATTAAACGCAGTGAAGCGGACAGATGTGTGGACCTACTCTCCAGCTGTGACGGATCGGATGCTATCCCTAACTCCTCTGTGTGATCTGAGTTATCCCTGATGTCAATCAGGGATTCTCTCAGAACACACAAGAGCGGGATTGTAAGGCTCACCATCGCATCCTCAGAGCTCACCCTCCTTGTGGACTCCTCAAAGACCCGTAGGATGTCACAAAGGTCTCTCATCCATGGCCACTCATGGATGTGAAACTGAGGCAGCTGACTTTGTGGCACCCTAGGGTTTTGTAGCTGGTATTCCATCAAAGGTCTCTGCTGCTCAACCACTCTATTCAACATCTGAAACGTTGAGTTCCAGCGTGTGGGGACGTCGCACAAAAGCCGGTGTTGTGGCACATGCAGGCGTTGCTGGAGAGATTTTAAGCTAGCAGCGGCTACTGTCGACTTGCGAAAGTGGGTGCACATGCGCCGCACTTTCACCAGTAGCTCTGGAACATTGGGGTAGCTCTTTAGGAAACGTTGCACCACTAGGTTGAAGACGTGGGCCAGGCATGGAACATGTTGGAGTCCGGCAAGCTCCAGAGCTGCTACCAGGTTCCGGCCGTTATCACAAACGACCATGCCTGGGCCCAGGTGCAGCGGCTCAAACCATATTGCCGTCTCATCGAGGAGGGCATCCCTCACCTCGGAGGCAGTGTGCTGTCTGTCCCCCAAGCTGATCAGCTTCAGCACAGCCTGCTGACGTCTACCAACGCCAGTGCTGCAACGTTTCCAACTCGTAGCTGGGGTCAATCTAACAGCGGAGGAGGAGGCGGTGGCGGAGGAGGAGGCGGTGGCGGAGGAGGAGGCGGTGGCGGAGGAGGAGGCGGTAGAGGAGGAGGAGGCGGTAGAGGAGGAGGAGGAGGGGGGTGTTCTTCTCGTGTCCCTGCCAGGAATGTTAGGCGGGGAGACGAGGTACACCGGGCCAGTTTGGGAAGCAGTCCCAGCCTCAACTACATTCACCCAGTGTGCCGTCAGTGAAATGTAGCGTCCCTGTCCGCATGCACTTGTCCACGCGTCGGTGGTCAAGTGGACCTTTGTGCAAAGCGCGGAACTAAGGGCCCGCCTGATGTTGAGTGACACGTGCTGGTGCAAGGCGGGGACGGCACACCGGGAGAAGTAGTGACGGCTAGGGACGGCATAGCGAGGTGCCGCAGTTGCCATCAGGTCCAGGAAGGCGGGAGTTTCAACAAGCCGGAACGCCAACATCTCCTGGGCCAGCAGTTTAGCGATGTTGGCGTTCAAGGCTTGCGCGTGTGGGTGGTTAGCAGTGTATTTCTGCCGCCGCTCCAATGTCTGAGAGATGGTGGGTTGTTGTAAAGAAGCGCCTGATGGTGCCTTTGATGGTGCAGGAGAAGGAGATAAGACAGGAACAGGGGAGGATGAGGGAGAAGTCAACAAAGTGGCGGAGGCAGATGAAGTGGTGTCCTGGCTCGTCCTCTGGAGTGCATCGCCAGCACAGTCAGCAGTGGCAGTGGCAGTGGCAGAGGCAGAGGCAGTGGCAGTGGCGTGAACGGCAGGCGGCCTTTGTCCTGCCGTTGCTGCCTGCCACTGATTCCAGTGCTTGGATTCCAAATGACGGCGCATTGAAGTGGTGGACAGGTTGCTCTTCTCAGAGCCCCTAATCAATTTCGAGAGGCAAATTGTGCAGACAACACTATATCTGTCCTCGGCGCATTCCTTGAAAAAACTCCACACCTTCGAGAAACGTGCCCTCGAGGTGGGAGTTTTTCGGGGCTGGGTACGAACTGGAACATCTTGGGAGATTCCGGGTGTGGCCTGGCTTCGCCTAAGCTGCTGACCTCTGCCTCTGCCTCTAGCTACCCTTTTTGGTGCTGCACCTGCCTCAACATCCACACTACTTTCCCCGCTTGACATCCCCCCTGTCCAGGTCGGGTCAGTGTCCTCATCATCCACCACTTCCTCTTCCAACTCCTGTCTCATCTCCTCCTCCCGCACAATGCGCCGGTCAACTGGATGCCCTGACGGCAACTGCGTCACATCATCGTCGATGAGGGTGGGTTGCTGGTCATCCACCACCAAATCGAACGGAGATGGAGGAGACTCTAGTGTTTGAGCATCTGGACACAGATGCTCCTCTGTTAGGTTCGTGGAATCGTGACGTGGAGAGGCAGGTTGAGGGACAATGAAAGGAGCGGAGAACAGCTCTGGGGAGCAGGGACAGTTTGGGTTATTGTTCTGTAAAGCTTCGGAATTTTGGGAGGAAGGAAGACAAGACTGTTGGGTAATAGGAGGAGAGGAGGCAGAGTCTGACTGGCTGCTGGACAATGTGCTGTAAGCGTTCTCTGACAGCCATTGCAAGACCTGTTCCTGGTTCTCGGGCCTACTAAGGTTTGTACCCTGCAGTTTAGTTAATGTGGCAAGCAACCCTGGCACTGTGGAGTGGCGCAATGCTTGCTGCCCCACAGGAGTAGGCACGGGACGCCCTGTGGCTTCACTGCTACCTTGCTCCCCAGAACCATTCCCCCGACCTCGCCCACGGCCTCGTCCACGTCCCTTTCCGGGAGCCTTGCGCATTTTGAATTCCTAGTTAGAAATTGGCACTGTATACCAGTAGTAAAAATTGTGGGTGCACATAACCCCAATATATTCTTTGAATTACCAGTCAGAAACTGGCACTATATGGCAGTAGCAAGAAATGAGGGTATTTGTATTCCCAATATATTCTTTGAATTCCCAGTCAGACAATGGCACTGTATACCAGTAGTAAAAATTGTGGGTGCACGTAACCCCAATATATTCTTTGAATTACCAGTCAGAAACTGGCACTATATGGCGGTAGCAAGAAATGAGGGTATTTATAACCCCAATATATTCTTTGAATTCCCAGTCAGACAATGGCACTGTATACCAGTAGTAAAAATTGTGGGTGCACGTAACCCCAATATATTCTTTGAATTCCCAGTCAGAAACTGGCACTATATGGCAGTAGCAAGAAATGAGGGTATTTATAACCCCAATATATTCTTTGAATTCCCAGTCAGACAATGGCACTGTATACCAGTAGTAAAAATTGTGGGTGCACGTAACCCCAATATATTCTTTGAATTACCAGTCAGAAACTGGCACTATATGGCAGTAGCAAGAAATGAGGGTATTTGTATTCCCAATATATTCTTTGAATTCCCAGTCAGACAATGGCACTGTATACCAGTAGTAAAAATTGTGAGTGCACGTAACCCCAATATATTCTTTGAATTACCAGTCAGAAACTGGCACTATATGGCAGTAGCAAGAAATGAGGGTATTTATAACCCCAATATATTCTTTGAATTCCCAGTCAGACAATGGCACTGTATACCAGTAGTAAAAATTGTGGGTGCACGTAACCCCAATATATTCTTTGAATTCCCAGTCAGACAATGGCACTATATACCAGTAGCAAGAAATGAGGGTATTTATAACCCCAATATATTCTTTGAATTCCCAGTCAGACAATGGCACTGTATACCAGTAGTAAAAATTGTGGGTGCACGTAACCCCAATATATTCTTTGAATTCCCAGTCAGACAATGGCACTATATACCAGTAGCAAGAAATGAGGGTATTTATAACCCCAATATATTCTTTGAATTCCCAGTCAGACAATGGCACTGTATACCAGTAGTAAAAATTGTGGGTGCACGTAACCCCAATATATTCTTTGAATTACCAGTCAGAAACTGGCACTATATGGCAGTAGCAAGAAATGAGGGTATTTGTATTCCCAATATATTCTTTGAATTCCCAGTCAGACAATGGCACTGTATACCAGTAGTAAAAATTGTGGGTGCACGTAACCCCAATATATTCTTTGAATTACCAGTCAGAAACTGGCACTATATGGCAGTAGCAAGAAATGAGGGTATTTATAACCCCAATATATTCTTTGAATTCCCAGTCAGACAATGGCACTGTATACCAGTAGTAAAAATTGTGGGTGCACGTAACCCCAATATATTCTTTGAATTACCAGTCAGAAACTGGCACTATATGGCAGTAGCAAGAAATGAGGGTATTTGTATTCCCAATATATTCTTTGAATTCCCAGTCAGACAATGGCACTGTATACCAGTAGTAAAAATTGTGGGTGCACGTAACCCCAATATATTCTTTGAATTACCAGTCAGAAACTGGCACTATATGGCAGTAGCAAGAAATGAGGGTATTTGTATTCCCAATATATTCTTTGAATTCCCAGTCAGACAATGGCACTGTATACCAGTAGTAAAAATTGTGGGTGCACGTAACCCCAATATATTCTTTGAATTACCAGTCAGAAACTGGCACTATATGGCAGTAGCAAGAAATGAGGGTATTTATAACCCCAATATATCCTTTGAATTCCCAGTCAGACAATGGCACTGTATACCAGTAGTAAAAATTGTGGGTGCACGTAACCCCAATATATTCTTTGAATTACCAGTCAGAAACTGGCACTATATGGCAGTAGCAAGAAATGAGGGTATTTGTATTCCCAATATATTCTTTGAATTCCCAGTCAGACAATGGCACTGTATACCAGTAGTAAAAATTGTGGGTGCACGTAACCCCAATATATTCTTTGAATTACCAGTCAGAAACTGGCACTATATGGCAGTAGCAAGAAATGAGGGTATTTATAACCCCAATATATTCTTTGAATTCCCAGTCAGACAATGGCACTGTATACCAGTAGTAAAAATTGTGGGTGCACGTAACCCCAATATATTCTTTGAATTACCAGTCAGAAACTGGCACTATATGGCAGTAGCAAGAAATGAGGGTATTTGTATTCCCAATATATTCTTTGAATTCCCAGTCAGACAATGGCACTGTATACCAGTAGTAAAAATTGTGGGTGCACGTAACCCCAATATATTCTTTGAATTACCAGTCAGAAACTGGCACTATATGGCAGTAGCAAGAAATGAGGGTATTTGTATTCCCAATATATTCTTTGAATTCCCAGTCAGACAATGGCACTGTATACCAGTAGTAAAAATTGTGGGTGCACGTAACCCCAATATATTCTTTGAATTCCCAGTCAGACAATGGCACTATATACCAGTAGCAAGAAATGAGGGTATTTATAACCCCAATATATTCTTTGAATTACCAGTCAGAAACTGGCACTATATGGCAGTAGCAAAAATAGTGGGTGTATATAGCCCCAATTCTATTGCTAGGGGACTTGCAGGGTATTTCTGGGGTGAAGGTGGGGGGGCACACCGTTGGAACGGGTATCGGGGGTATATATCGGGTATACGGGAATACACTGACAGTGTATTCCATTCAGGATCCTGGGAAAGCTGGGTTGCGGCGATTGAGCCCGTCAGTGCCACGTTACACTGACAAGCTTCTCCCTGGAATTTAGCTCTTACAAGAGCTGTTGTGGTTGTCTTCTCCTTCCTATCCTAGCCTGTCCCTGCCTACCCAGAATCTAAGCCCTAGCTAGCTGGACGGAAACCTCCGTCCTCGGTGAATTGCAAGCTCAGAATGACGCGAACCTGGGCGGCGCTGTTCTTTTAAATTAGAGGTCACATGTTTTCGGCAGCCAATGGGTTTTGCCTACTTTTTTCAACGTCACCGGTGTCGTAGTTCCTGTCCCACCTACCCTGCGCTGTTATTGGAGCAAAAAAGGCGCCAGGGAAGGTGGGAGGGGAATCGAGTAATGGCGCACTTTACCACGCGGTGTTCGATTCGATTCGAACATGCCGAACAGCCTAATATCCGATCGAACACTGTTCGCTCATCTCTAGTTATGACATCTATTGCTTCAAGACATGTACAGTAATTTAATGTAGCTATTTTGTGCAGTCTTCAGTAGTAAGAATCCACATATAAGCTGCTCAAAATCTGCTAGATCAGCGGTCAGCAACACACACCATAACAGTAACCAAATAATTGAATGACTAAACATCCATTTCAATTTGATTTCTATGCAAAAATGATTATTTTCCGGTGGATAGGGCTTTTGGCTGAACAGTAGAATGATCTGCTGTAAACCTCATATGAAGAGTCAGAGGATGTCCCTTACATAACCTGTTTGGGTTTTTTTCCCCCCTAATATAAAACCATACAAATCTGTCCAGCTGCCATATCAATCTTTACTTTTGCACTTGCTTACAGGTACAAAAATGAATTATAGAGGGCTGCCCCCTGACTAGGCCAGCTCACAGCCCAGGCACTAGAATGCCATGCCTTATTCTTTCTTATTCCTCCTAATGTATTTACATGGTCCATGAGAGCTAGGGACTTAAACGGAGCAGCAATGTTTTAAACATTAGAGAGAGCCCTGTGCCGAGTAAATATTCCGCCTGATTTGCCAACCTCTGCACAGGTACCGGAGGTTGCTGACCCCTGTACTAGATTGACCATCTGCCAAAGTTATAAGTGACCAGTATTTTCCTATTAGTAGATCTCAGCACATAAAACAATACCAAGAACTATAATAATAAAGGAAAATGAATAAATATCCTAATTAAACAACCGAACAAAGTTAAGCAGCAGTATAAAAATATAAGAGAATATATCTTTGTACCGTATTAGCCAGTGGATATGAAATGAAAAGATTTTTGTTAACCATTAAAAAAGGTATTAGCTACTGAGGACTCTCAATCTTTACATTTCATATAAAAATATAATCTTAGTCTAAAGATCAGCAAGGAATGCATAACCATAATATAAGCAATAAACTAGAATGTGGAAAAACAGGGTTTATAGTGGACATTTTCACAGTAACTTGCTATGACAGCTTTTTATACCTCTACAAATTTTGCTGGCTAATGTAATGTCTATTTCCTTCCTCAGTGTGGAGATGACCTCCGGCAGGACATGCTTACCTTGCAGATGATCCGCATCATGAATAAAATCTGGATACAAGAGGGCTTGGACATGCGCATGGTGATCTTTCGCTGCTTTTCCACTGGACGAGGACGAGGTATGTATAAAGGGAGTGTACCGCCACCAAAACTAGCTCTACACCACTTATATACTGACAGGTGAGGTCATACCCAATTAGTAGCTGTTAATGGTCGTGCAATCTTACTGCTAATAAAATCGACATTTAATTTTTATGCAAGTGAGTTGTTTGGTGCATCTGGGGTATGACCAAACCTGCCAGAACTGTGGTCATCACCAAGCCCCAACCGCTAATATAAAAATTGAAGTAGCTATAAGTAAAGATGTTTGTGGATTTTCAGTGCAGATGCCACATTACAGTACAGGGGAAATCAGGTGCTCTGGTAACTGTGGCCATGCCCGGGATGCACCAAACAGCTCATTTACCAGTACTCATTTTTTTTGCATGGACACAAAGTCCATGCATGGTCCAGACTTTGTGTCCGTGCAAAAAAAAACAAAAAAAAAAAAACCCAAAAAACGGTTACCAGGTGTAGAGGCTGCATTCGGACACTCGCGGTTACCTTTAAAAACCCATTCAAATGAATAAGTTTTAAAGCTGACCACCAGCAAGCCGTCCCCTGTCCAGTTTCCCCAGAGTTTAGGACGGAAACACCGGGGTGGAAAGCGGTGGTAGTGTGAACGCCCCCTTAGAATTGATATTGTGATACTTTTTGGAAATTATTAAACCTTTCAGCTGGATATTCATCGTTTTTATTTTTATTTTTATTTTTTTTTTTTGGGGGGGGGGGGTGGGTGTTTATTGCCAAGCTACAGATTGCTATAGACTGTACCATGCCCAGGTGGGAGTTTACATTCACTCCTACTGATTTACATTAATAGTGATATTGTAGACTCTGAATCTGAGACTGGCTACCATGTGGATACACAGTGTGTTTCCTCAGAAAGAAATTAAATATGACAGCTGGAATATATTTTATTTTTTTAAATCTCCCCACCTCTTCCTATATAATTACCCCGATCTCTTCTGCCTGTGGTGGATGTAATTTCCCTGCAATCCCTCTTAGTATGTCCAGATATGCAGTAGATGAATTGTGTTGAGTCAGTTGTGTTTGCATGTATATATTTGCTAGTGCTGCTCTGGCATTTAGACAGTTATACAAAGGAATGCAAATTGCTTTGGCTATTTTGCAATTGGCAGTCTGTACGCGTTATTTATGGTTCTCCCCTGTCATAACCTAGACTAGAAATATGTAAGCAGGAGACTGGCACTGTCTCTGAGCTTCTATATTCACATTTCTAATTTAGGCTGTGACAGGGAAGAGCTATGAATAATGTATACAGGTTGACAATTGCAGAGGAGTAAATGTTGGACTGTTAGCCCGATGAAGTAGAGCTGAATGTGTGTGCTAAGCACACACATTCAGCACTGCTTCATCACGCCAATACAATGCATTAGCCAGTGCTGATTGGCCAGAGTACGGAATTCGGCCAATCAGCGCTGGCTCTGCTGGAGGAGGCGGAGTCTAAGGTCGGACCTGAATGGAGACTGGTGTGGAGCGATCTTAGACTCCGCCTGCTCCAGCAGAGCCAGCGCTGATTGGCCGAATTCCGTACTCTGGCCAATCAGCACTGGCTAATGCATTGTATTGGCGTGATGAAGCAGTGCTGAATGTGTGTGCTTAGCACACACATTCAGCTCTACTTCATCGGGCTAATAGAATGCATTGGCCAGCGCTGATTGGCCGAATTCCGTACTCTGGCCAATGCATTCTATTAGCTTGATGAAGCAGAGTGTGTACAAGGGTTCAAGCGCACCCTCGGCTCTGATGTAGCAGAGCCGAGGCTGCACAAGGGTTCAAGCGCACCCTCGGCTCTGATGTAGGAGAGACGAGGGTGCACTTGAACCCTTGTGCACCCTCAGCTCTGCTACATCAGAGCCGAGGGTGCGCTTGAACCCTTGTGCACACTCTGCTTCATCAAGCTAATAGAATGCATTGGCCAGCGCTGATTGGCCAATGTATTCTATTAGCCTGATGAAGTAGAGCTGAATGTGTGTGCTAAGCACACACATTCAGCTCTACTTCATCGGGCTAATAGAATGCATTGGCCAGCGCTGATTGGCCAGAGTACGGAACTCGACCAATCAGCGCTGGCTCTGCTGGAGGAGGCGGAGTCTAAGATCGCTCCACACCAGTCTCCATTCAGGTCCGACCTTAGACTCCGCCTCCTCCAGCAGAGCCAGCGCTGATTGGCCGAATTCCGTACTCTGGCCAATCAGCACTGGCTAATGCATTGTATTGGCGTGATGAAGCAGTGCTGAATGTGTGTGCTTAGCACACACATTCAGCTCTACTTCATCGGGCTAATAGAATGCATTGGCCAATCAGCGCTGGCCAATGCATTCTATTAGCATGAACTGAGTTTGCACAGGGGTTCTTGTGCACCCTCGGCTCTGCTACATCAGATTGCTACATCTGATGTAGCAGTGCCGAGTGTGCATTAGATGTGTAGTTGAGCAAAACTGACTCAGCACTGCTAAGTCTCTGCATTCGCATAGGAATGCATTGGCCAGCCTTTGGCCAATCAGCGCTGGCTCTGCTGGAGGAGGCGGAGTCTAAGGTCGGACCTGAATGGAGACTGGTGTGGAGCGATCTTAGACTCCGCCTCCTCCAGCAGAGCCAGCGCTGATTGGTCGAGTTCCGTACTCTGGCCAATCAGCGCTGGCCAATGCATTCTATTAGCCCGATGAAGTAGAGCTGAATGTGTGTGCTTAGCACACACATTCAGCTCTACTTCATCAGGCTAATAGAATACATTGGCCAATCAGCGCTGGCCAATGCATTCTATTAGCTTGATGAAGCAGAGTGTGCACAAGGGTTCAAGCGCACCCTCGGCTCTGATGTAGCAGAGCTGAGGGTGCACAAGGGTTCAAGTGCACCCTCGGCTCTCCTACATCAGAGCCGAGGGTGCGCTTGAACCCTTGTGCAGCCTCGGCTCTGCTACATCAGAGCCGAGGGTGCGCTTGAACCCTTGTGCACACTCTGCTTCATCAAGCTAATAGAATGCATTGGCCAGCACTGATTGGCCAGAGTACGGAATTCGGCCAATCAGCGCTGGCCAATGCATCCCTATGGGAAAAAGTTTATCTCACAAAAATCACAATTACACACCCGATAGAGCCCCAAAAAGTTATTTTTAATAACATTCCCCCCTAAATAAAGGTTATCCCTAGCTATCCCTGCCTGTACAGCTATCCCTGTCTCATAGTCACAAAGTTCACATTCTCATATGACCCGGATTTGAAATCCACTATTCGTCTAAAATGGAGGTCACCTGATTTCGGCAGCCAATGACTTTTTCCAATTTTTTTCAATGCCCCCGGTGTCGTAGTTCCTGTCCCACCTCCCCTGCGCTGTTATTGGTGCAAAAAAGGCGCCAGGGAAGGTGGGAGGGGAATCGAATTTTGGCGCACTTTACCACGTGGTGTTCGATTCGATTCGAACATGGCGAACACCCTGATATCCGATCGAACATGTGTTCGATAGAACACTGTTCGCTCATCTCTACTTATAACCTGTTTTATTACTCTACCTTATCTTGCTAATGTATCACCTCATGAACTGTGACTTGTAAAGTGCTGCAGAACATGCTGGTGTTATATAAAGAAGATATTATTATTATTATTATTATTATTATTATTATTATGAACTAATAGCCTTTGCGTAGCATCTTGCTAGTATTGCGCTGTGCTCATTCATTCATTTGTATCGCCTGAAGAAGAGCTTGTAAAAGTAATTTTTATGGTTAGCCAATAAAAGAATCATACCTACAATTCTTAGGAATAGCAATGGAGTAGTATCAGTCATACAGGTGCAAAGGTTATGCTTTAGAGAACAACTTTACTCTAGAACTTTGTATTGGTCAGGAAGATCCTTGGCCCAACATTCTTATAACTAGTGAGGGTACTTTCAGTGGCATGGACCTATTATGTTATTAGTGGCAGCAAATATACCCAATGTCTTTACAGTAGGCTCACTATTAGGCCATGGTAGGCAAAGGTTTGATCAGTGCCCACAATATGCCAGTCTGTAGCTCCCTGACTGAAGCTTTCTTTCAGTTGTCTTAAATGTTGTTCCTTACAGAAGCCGTTATTACTCCCCTGTGTCTGAAAGGAAACCCATATATTACTCACCACCTGACGTCTGTAACGCAAAGATTGTGCCACTGTGTCTCCATGACAGCCCGGCATCAATAAGCTCAAGCCTATTATATATTGGTCTAATAATGGGAACCCCTCTCACCTTTTGGCTATGGTCATAAGTTGGAATTTAGAGTTTATGTTAAACCAGATTCCACCTCAAAATCCACTTGAAATTCATCTCCATTCACTTCAATGGTAGGTTGATGCTAAGTGAAATGTTTGGGAGATGGAAAAATACTTCCTGTCCATTGTGGAATTTGATGCAGAATTTTCAAATTCTGGTGAACATTCCGTGGTGGATTTAGTTAAGTTCTTAAATTCTGCTTCCAAATCCCAGAAGCAGATCTTTTCAGCTTCTACAAATTCCATAGTGTGAACCTAGCCTTATAATCCCAACTTTAGATGTAGTTTTAAGGATTGCTTTAAGGATGCTGCCAGGCAAATACCTTATTTTCAAAGTAGGCTGGAGGAGGTAAAAAAAACCCAAACCCTTATTCACTTGTCCCAGATTCTTGGGTGTCTTCCCAGTGTGGTCTGGTCCTGCAGCTCCGGTTGGTTTCTGCACTGCTCCCTCAATAGCACTGTTGGACTGTACTGCAATTTAAGTAACTTTTGAGAAGCAGGAAAATAGTTTGACATCTATTTTACAGGTATGGTTGAGATGATCCCATCTGCAGAAACTCTCAGGAAGATCCAGGTGGAGCATGGAGTCACAGCTCCATTTAAAGACAGACCACTAGCTGTCTGGTTGCAAAAACACAACCCGGCAGAGGATGAGTATGAAAAGGTGATGAAACCTGCATGGTGTGCCATAGCCTATTATCACTTCCCTTCTCTTCTGCAGTTTCATGTACTTAGTTTTATAGTCATTGGTAACCATGTTCCTATTTTATTTGTACAGGCAGTTGAGAATTTTATCTATTCTTGTGCTGGCTGTTGCGTAGCCACCTATGTACTTGGGATCTGCGATCGACACAATGACAACATCATGTTGAAGACAAGTGGTCACATGTTTCACATAGACTTTGGCCGCTTCTTGGGACATGCACAAATGTTTGGAAACATTAAACGGTGGGTATAATGCTGTATATATTATAACATCATGTCCTGTACGAAACTAAGTAATGCTAGGTTCACACTAGTATTCAGGTTTTTGTTGTTCGGGTCTGCTTGGGGACCTAAAAAACGGAAACCTCATGCGATTAAAAGTAGTTATCTGCCCGGTTGCAATTGCCTTTATACTGAAATCGGAGGAATGAAAAGTTGTGCAAAGTGCAATGGCGACAGAGTCCCCTAATGCTAGTGTGACCCTAGCGTTAGACAGAATATTTTATCAGATACTATATTGTGAAGTCTTTCTCTAAAGTTTTTACTAAATACGTGTTTGTATGTTATTTCTACTGCAGAGACCGTGCACCATTTGTCTTCACGTCAGATATGGCATATGTTATTAATGGAGGAGACAAGACTTCCAGCCGCTTCCATGACTTTGTGGATTTATGTTGCCAAGCATATAATCTCATCCGCAAACATACCCATCTTTTTCTCAATCTGCTGGGACTGGTAAATGGCATTTGCTTATGTTCAGAGTACAGACACTGTAGATTTGATAAGTTATAGACCTCACACTCACATACAAGTTTATTGTTATGCAGTGCAACAATACACCACCTATAGTAATCTATGAGTATATATTGGACCGCTCTACACCTGCTGATTTTATTTAGCGGATTTTTCTCCCAGGTTTATATATAGAAAAACAAATAACATTTTCCAAAAGGAAGCACATTAGAAAGATGTTCTCTCCTAAAAGCTTTACTCCTCAGGAGAATATTCGGGTAAACGTTGCATCATATAGTGCCTGGGACTCCTTCATATGCCTGGAATTGCACAAAGGCAATATTTTTATTAGTTTGTATAAACAGATCCTTTTATTAAAGAGGTTTACTGGACCAAATGTAGCCAGAAGCACTATTCAAGTGAATAGGATCTGATATGCAGTAACTCAATATGACCACTACACAGAGAAGGAGCTGTCTTCTTTTGGATCCATTCAAATCAAATCAAATAGGCTTTATTGGCACGTCCGAATGGATATTTGGCATTGCCAAAGCTAGTAAAGTGGGGGGGAGTTGGAGTCGAGGGGGGAGAGTATGGGGTTAAGGGGGTGGGAGGGGTGGCTGATTTGGGGTATAACAGTCCATGGAGTCTCAACTTCCTCTTAGTTGGTGACTGCTATATGGGGAGGTGGGGCAGGTGGTTTGGGGTGTGTATCAACTGCTAAGAACAGCAGATAAGTGGTCTCCTCCAGAGTGTTAGACCCCAGCCGATCTGACATTGATGACTTATCCTAAGGTTACTCTCTTATAAACTTTCCAACAGAATAATTTTGCATTGCTCTTTAAAATGACCACCAGATTCACTAGTAGCTAACTTTCTGTGTCTTTGAATAATGGCATAGTGAATGAGTTTTCACCAGTTTATATATTTAGTTATTTATAGATTTTGTACCATGCTGATGTGCCTTTAAATTCTTAAAGGGCTTATCCAGTACTATGTTACTGAGCTACACTTCCTCTTCCAGGAACTGACCTCACATGCATTGGTCACACGATCATGCTACAACTCTGTCCCATTCATTTGAATGGAACTGATCCACAGCACGGCCGTATAACTAACCGATATGAAGTCACTTCCTGAAAAGAAGAATAGGAGCACAGTGTCATAGTCGTGGATAACCCCTTTAAGGATTTGTGATGGTTATCCTAAGTTTTCCCATGAACAGAACCAAATTTTAATATGTAGACAATTAAAAGTTGACAATTTTTTTTAAAAAAATAATTCTCTGTCTTAATATCAATGGTCTTTTATCTTGATCAGTTACCAATGGATATGACCGTGACAGCAGGAACTGTGTATAGTGTGAACAGGTTATCAGGCATGGACACTACATGTTATGAGAAAATATCCCAGCCACAGTAGGAACCATAGAAAATTCCTGCAATCATGTTTGTATCCATTGACAACTGATTAAGACGAAAGACTGTCACCACTAAGATGTTAGAGAAAATATTTTAACATCTGCAAAAAATGCTGCGAGGAAAGAAACTTGATGTGTTTCCATCAGTCTTTTCTGCAGAGTTTTTCGGCTGCGTCTCTCTACGTGGAGTCTTCTCTATAAGCACATGGCTACACCCTACCAATTAACTCCTTATGCAACAAATGTAAAATCTTGCAGGCCTCAGATTATTCTTTCTCTACCATTGTCAGAATATTTTAGTAAATTGCACAGTGTAAAAATAGAATGAAGACGAATTGGAACAAAAGGCAATGACGTCATATTACAAATATTCACATGTAATAAAATGGTGAGATTTAGTAATATATGAATTGATGAAAGGTGGAGCTCCACATCTGGTTTCATGTTGCAAGTGCAGGTAAAGCTCAGCAAGCAGCAATAATCAATTTGCAGTCACCACTATTTGGCTCCACTGTCTTAAGCCTTTGAAGTAAATACATAGGGTCTGCAACTCTTCCTGCTCCGCTCCATTGGTTTGGATCTGGGTCACCACAACCAGCAGATGTTTTTCTAAATTGCTCCAGAAATCTTTGCAGGCTGTAATTATTGAAGTATTAGCACTTGGTGTAAAGCCTAACCCCTGACTGTCTGCCTTAGATGTTGTCATGTGGAATTCCGGAATTGTCTGACCTGCAGGATTTGAAGTATGTTTATGACGCTTTACGTCCACAAGATACTGAAGCTGATGCCACCACATATTTCACTCGGTAACTTGAGCAGAGCTGTCTTTTTATTCTTATAAATATCAGATTACCAGTAAAATACCAGCAAAAGTCTTATGAGTCTTTGTTTCTCTTCACCAGTCTCATAGAATCCAGTCTGGGATCAGTAGCCACAAAGCTAAACTTCTTCATTCACAATCTGGCACAGCTGAAGTTCAGTGGGTCAGATGAGCGGTTAACACTCTCCTTTGCTCCAAGAACTCACACCATGAAAGCAGATGGGAGGATTCGGGATGTCTTCGTAACACGTTATAAGAAGATATTCAATCCTAACAAAGGATATGTGAGTGAAGGTTTTTATACCCATTGTCTGGGGCAAGATATTGCTTTGGCACTTTTAGGGCTAGTTCAAACGGGGATTCCGCGTGTGCACATTCCGACGCGGCTTTCGGCTCCAGATTAGGCCCAAATGAATGGTCCTAGTCCGGAGGGTGCTGTCGCGAGGCGGACGCGCCATGGCTGAATCAGCCGCGGAATCCGCCTGAAGAAAGGGCAGCTCGCTTCTTTTCCACAAGCGGGAACAAACCGCTAGCAGAAAGAAGAACGCTAGCGGTCTACATAGACCACTATTGTGAGGGGGCGCATTTTGTGGTGGATTCCACGTCAAAATCCGCCTCCTCTTGCCCCATGTGAACTAGCCCTTAAAGGGAGTCTGTCACCAGAAGCCAACATATCAGCCTAGTTCTGCAGATAGATCGATTAGGGTCACTTGAGTCAAAGTGTTTCCCCCTTGTACCTGTGTTGCCACTACATTGCCTTTTTAAATCAATATGCAAATGAACTATTTGGAACATTTACCTCTTGCTCCAAAGAGAAGTGACAACACCCTTACTGGTCCCGAGCTCTGATCTGCATATTGACAAAATAGTTGAGATCTTAGCAACTAAGGCACCAATTCACAAGAGTGAAACACTGTTGGGTTAGGGTCACCTGAATCAGTCTATTTGCAAGGCTGGGTTAATATGCTGGGTTCTGGTAAAAGATTACCTTTAAGAACAAGCAGCTGGAATTTTGTATGTTGCCCCCCACTGTTCCTGAGTAATCAGTGCTGTTAATTTTGGTGTTAATTAAGCTGTGTACAGTCAAGTGGGTGGCCTCAGTCAGGAACAGGTAAGAAGGAGTACGCGCCTGTCCGTGCCTTAAGGCTCCATTAGGCTATATTGTCGGAAACAAGTGCTTATACTAGCGGTCATAATCAGCCCTTCTAACAGTGTCTGCAGCCACCTCATGAACAAGTGCTTGCAAATTCATCAGGTGATCTGTTGAGTTCGGCAGGAGAAAAATTCATTGTTCGTTGGCACACATCACCCTGTTTAATAAGGGCTGTACTGTCATCAAACAATGATAGTATATGCCAGGAAATGGATCGCTTTAGTTGGGTGTTCCTCCTTCGTGTGATCTGCATCAGCCTGTTTAATCAGACCAGTAGTGCAAGCGGTGATTGACACATTTTATAGCTGATCAGTGCTCAGTAAGAAAAATCTCAAAATATCAAGGACTGAAACAGACACCATTGATTGCTCAGGAATGTTGGGGACTAGAGAAATTCCAACTGTATTAGAACCAGTGGAGTCACGTATATTAAAGGAGTCAGAGTTGGCAGAAGTGGTGAAAGGTCCTCTTTAATGGCAGAACACTATACAGTAAGACCTACTAGTTGCTTACATTTATGTTGCTGTATACGTGTATTAGAAATGTGTAGGGGTTAATGTATATGAACAATGTTTGTGTTTCCTGTTATAGGTCTATGTTATTAAAGTGGTACGAGAGGGGCTCCATGAAACTACTCATATACAGAGATCTTTCGAGGAATTCCAGGAGCTGCATAGCAAATTGAGACTACTTTTCCCATCATCACAACTCCCTAGGTAACTCCCTAATCAGAGCTTGGGTGTCTAGTTTTCACAGCTTTCATCACCAGTTTTTTTCAACCTTTTACCAGAAACAGTCAGTGGGCTGAGTGCTACATATACTGTACAATTGTCTAGTTTACAGTCATAGGTGTTGTCCACGTTATTACAGAATGTTGTCAAATGCAGGGAAGGCATTAAGCGGATTTATATATCTACTAGCCTCTGCCCGCGACTTCGTCTGCGTGTTATTGGCGTCGATGATCCGCCTATATTCAGAAAATTGCTGCCATCGACTGTTTCCCTAGTTCGGCGTTTCAGCAGCTCTAAAGATGTCATTTTGCTGCACTTGTTCCTCGCACTGTGCCCTTGATTGTTCCAGCAGCTCACTGGGACGCCATATAATGAACGTGTTGTTGGTGTCAATAATCCACCTACTCTGGCATTTCGGTAGCTGTCAAGCTGGCCTGCCGCTGAACTCATTCCTCGCACTGTGCCCATGATTGTTCAGACATCTCAGCAGCTCACTAGGAAGCCATATAATGAGCGTGTTGTTTGCGTTGATAATCCGCCTGCTCAGGCGTTTCGGCAGCTGTCAAGCTGGCCTGCCGCTAAACTCGTTCCTTGTGCTGTGCCCGTGATTGTTCCAGCATCTCAGCAGCTCGCTGGGACGCCATATAATGAGTGTGTTATTGGCGCCAATGATACCCGTCAGCTCCGCTTGAGGAGAACTCTGTTTACTTCTGGCTACGTTCATAGCTGTCATTGTTTTAGAATTTAGCAACAAGTTAGATTTTCTTTTTCCCGACATGTTTAAAAGTAGCAAACTGCCAATTTGGATTAAAGGTGTTTTCCCATCCAGTGAGTAAGCATGTTGCCTGGAGCAGATCAGATAATATGCAAATGTGTGTACAATCCACTGAGGGTCAGCTGAGTGTTTACACAGAGAGATAACAGCCCTGGCTGAGATAGGGAGCTGCAAGAGCAGTATAATATAGTATGTGAACATAAATGCATAACAGTCGTGAAGCCATGTCATTTACCGGGATAAAAAGTATCCTATGTTTTAATCGAGGTTACAAACTATCTATGTGCCGAAATTGATTCAAATCCGTTCAGCATTTTTTGCGTGATTGACTAACAAACCCACAAACATCCAAACTTTCACATTTATAATATTAGTAGGATACTAGGATACTTAAAATGATCAAGAATTACCATTATTTTAATACAGACTTTCCTGCTGACAGACTCCCATTAAATAACCAATATGGACAAAAAATTTTTTTATTTTTTTGAACCACTTAAAGATTGAGCCAATTTTCATTTTTGTGTATCTGTTTTTTCCACCCCATCTTCCAAGAGCCATAACCTTTTTTTTTTTTTCTGTATTTCGGTACATGATGGCTTATTGTTTGCAGGATAAATTGTACTTTGTAGTGGCACTATTCAGTATCCTGTACACTGACTGTACTGCGAAGCTGAAGAAAAATTCATTATGAGGTGGAATAGGAAAAAAAATGTATTTGTACCAATTTTATCTGGATTTAATTATTTACTTTCAAAAGTATTTATTGAATGACAACAATAGGAGGAAAATACATTGTAAATGGGGCTCCTGAGCCCTATCCATATAGCCCCATACGACCCAAGACATACTATTACATCGTATTGGTCATTACAAGGTTAAGTATCATTGGGGGTTGACCACAGCATTAGCAAAAAAGATAGGGGAAACCCTTCCCCAACTCTATTTGCCAAAAAAATTAGTTATCACATTTCATCCTTCCATGTATGGGCTCGTGGCTAGGAGTCCAATGGGTGGTCTTATTATTCATTGTCAAGTATTTCTTTGTGTGCACTAATGCCGGGAAGGCTGTCTATAACCTGCTGCTTGCAGTTTGGATTATATTTTTATTGTGTCAGGATCCCTTTAAGTTGAAAAAGTGTCAATACAAGCCAAGTAGTGAAGCAAAGGTGAAGAGAGACACATCTGACCACTAGTACATATAACCCTGAATTTGTATGTAGTTACTATGTATAACCCGTGACTTCGTCCGCTGTCCCCTCACCCTTGCGCGAACCACCTGCAGCGTGGCCCATGGCCCCCACGGCCCTTTCCTTTTGGCCGGCGCTGGGCCTTTCCGCAGCATCGTGGGCCGGGACCCCACAGCCCCGCTGCTGCACCTCCGGCCCTCCCCTTTCCCCCCACCCGCGCCCCCGGCCCTTCTTCCTTTATAATAGGTGTGGTCCATCTAAACCTGTACTTCTCAGTTTCCACCTATACAATATTGTATCTTATGCTAACCTTATTTTGTTTTCTAATCTGTCTTTTTCTCAGTTTCACAAGTCGCTTTGTTATTGGTCGTTCTCGTGGAGAGGCCGCAGCGGAGCGCCGGAAGGATGACTTGAATGCGTATATTTGGCACTTGATCCATGCTCCCCCTCAGGTGGCTGAGGTGAGACCAGGTTTTAGCTTTCTGAAATAGCGTTGAGGTTACAAGGTCTATTTATATCTGTGTCTTGCAGTCTGAATGTAAAATGATCTGTGTGTACTTCAGGGTAACAACACCAGAATAGAACTAATGTAACCAACAAACCAATTTCACAGCTCAGTCCCATTCAATTGGATGGGGCTGAGCTGTGATATCAAGTATAGCATCTGTAAGATGTAACTGTGCTGTGCTTGGTTTTGTGTACAGAGTCTGAATACTGCAATCTATTCAAAGAGCTAATAGATGGGGGAAGGGGCCTGATTTAGGACCCTAGCTAACCTTCAATAGAGATGCCATACCAACAATTGTATTCTATATAGATGTATTAGTCATTAAATGAGTTTCTCAATATGAATATATTACAAAATAACCGCTGTCATAGAAAAGTAAATGAACAAATGTTTGTTAGCTCAGAACCAACTCTGACTTCTGAGCTACAGAAATTACAGCAGGCACAACCATGTAAGGGCTCGTTCACATCTACGCCCGGTCTCCGTTCATACAGGTTTCCGTTTCCTGCACAAAACAGAGGCAGGAGACGGAAAGCTGCAGGATTCTTGTTTGAAAGATGTCCGGCCGTGAGCGCCAGTGAGTGTTTTATGCTCTCGCCGCGAAACCGTTTTTTTAAACCAGACACAGAGTCGGACATGCAGTACTCTGTGTCTGGTTTTAAAAAAAACGGATTCGCGGCAGAGAGCATAAAACGCTCACCGGTGCTCACGGCCGGACCCGGTCTGACAGCTTTCTGTCTTCTGCATGCAAAAGTCGGAAACCTGAAAACTGAGTCTGGACGCTAGTGTAAACCCAGCGTCAGTGGTCCGTGTGAGGGATGAGACGGACACACAGGTTTATGCTTCCCTTAGAACAAGCACTGAGGTCAGAGCTAGCAGCTCACTTGTAGGCATTTAATATGGTGAGCAGATTTAATGAAAATAAAAGAATCGGCATACAGCACTCACTGGAATATGTAATGAAATTTCATAACTATTTTAAGAGAATATTTAGCATGTGTATGCAGTGGTGAGAGCTCACTATATTATGTGTATGCAGTGGTGAGAGCTCACTATATTATGTGTATGCAGTGGTGAGAGCTCACTGTAGTATGTCTATGCAGTGGTGAGAGCTCACTATATTATGTGTATGCAGTGGTGAGAGCTCACTGTAGTATGTCTATGCAGTGGTGAGAGCCCACTGTAGTATGTGTATGCAGTGGTGAGAGCTCACTGTAGTATGTCTATGCAGTGGTGAGAGCTCACTGTAGTATGTCTATGCAGGGGTGAGAGCTCACTGTAGTATGTCTATGCAGGGGTGAGAGCTCACTGTAGTATGTGTATGCAGTGGTGAGAGCTCACTGTAGTATGTCTATGCAGTGGTGAGAGCTCACTGTAGTATGTCTATGCAGTGGTGAGAGCTCACTGTAGTATGTCTATGCAGTGGTGAGAGCTCACTATAGTATGTGTATGCAGTGGTGAGAGCTCACTGTAGTATGTCTATGCAGTGGTGAGAGCTCACTGTAGTATGTCTATGCAGTGGTGAGAGCTCACTGTAGTATGTCTATGCAGGGGTGAGAGCTCACTGTAGTATGTGTATGCAGTGGTGAGAGCTCACTGTAGTATGTCTATGCAGTGGTGAGAGCTCACTGTAGTATGTCTATGCAGTGGTGAGAGCTCACTGTAGTATGTCTATGCAGTGGTGAGAGCTCACTATAGTATGTGTATGCAGTGGTGAGAGCTCACTGTAGTATGTCTATGCAGTGGTGAGAGCTCACTGTAGTATGTCTATGCAGTGGTGAGAGCTCACTATAGTATGTCTATGCAGTGGTGAGAGCTCACTATATTATGTGTACGCAGTGGTGAGAGCTCAGTGTAGTATGTGTATGCAGTGGTGAGAGCTCACTATAGTATGTGTACGCAGTGGTGAGAGCTCAGTGTAGTATGTGTATGCAGTGGTGAGAGCTCACTGTAGTATGTGTACGCAGTGGTGAGAGCTCAGTGTAGTATGTGTATGCAGTGGTGAGAGCTCACTGTAGTATGTGTATGCAGTGGTGAGAGCTCACTGTAGTATGTGTATGCAGTGCTGAGAGCTCCCTATAGTATGTGTATGCAGTACGCATCAATATACACAGCTAGACTCTGTTACTGACTCACTATTAAACATATTGGCAGACACAGATTTAAAACTATCATTCATGGCCCCCCCTTCCCCCAACAACAGGTTTTCCATGTGAATGACTTGGATGTTTATAGGAGACATGTGAAGATCAGTGTGTCTATACTCTGATTAGAGATTATTAAAACCCATGCACATACTAAGGCTAAAACTGGGCATGTTTCCTTCTTTATCCTCACACCTTGACACTGCAAAGATGACCCTTAAAGGCCTATAACACTTTTTCTTGCTTATATTATTGGGGGACACAGCACCTTGGCTATACACCTGGCCATTAGGAGTCTGACAGTAGGAATAGCAAAGGATGTCAGCTCCAACTCTCTCCCCAGACAGTATGTCTCTCTCCTACTCTTGCAGTACAAACTGGCTAGCACAGTGTCTGTGGAGAGGGTATAGCCCTTTTTGCTGTTCTTAGTGTTGGCCTGCTAGTGGCCAGGTCTATATCCATGTTGCTGTGTCCCCCAAAGAATACGTAAAAAGGATTTTACAGGGAGTATAAAAATCCATTTTTAGGGAATATGCGCTCTTTAACCACTTCTGAAAGCCTAATTTGTGTATGTGGGAAATTTTCGGTTGCTAGTTGTCTCCATAGCCTATTGATCAAAGCCATAGTGTAGAGATTATCTTTCTGCTCTCCTTTTGCTTGTTTCGGGGTGATAAAAGAGAGTAACAGAGGTACAGAAAATGATACATTCTGGGGGGGGGGGGGGGGGGGGGTTAAACTTTTAAATAATTTTAGATTTTTCTTACTCTCATATTTATGTAAGAATTTTTCTGTGAATCGCTGATAAGCAGTTAATGTTTCACTACATTTGCCTTCTGGCTTAAGCTGCACCTGTCACATTGTTTGCCTTGCTGTAATCTGGCCTCTCTGAAGATCCTTCCCACAGTCTGTTGTTAGTGGAGACAGTTCTCATTATTTCCCTTATGGTCCCATAGATCTAGATGCAAAGCAGTTTACCTAAATGCATCTCCATGTCTTGCTCAGGGCTCGTTCACATCTGCGGCCCAGTCTCCGTACTTAGGTTTCCGTTTCCTGCCTAAAACACAGGCAGGATACGGAAACCTGCAGGAGACTTGAATGGGTGAGAAAGCTGTCCGGCCGTGCGCGGCGGTGAGCGTTTTGCGCTCTCCGCCGCGAAACCGGGTTTTATAATCCGGACACAGAGTCGGACATGCAGTACTCTGTGTCCGGATAAAAAAATCCGGTTTCGCGGCGGAGAGCGCAAAACGCTCACCGCCGCGCACGGCCGGACCCGGTCTGTGGTTTCCGTCTTCTGGCATGCAGAAGACGGAAACCACAGAACGGAGACCCCAGACGCAGGTGTGAACCCAGCGTCAGTCTGTCAAATCTCCTATGATAGTTTGTGTTAACATTTAATCTTGATCTGTTCTCTTGGCGCTTTGTTCTGTCTAAGTCAGTTTATTTATATTTTTACATCTGATCATCTAGGATATTTGATATTCTGGCACCTGTCAGGTCCCATTGGTGTCAGATTAGAGGAATTTTATTTTAGTAGCTTGTTTTCTATATAATGTAATATATTTTCTACACAATGTTAAACAATGTTTAGGCCCAAACATTGCCAAGATGGAAAGGCCCTTTACATTAGCTGGACACAGGGACTGAGAGTGTTAATATACTAGAGAACATAAGGAACTACTGGGGCAGATTAGTTAATCAAACTGTGCCCAAATTCTGGCGCCCATGTCTTGTATGACATTTCATAAAGTAAGTTTATCACCGGCTACTTTAGTGCCACCATTATGCTGTAATGTGAATAAAAATCCTATCTTTACTCAAAGTTAACTCAAAGATGTTCAAAGAATGACTAGAATGACACCAGAATATAATAAAGTAATAAGTGTTTAATATATGAAAAGAGATAATACTTAGCTGTGGTGGTAAACGATGTAGTAGCTCACTGGATGAGGAGCCCCATTATATATCATGCAGTGATATATATATACACCCATTATTTGATTACTTCCAGACATGCTAGAAATCCTTCTTTCTTAGGATTCCAGCCAAGATTATCCAAAACAATAGGCATATAGTTTTCATAGTAACTTTGTGGGAGGGAGAGGGGCTGAGTGGTCAAGCTTATGGTATGAGTGGTCAGCTTATAACTTGACCATTTATGATACAATAACTAGGAATAATGAATAGGAAGTAGAAGTCTCCACATGCCTAATAGGTGGTTTCTCCTTAAGGAGTAACATTATCCCCATAATCTGGTCTCTCAGCCTCTCACTTCTACCAAGTCTGTTCTCTCTACGCTGCGCTGATGAGGTCCAACCAGACCGAAACGGCCGCCCGTAGCTAATAAATTGACTTGGTAAAAATCCCACATTATGCAGTAAAGGCTTCTGGTAAAGTCGAGCAAGAGGGCAGCATAACAGAGGCACTGTCTCCCTGTTTACATCTTGGGAGACAGATTTGCATATTCCTCCCATGATCCCTTATAGTGGAGCGACTATGGCTGTATAAGTCTCCACACACCTAATAGGTGATTTCTCCTTAAGGAGTAACATTAGCCCCACAATAACTTGAAGAAATGCTGTTCAGTAACATCCTATAGAAGTACAATAAGAAATACAATATAGACTGATCAGGCAAGACATTCACCCTTTCATATCACATCCCTAAGACACTGAGTTTTGTGTAAAAGAAAACATGTCCTATTGCTATTCCATATGCAAAGTAGGAACTTGGAGCACTGGAGACGTTCCAGTGGTACTTGGACATCGAAGGTATCTGTTGACAACATGCCCCTAATGCTGTTAATGCAGCCCCATTGGTCTCTGACATCACCAAATCATCAGCGATATGCTAAGCATCACAGTATGTCCTACACATAGTCTGCAGCATGGTCCTACACTCCAAAGACTAGAAGGGCATAATGCGCATGTGCTGGATGTTTACTGATGATCTGATGATGGCAAAGGTCCAGGGGGCGGCACTAAGAACAAACAAGGGCAGATTTTCTACGTATACATTGATGGAATTGAATGTCATTTTTGCTGCACCCTTGGCGCTGTCAAAAACAGCAAAGGTTTGATTTTTTTTTCTTATTCATATTAAAGCCTCTGCAGCACAATGGAGGCTGGGGGAGATGATAGACTCCCTTTAAGTGTTTTGAAAACCTATTGTGCCTCATTCAACAAGAGACATGGCAGAATAAGGGACTGTGTGTTAAAGGGCTTTTTTGGTTAATGTGTATTGATCTATTCTTAGAGCAGACCATCAATATACAATTGATAGGGATCCAACACCTGCGGTGGGGCTTTGTTTTGGGTCATTGACCTGTTGAAAAACAAATTGTGATCCCACTAAGCGAAAACCAGATGAGATGGCACATTGCTGCAGAATGCTGTGGTAGCCGTGCTGGTTAACTGTTACAGCAAACCTCCTACTCCATGCTTCATATTGGGAACCACAGATGAAGAAACCATCTGCTTACCTTTTTCTGCGTTTCGCAAAGATATGGTGGTTAAAACCATATATCTTAAATTTTGACTCGTCACTGGTCTAATGTCCATTCCTTGTGTCACCATGAATATCAACCAAAGTAATAGCACTCAGTAGCCATTTTTCAGTATTTAATGAATTAATCAGTTGTTTCTTGGTTTTTGTGTCTTATTACAGTGTGATCTGGTTTATACGTTTTTCCATACTCTGTCTCGTGATGAAAAGAATGTAAGCAACTCATTAGCACAAAGACCATCAGGTAAAATGTTTTTTGTTAAAAAATTTTTATTAAGCTGATTTTTGCTTACATGCATCCCATCATTTTTATTGATGTAACAGGGTTTTCGGGACTTTAATATTGATGGCTTATCTTTATAGTATAGATGGGTGTCAGACTCCCAGCTGATCAGTTATTTGAAAGGATCTTGGTGCTCAGATGAACACTGCAGCATTGCTTACCAGGCACAGTGCCCTACGTTTTGTAATGCATTTCTGTCGCATTTACATTGAACTACATGTAGTACCAGGTATAGCTAGCACACAATGTACAGTGCTATGACTGGTAATAAAAAGGCTACAGTGCTCACCTGAGTGGAAAACCTGCCAATATGGTATTGATAAATTATCCTAAAGATAGACCATAAATATTAAGGTCATGGAAATGCCTTTAATTATAATGTAAATGGCTACATGGTGGAATTGAAACACTTGAATGAGCAACATGGCCATCTTCCACATACACTATAGTTTCCCAGTTCATGAAGAATCCCTAGTCTAGTTTCAAGATTCTTTAAAGAGGACCTTTCACTAACGCTAAGTATAGCTCTTTAAATTAGTTCATAGGCACTGCTCCACTGATTCTGGCGCAGTTGAATTTATTTTTCTAGCCCCCACCATTCCTGAGCAATCAGTGCTGTTACTTTTAGTGCCTGATATGCTGCTTAGTGTCTGTATTGTCAGAGAGGCGGTGTCAGACAGGAGCAGACTAGGGGTGTGATTCTGAGCTCTGACACTGACTACCTGTAATTGGAGCTCTGAATAACACACTCCTGCCTGGCACCACCCTTCTGATTTTACAGAGCTTAAATAGCACATCAGGCATTAAAACTAACTGCGCTTATTGCTCAGGAATGGTGGGGGCTAGAGAGAAAATTCCAACTGTGCTGGAATCAGTGAAGCAGAGCTGGTCTATAGTCTATAACAGATGCTAAGAACTCGAATGGGTGAAGGTGATGAAAGGTCCTCTTTAATGGGTTGGACATTGACTTGCAAGATAACTGCTCTCCTAGGCCAAGAATAGGTAGCTTTCTTCACTTTGGTGGATTGCTAATCTGAATTGCAAACAGCAATGCTATGTCCATAGACTGACATTAGTAATAGTGCCTAGAAGTAGCTCAAGCTCAGTTTTAAAGCAGTAGTCACTTAAACACATTAAACACTTAAAAATGACATGAACACAAAAATTGAGCGTCAAAAGCTTCATGAAATGAAAAATGACCATGCACAATGCCAAGTATCTGCTCAGGTGGTATAAAAACTGGATTCGCATTTCTCTATGTAGGCAGTTTGATGGACAAACCTGGGTTTGACAATTGTTTGGAGAATGCATGCATAGTGCCTACTGTAAAATGTGGCGGAGGTCAAATGTATGGAGCTGTTTTTTGGGATCTGGATAGGACCCTTATTTCGAGTGACAAGTAATGTTAATGCCACAGCACATAAATACATTTGTATACTTCACCTTCGTGGCATTAGTTTAAGGAAGATTGGTTTGGTGTGAAGGCCTGCATAGGGCCTTAAACTCAAGCCAGTGGAACAGCTTTAGCATGATTTGAAATGCTGATGGTGAATCAAACCTTACTGTCCAGGATTCTCCAAGATACAGCATATTGCATGTGGATATACTCCTGAATCATTGAAAAGTTGTCCCAGGAGAGTGGAGCTGTAACTTAAAGGGCTTCCTGGAAAAATTATATTCATGACCTATCTTTAGGATAGGTCATCAATATCAGATCACATGGGGTCATCAATATCATATCACTTGGGGTCATCCATATCAGATCACAGCTGCCAATCAGCTGTTCTCAGCAGTTGCTATATGGAGGCAGATAGATGTATATTTTCTATGTCGTAACTGTGCTGAATTACTACAACTTGGCCTCTATAAAAATGAACAGAGCTGAGCTGCATAAACTCAGCACATCTACATAGACAGAGTTCTGTTCTCCCTATAGTGGCTGCTGCTAACAGCTAAACAATAAGGACCCTAGTCAGAACTATAGCTTGTCCGGAAATGGGTTGTCCATTCCCCAGTGTTTCATTATAGAAGACACAGATGGGACTCTTGACCACATCAGAGTGTAATTGTCATGTTCAGTCAGTGCAATGAATATTTGAGATGACATATGTGCTTCTTCTAGACGTGTTTGTAATGTTGCTTATTTTTCTAAATTATAAAGATATATATATTTGTGTTTTAGATGCAACGTGGGCCGTTCCTGTGGGTAAAGTTGGAGGAGAGGTCAAACTCTCAATTTCCTACAAGAATGAACAGCTGTTCATCATGGTGATGCATATCCGTAGCCTGGTAAATACAAATCGTATTCAGTACTGAACAATTATAGCTCATTGCGTTACTAAGAAACTGTGGCGCATATTTATTATTTCATTTACAGCAAATATCAAGTGTTAAAAAAGTTAGAAATCTCAATTTTGCAACATTTAAAAGCCAGTTGCAGGAATAATTGTAACAACTGGCGTTTTTTGCCCCTCCCACAGCAGTTTTGCTTACAAGAAAGTGACGTGGGAATTGCAGTACATTTCAGATTATTTACAGCAGTCCCATATACTAGTGTGCCTGCTGGACTGCTGCTCCATTCAAATTTATTCTCAATTTTGTCATGCAGTAAATTGAAATGGGGGACTCTACACTCCCGTTCTAAAGATCATTGGGGCCCAGTGAGCAAATATTTTTAACCTATTAGAGCTGCAACTGCATTGAAAGTGGCAGGAGAAGAATGCTGTTTTCAATGCAGTTTTAACCCCCCATCAACTGCACAGTGGAACAGATAAACTAAGAAATATGCACCAGAATTCTAGTATAATATGAGCAAAAAAAAATGCCAATCATGTTTTACACCTCATTTTCTATGTTTTTAGACATGTTCCAATGGTTTGTGCACCTTGTATGTCATGTGAGTGGGGTGTGGTAAAAAATTATGCTAAGCTGTGAGCCAGACATTGCGCTACAACGTTGGAAGTTGTGCCGTAATTTCAGCCACACTTTTGTCGGAAACTAAGCCAAATAATATGTGAAGTAAAGTTAGACTAGAGGGGCTAAAAGTGCACCTGATTTTCAAACCGCATTGGACACCTGGTGCCCACTGACCTTGTACCTTCTTTTTGTACGACGGCTACCACATGGCGAGATTGGCAAGAGCCATCCTGTTACTTTGACAGCTGGAAGCATTCTGAAGGCTTCCAGACCTGCAATAGTAATATCTCTATTAAGACTGGTCATAGCAAAACTCCCACAGACTGCAATACAGTTGCAAAGGGTTGCAGGCTCAAGCTTGGGCTGATAAAATATAAAATAATAAAAATATAGAGTTTTAAAATAAATAAATAAATATATATATATATATATATATATATATATATATATATATATATATAATTAGTTTTATAAAACACCCTTCATTCCCTAGTATAAATTTACAATGAAACACAAACACATTAGGTACCCCTATGTCTGAAAATTCCCAGTCTGTAAACTTCTAAAAAAAAGTAAATAAAATGTATTGTTTTATATCAGATATATTGTGCCATTCTGGATGGCAGTGATATGAAAATGGAAAATCAAAAAATGTCCCTGGCATTAAGGGGTTAAGAATATCTAGTCGAACTCTGCTCTGTCTAAAAGTTAGACTGTTTTCGTTTATCTGCACCATTGTAAATACCCCCTTTAACCACATTCTGTTTGTAGCAGTCATTCTGCAGTGGACCTGTCTGCAGGAAAAAGAAAGCCAAAGTTAACCATTTTTTGCTGCAGTGTCCCATGCTTCTGGCCCAGGTTTTAGCTTTTGCATTGCAAAGGTCAAAATCCATAGGCAAATATTCAGCAATAATTGACATGGAGCATGTTAAAAACCTGAAGTGTAAGACACTTTGCACTGTGGGGGGTTTTGTGCATTGTGTGCATGGGATTTGCTGAAATCAATGCACAACACTTTTTACTGTACTTTGTAGTGGATTAGCTCACAGCATGTGGCCTTAGCTTAAAATAGAAAATAACAGGTGAATATGTTAAGTATGGGGTGGAAACCTCTTTATGCTCTTATCATTATTTTAACCAGTTTGTAGGCTGTTACAAATAAACAGCACTATTAACCTGTGGCTGTAGGTTCCATCTGTTATGGAACAATAGGGTTTGTTTGATGAGTTGGATGTGTCAGGCATGTATGTTCCCCTGGGGTTATTATACTGGTGTTGCTCTTTAGTTGCACAGTCAGGTAAATTACATCAGCTGCTTTGCTTTGTGTATTGCACTGTGATGACATCATATAAGACCAAGCAATCCACGGGGGGTCTGGCCAATACCGGCGAGGCAGAATGTGTGAACTTGCGTTGCAACATTTTTGTTGTAATATTAAGTTTAAAATGACCTGTACCACGGGAATAAGACAAAGCACCTGCATAAGAAATAACAATAACATTGCATATGAGCAATTGCTCATTAAAAAGACAATACAAGTAGCAGATTTATTATTTCTTTCCTAGGCCATAAAGTGATTAATGTTTTTTCTTTTTAACGTTAAAAAAAATTTAATTAATGGGCACATTGGGGCAGATTTATTAATAATGTTTAATTTGTTTAACATGATCAGTGTGGCTTTTGCTGTATGATAAATTTGGTACATGTTGAAGCAGTTCTATCTAACTGTATGCCAACTCTTGGTTGTCTTACTTTGCAACAGTTTGACCAAATTTTGGCACATCGGTGCATCATAAACCATGCCCTCTCCTACAAGCCACAGTTCTTGG
Organism: Leptodactylus fuscus; assembly: GCF_031893055.1. NCBI lineage: Eukaryota > Metazoa > Chordata > Amphibia > Anura > Leptodactylidae > Leptodactylus > Leptodactylus fuscus. The sequence goes on along the minus strand of NC_134266.1, from coordinate 89,211,136 downwards.
ATTTACCAGTTAAACACACAATATCTAACAATCACAAATTAGATGGATAGACAGACAGAGAGATGTCTCACTTTGCATGTGTTTTTGATCAGCCCCTTCAGGATAACAATGAGCCAAATCCATATGTGAAGATCTACCTGTTACCAGATCCACAGAAGACAACAAAAAGGAAAACTAAAGTGGCCAAGAAAACATGCAACCCAACCTATAATGAAATGGTAAGTGTTTGCATAGACTAATAGCTATGAGCTGTAATTCCCTGTCCTATCTTCCTGGAGATGACAGTCAGATGAGATGAAAGCTGACCAACCACTTTAAACCTAACAACTTTGACAGGTTCGACCAACCATCTAATGTGTATGGGGTTGCCTCCCCATTTTCTCTATCTTAGTGATATCAGTCTTGAGTCTTTTATTATCTTAGTGATATCAATCTTATGTCTTGATCAGTTGCCAATGAATACAACGATGTATTTAGGGTCTATCTATGGTCTGGTACAAGTCAGAAAACCAGCCATGATTCCTTTAATGTGGACAGATTATCAAATATGGACTGTGCACAAAAGAGAAGATAATCCTGCCACAACAAAACAAAAAAAGAAACGCGGCTGGGTTTCTGACAAGCATCGGATCATAGAGCTCTTACATTCATGGTTGTAAACAATCAAGACAAAAGACTGACCAATTGTAGGCTAGAGAAAATCTTTAAAGGGATTCAATCATTAAAAAGCAATTTTTTTTGTCCCTAACAAGTAGGAATAGCCTTAAGAAAGGCTATTCTTCTCCTACCTTTAGATGTCTTCTCGCGCTGCCGTTCAGTAGAAATCCCATTTTTCTTCTGTATACAAATGAGTTCTCTCGCAGCACTGGGGGCAGTCCCCAGCACTCAAACAGCACTGGGGGCATCCCCAATGCTGTGAAAGAACTCTCCAGCGATGCCTCTATCTTCGCCTGGAACAGCCTCTCCCTGCATATTCTTCTGGCGCTGGCTTCAAACTTCAAGGCATGCGCAGTTGGCACTGCCTTTATTATTCGTTTACAAATGTGACTCTGTTCATGAAAAAGCCCTTTAATGAAGAATTATTGATTTTGGCTTTGGGTAAAGGTGGCTGATTTTGATCACGTCTTTGTTGACCATCTATCAAGGAATCTTTTGAAGACCAGTCATTCTTTTTTCTGAAGCTGGCCTTAAATATGTGCATGCAGTTGTAATAATGGCGTATTAGAGAAGTCTTTCCAAAAAGGTTAAACATCTGGGTGGGGTCTGACATCCGGACCCCATACAGATCTGCTCTAGAAGTCTTCAGGTATGAGAAGCTGCTAGTGGATGATATTGAAGTGGAGCAGAGGCTGCTAGGAGAAATGATAGGTCATCAGTATGAAAATTCAGTTTGTGGCCAGAAAACCCCTTTTATTTTATCTGTCCTTTTCTGTGCAGCAGAGATCCTTGTATTACGGTACAATCGCAGAACATACTGGATGACACAGTTAAACACAATCCGATACATAGATAAAATAAGGATGAATTTCAAAAGCATTAAGTCTGTATTAGACAGCCAGATGTCAGCCATGAGAAATGCTGATCAATGAGAAACACTTTGATCGGCACTTGTTTGCCTAGTTAGACAGGTCCGTTCGCTTGGTAGGGAGAAACCATCTCTGCTGCATTTGTTCTTCCATCATTGGGTTGCATTTTCGCCAGTCTAAATAGCGCCCTTAGCGTTGCTACATATTGTAGATGAAGAACTGCTTTCACTATTGCATAATGAAATGTATATTGGTTAAACCGTTCTATAGTAACCACATTTACTAGTTTTAGATTTATCAATTTTTTTTTGCTTTTGCATGGGGGTCTAGTGGCTCTGACATCTCCAGGGGGTGTAAATGAAGGGAGTTTCAGCCCCTCTAAGAGTCCGAGAATAAACACCTTTATTTCTGCAGTCAATAAAACTTACTAAATTAATAAATGTGGCTTTATACTTGATGATTTTGGCTTGAGTGATGTGTGTGAGGATGTCTATTCAACATCTTGATCAGATAGAAGCAGCCCTAACTTCACTAAGATGAAGGAACTATGGGGTGTTATATTTTTCCTGTATGAAGTCTAGATGCAGGCCTAAGGTGTGTAGCGTTATCAGTTGTTTTTGAACTCTGGTGTCTGATAGGCAGATTTCATTGGGGTCCAGAGACCTCAAGGATCAGGTATAAACACCCAGGAATCCGGAGAGAGGCCCGGCATCATTTTCCTTCATTGTTTAATAGAATGAGACATTCCTGTTACAGCACATAAGATTTTATTCTGTGAAAATATCTTTTTTTCTTATTTTACAGCTGGTATATGACAGGATTCCTAAAGGAGACCTTCAACAACGTGAGATTTGGCTAACCGTACTCAGTGAAGGAGGATTTTGGGAAAATATCCTCCTTGGAGAAGTCACCATTCGACTTAGAGATATAGACCTCAGTCGGGAGAAGATTTGCTGGTTCAAGCTTGGTTCTGCTAGTCAAATGGATAATTAAAGCACACTGAGTAATTCTTATAGCATGTGTCACCGGTATGGTGACTGCTCTCTAAGATGCCTTGTTTTATTTATAAGGCTATTGTAACCAGACACGAGCTCAAGGAGTTTTAATTGACAGCGGATATTAATATATATTATATTTTTTTCCAAGGGAATTCAAGAGACTGCAAATAATTACTGGCTTCCTTCTAAAGAAGGGTTCAGACAAAGACTGGAAAAAATACAGTATGTTTAATAAGTTTACCTTGTGTCAAGGGAAGCGGTCTAGTACAGAATTAGCCTAAAATTTACTGTTTTGTTTGTTTTTTAATGGACAGCGCTGAAGCATAGGTTTTAGTGGTGTAAATGAATCTGTCCATGACATGATATGGGGATAGGTGGGCATGAACGAGCCTTACTGTGCAAGACGTAGCTCTGAAACTCTTAGACCTGTGCATCCTGGAGAGTTTAGATCACGTTACCAGTGCAAATAGATCTAAGCACCTTTTTTAATGCAGCTGCTTTGGAATTGTATGTATCTTGATTCATACTTCTCGACATTTCGTTTTTAGTGTTGTCGTTGTATTTATTTTATTTCCAAAGCTAGATCTCCTGCTGGGTCTTTTCCTGTAGCCTCTTTTTAACCCAACTAAATATGATCTTGAAGAAAGTAAAGATCCAGTATATCCAAATATTAACAAATAAGAGGACCAATGCCCATTGTACTTAGCGTGGAATAAATATCCCAGAGAATGTTCGTGTATAAGGGCTTGTAGTTCTGTTAAATTATTTTTAAGGCCTGAAGATTGTATATTAGCTATAGGTCTCTTCTCCTTCTGTATACCATCCGGGGAAACACTTGAATCCTGCATTGCTCTGATTTTAAGGTTCTCCACAAGAACTGTATTGAACAAACACCATCCAGATGGACTGCTTTTGTTTTTAGATGTATGAAGATAAATAACATAATGTCAGTATATATGAAAAGTACATGTAAAAATAATATTGTGTAGTTAGAAACAAGGGGGACCATGTGAGGTATCTCCATAGTGGTTATGTTTTTGCACAGGCCAGTGATTGCACTCATAGAATGCTAAGAAATTTTATTGACTGTTATATAATATTCTTACTGAATTTTTGTACTTGAAAGAATTTTCAAAATATTGGGGACATTAAAAAAAAATCTAAACTTCACCAGGCAGTAAAATGTCTGCAAACCATATTCTAGCCTCTCCAAAATATGAAGTAATTCAGGTACTGCTGAAGTTGGAGGTTGCGCCTGTAATCCTCATACAATTTGGACTTGCATACGCTGTCTACACGTTCAGTTAAGAATTTGCTTCCCAAGGAGAGCTGCGTTCAAGAGGTCAGTGATTCATCTGCCCCTGCCTATTACTGACCACTAATGCAAAATTTCTGATAATGTGTATGTGCTGAATAAAAGAAGCTGTTCTGATTTCCACAGTACTCATGTCTAAATATTACTTTATTGGGAGATTATGACTTGTATTCCTGTATACCGTATATACTCGAGTATAAGCCGACCCGAGTATAAGCCGACCCGAATATAAGCCGAGGCCCCTAATTTTACCACAAAAGCTGGAAAAACTTATTGACTCAAGTATAAGCTTGGGGGGGGATGCAGCAGCTACTGCAAAATTTCAAAAATTAAAATAGATACCAATAAAATTACATTAACTGAGACATCATGGTCATGTGCATTATAGCTTGGTAACTCCATGTGCCTCATAGTAATAGCAGTTACTGATATGTGGGACATATGGAGGTAATAATTAGGTATCTTCATAATTAAGGTCCTTTATTAGTACCCCCATGTGTCTCACATATTAGTAAGCCTTATATAGGGCACACAGGGATTAATATGAGGGACATGATGGGGTTAACTGCTATTAATGTGAGGCACATGGAGTTACTGAAACTAAATGAATAACCCCAAATTCCTAACATTACTAGGAATAGTAACCCAGCAGGTACCTGTGTGATTTACTTTCACTTTATTCTAGCTTCCTCTCCTCAATACAGGGCTGCAGCAGGGGCCTCCTGGGCTTTCATCTCTCATGCTAGAGAAGGGGGAGTGTCATATATCATTACTGTAGCACTAAAGGACCTCCCCCTTCATTTAATTTATGCAGGTCCTTGCCACTCCGACGCTGAGTTGGACCCTGACTCGAGTATAAGCCCAGGGGGGCTTTTTCAGCATAAAAACTGTGCTGAAAAAGTCAGCTCATACTCGAGTGTATACGGTAATTTCTATTTTTAAACACTCCTCAAAGTTGAAATTGCAGCACCAAGAAGAAATGTGTTGGAATAATGGAAATCACAGAATCAAATGTAAGTGAGTAAAAAAATGGAAGCAAAATATTCAAAATCTGTCAACTTATTCAGTATCGCGTATAAGCACCACTCACAGAAATAAACTTGCCTACATGCCTTGGCATACCCATTACTGAGGTTATTAATGGTTATCTGAAGAATGTTATACCACTCTGAAAGCACGTGGTCACACAAATCCCTTTGCAAGTGACGATAGTCGCAACTTCGCACTCCGGAGTAGGCCCAAATGAATGGGCCTAGTCTGGAAGGTGCTTCCGCGGAATCCGCCTGAAGGAAGGGCAGCTCGCTTCTTTTTTCCGTGAGCAGGAACATACCGCTCACAGAAAAAAGGAAGCTAGAGGTCTACATAGACCTCTATTGTGAGGGGACGGATTCTGAGGTGGATTCCGTGTCAAAATCCACCCCCACTTGGCCCGTGTGAACGAGCCCTTATGGAGCACATTCCCCTCTGCTTTCCGTGTGTTGTCTATAGCAGACATCATAGCTGCTAGTCTCCACTGTTCTAATTACCAAAATCTGCTTCATGAATGAAACTTTGTAAATCATTAGACATTGCACTGAATAAAAAAACCCTTTCAAATGTTAGAATTTTTTAAGGGGACTTGTCACCGGGATTTTCACCACTAAACCCACAGCATATGGGTATGTTTTCTCTCTACATAAGACAATTCCCTTTAAACAAACAAAAAAAAATGCTAATTGTTTTAAGGGAAAAAAAATATATATATAATTTTATTTTTTTTTAAAGAAATATTTAGGCTAAATCCCCACGCTGCGGAAGCATACTGTTTTTTGGCTGAAGATTTTGTTTTGTTTTCTTGAGCCAAAGTGAAGAGTAGCTTCAATAGGAATAGAAATATCTAGGATGTGCTTATAAAAGCTGTATTTCTGTAATGCGGGCCTCAATCTTAAAATAAAAAAATGACATGGGTCTCCCCCTCCCCTCCTTTTTTCATACCCAGCTACTACAAGTGATAATGAGAGGATGGATTGAGAATTTGTTTTTACTGGCTAATGCTAATCACCATTTTAATAATCCACTCTGTTACTCAGACAGCAGCCATTAGGGCTCGTTCACATGGGGGCGGTGGGGGTGGATTTTGACACATAGAGTGATGTAGGAGCCTCGTCACTCTCGGGTCAAAACCCACCTGCCACAACCATCGCAGTCACGGCTCTCCCCTCTGTAGCCGGCTCAAATGAATGAGCCAACATCGGAGGGTGCTGCCGCCAGGCGGAAGCCACGGCTCAGCGCGCCGCGGCTTCTGCCTGAAGAAAGGTCATGTCGCTTCTTTTTTTCTGCTAGCAGAAAAAAAAAATGCAATCTACATAGACCACTATTGTAAAGGGGTGGATTTTTATGCGAAATCCGCTGTCAAAATCCGCCCCTTTGTAAATAAGTGTTTTGTTTTTTTGTTTTTTTGTTTTTTTTAATATTGAAGTAAAAACTACCCACATAAAAATAAAATCATATGTTAGAAAGGAGTGGGTAAAATAAGGCGCTCACAAAAAAGTTCCAGCATCCAACTGCAAGAAAATGTATCAAAAATATTAAAAAATAACTTTTATTGATGCATGGTAAAAAAGTAACAAAAATGTTACAAGAGATATACCAAATACATAAAGCTTACGTGTTTCAGGGCATGCGGCCCCTTACTTGGAGCTATGAGTAAGGGGCAGCACACTCTTAAACGCGTAAGCTGTATGGACCAGGGATATCTCTCGTAACATTTTTGTTACTTTTTTTTACCATGCATCAATAAAAGTTATTTTTTAATATTCTGGATATATTTTTTTGCAGTTGGATGCTGGAACGTTTTTTTGTCACTGTTACTGGATTATGGTTTGTTCAGAGGAATTCATGGAGCGTTCCTTAGCATTTGGGCATGTGAGTCCTTCCATGTGTGAATATTGGTGAGCTGATAAAAACGCTTTTGTTATGTGAAAATAAGGTGCTGCCTGGTATTCCGTGGATCTAGTAGGTGGCACTGCCTACTGTGATTGTTAGTATGAGGCACCACCCGCTCTGTCCGTGTCAAACCAGGTATCTTAGGGTTGCATATAGGATAGACATATTTAATCTCTACTCCCCCCATATTCATCCAAAAACGCAGACTTGGCATTCTCTTGTGGTCTCTTACACGAGCGCCTGTTCGGCCGACGAACATGAGCAGTCTGCACTTTTGAATGAAGAGACGGCCGGCAGAAGAAGATAGAGGCATAGCTGGAGAGTTTTCGGACAGCACAGGGGATGCCCCCAGTGCTGTTTGAGCAAAGGGGAATGCCTCCTGTGCTGTCTGAAAACTCATTTACATTTAGAAGAAATAAGAAATTTCTCAGAAACGGCACGGATCAGAAAAAGAAAGGTAAGGGAAGAATAGCCTTTCTTAAGGTTATTCCGACATGTTCTTAGTTAAAAAAGGGATTCTAATGATAGAATCCTTTTAAGGTTAAATTGCTGTGTTAGCACTTTGCCATAATTTAGTGGGTTTTGGGTTGCAGTTTGGGTACTTGGTATCTAAAAGGTTTGCCATCACTGCTCTATGGTCCCTTCAGACTCCAGAGTATAATAAGCGGAGGTCCAGGAGATGTGATGAAACATTAAAAAAAAAAAAGTTACTCACCTTCCCTGGACTCTGACGCATCTCCCTGTTCTCTTCAGCTCTTCTGCCTGACGTCAGAGACCGCTGATAGGGATTATGCCAACGTCATGACGTATAATAGAAACCGCCGTGAATAAACAGCAGGAGCATGACGCTAAGGGGTGCATGCATTGCCCACCGTGCACGATCAAGCTCATTTACATATCGATTACCAAGTTAATTAACAAAAATGGGCTATTCAGGCATAACTTTAGCTCATAACCCATAAATCTGGTGATAAAGTCCCTTTGAATCGGCACACCATACAAAAAAGAGTTGCCTATTAGAGATGAGCGAACAGCATTCAATCGAATAGCTATTCGATCAAATATCAGGCTGTTTGAGATATCCGTTTCCAATCGAATACCACACAGCAAACGCAGTAAAAATTCGTATCCCCTCCCACCTTCCCTGGCGCTTTTTTTCACCAATAGCTGTGCAGGGGAGGTGGGACAGGAACTATGACAACGGAGGCATTGAAAAAAAATTGGAAAAAGCCATTGGCTGCTGAAATCAGGTGACCTCCGAATTATAAGAATAGTCGGCACCATGTTCGTCTCATTTGCGGCTTGAAGAAATAGGGACAGAGATCTGCTGAGGGCTAGAGAGGGATTAGCTTCTGCTAGGCAGGAAAAACTGAACAACAATAGCTCTTTTACGCTCAATCCAGCTTTCCACGGTGTGTACCCCCCAAAACCTAAGTTGGATATACAGCAATTCAGTCAGGCTATATACACTCAATCCAGCTTTCCACGGTGTGTGCCCCCAAACGCCAAAGTGGGATACACAGCAATTCAATCAGGCTATATACGCTCAATCCAGCTTTCCACGGTTTGTACCCCCCAAAACCTAAGTGGGATACACAGCAATTCAGTCAGGCTATATACGCTCAATCCAGCATTCCACGGTGTGTACCCCCAAACGCCAAAGGGGGATACACAGCAATTCAATCAGGCTATATACACTCAATCCAGCATTCCACGGTGTGTGCCCCCAAAGGGGGATACACAACAATTCAGTCTGGCTATATACGCTGAATCCAACTTTCCACGGTGTGTACCCCCAAACACGTAAGTGAGATACATAGCAATTCAGTCAGGCTATATACGCTCAATCCAGCTTTCCTCAGTGTATCCACCATAAAATTTGCATTTATATACATCTAAAAATGCGTAAGGCTAGAGCAAAGGGATGGGGATAAGGCCGGTGGTGTGGAAATGCAGCTGGGGAGCAAGGTTGCGTCAAGCTACAGTGAATCCCCTGCCTACACCTCTGCGGCAGCAAGCATTGCGCTTCCCCACAGTCCCTGGCTTGATGGCCACATTAAGTAGGGTGCATGGTACAACACTAACCATGCCCGAGCACCAGGAACAGGTGTTACAATGGCTAGCGGATAATGCTTCCAGCACATTCTCCACCAGACAGTCAGCGTTTACCTTAACTCCTCCTCCTACCCAACAGTCTGGTCCTCCTTCCTCACAACATGCCCAGTCTTCCCAGCAGAGTAATCCCACCTTTCCCACCTCCCAGGAGCTGTTTTCGGGTCCTTTCACTGTCCCTCTCTCTGTCCCACCACTTCCCGAATCCTGGGAGCTAACAGATGGGTTTCTGTTTCCTGATGCCCAAACACTGGAGCATCCACCATCTTCTGTTGATTTAGTTGTTGTTGGCCAGCAACCCACCTTCAGTGATGATGACGAGACACTATTGCCATCAGGGCAGCCTGTTGCCATGGGCGGTGTGCAGGAGGAGGAGCCGAGAGAGGAATTGGAAGAGGAGGCGATGGACGAGGAGGAAACTGACCCGACCTGGACAGGGGGGATGGCAAGCGGGGAAAGCAGTATAGATGTGGAGGGAAGTGCAGCACCAAAGAGGGTGGCTAGAGGCAGAGGCATGTGCAGAGGGAGAGGATAGCTGCTTCACTGAAGTCAGGCCACAGCCAGCAAGGCCCAAGATGTTCCCTATTCTAGCCAGCCTAGAAAAACTCCCCCATCGAGGCCATGGTCTTCAGTGGTGTGGAGATTTTTCAATGTATGCACGGAGGACAAATATAGTGTGGTTTGCACACTTTGCAACTCGAAACTGAATAGGGGCTCTGAAAAGAGCAACCATACGACCACTGCCATGTGCACTCATTTGGAATACAAGCACTGGGCTCAGTGGGAGAGAGCCGCCACTGCCTCTCCCACTGTTGCCAGTGCGGGTGCTGCAGTCCAGACCACCATCCAGGACACCTCCACATCTGCCTCCACCACTTTGGGGACTTCTCCCTCATCCTCCCCTTTTTCTGCCTCAGCTCCTTCTCCTGCACCATCATGTGCCTCTTCCCAGCAACCCACCATCTCCCAGACATTTGAGCGCAGGCAAAAGTACAGCGCTACCCACTCACATGCACAAGCCTTAAACGGGCACATCTCCAAACTCCTGACCCAGGAGATGTTGCTGTTCTGGCTTGTGGAAACTCAAGCCTTCCGTGACCTGATGGCAAGTGTGGCACCTCACTATGCCGTCACTACTTCTCCCACTGTGCCGTCCCCACCTTGCATCAGCACGTGTCACGCAATATCAGGCGGGCCCTAAGTTCCTCACTTTACACAAAGGTCCACTTGACCACCGACACGTGGACAAGTGCATGCGGACAGCATGCGGACAGGGGCGCTATACTTCACTGACGGTACACTGGATGAATGTAGTTGAGGCTGGGACCGGGTCATAAACTGGGGCGGTCTACCTCGTCTCCCCGCCCTACATTCCTGGCAGGGGTTCTGAACCACCACCCTCCTCCTCCGTCATCACATTGACCCCAGCTACCTGCTGGAAACGCTGCAGCACTGGTGTGGGGAGACGTCAGCAGGCCGTGCTGAAGCTCATCAGCTTGGGGGACAGACAGCACACTGCCTCCGAGGTGAGGGATGCCTTCCTCGATGAGACGTCAATATGGTGTTCGCCGCTGCACCAGGGCATGGTCGTGTCTGATAATGGCCGGAACCTGGTAGTGGCTCTGGAGCTTGCCAACCTCCAACACATTCCATGCCTGGCCCACGTTTTCAATTTAGTGGTGCAACAGTTTTTAAAAACGTACCCCAATTTAGCCGAGCTACTGGTGAAAGTGCAGCGCTTGTGCGCCCACTTTTGCAAGTCTACAGTAGCCGCTGCTAGCCTGAAAACCCTTCAGCAATGCCTCCATCTGCCAGAACACCGGCTGTTGTGCGACGTCCCCACACGCTGGAACTCGATGTACCACATGTTGAGCAGAGTGTGTGAGCAGCAGAGACCCTTGATGGAGTACCATCTCCAAAACCCAAGGGTTCCTCAGAGTCGGCTCCTGCAGTTTCTGCACCATGAGTGATCATGGATGGCTGACTTATGCAAAATCTTGCGTCTATTGCCTATCCTTGTACTAGATGGATTCTAAAAACATGCAGTGAACATCCCATAACACAATAGAAGGTACTTCCTGCAAAAGTGCCCTGCCACACATTCCTTTTGAAGGTGAAGATAAGCAAGAACCTCTGATCTCTATAATTGTCAGGTTCTGAAATTTTATGTATTTTTATATACATGTCAAGGGCAAAATGTATATAGGTATGTATATACAACACATGACAATTACCAGTTTGGGTCCCAAGATGTCTTCTTTATACAGTAGAGCAGGTTCTGCAACACTTCTGCATGCTGTAAAGAAGAATGAGATCTTGAGATCTGTGTAAACAGTAGTCCATAGAAAAAACGCAATCAGCGGCACCACTTCCAACAGGACATCTTTTTTGAAAACACACGGTAAATCTAGACGGTAAATCTGCGCCTTTTTAACCCACACATATTATGGGGCGTGACACTGAATAAAAAAGACATCCTTCAGTGAATACATGGCTGGGTGCTCTCTGTATTTGTAACAGAAGAAAGTTCACCGATATAAAGCAACATAGAAAAAAAGCAGGGCACTAACCAGCCAGTACTTAAAACTTGACAACATTTTTTATTTCATTCCGTTAAAAAAGAACACACATTGTGTCACTCACATACGGGATTGGATATAGATGAAACAAGATCTGACAGAAGCGACGATGGTTTCGTGCATGCTGCCTGATGAAGTGCAGCATGCACAAAACGATCGTCGCTTCTGTCAGATCTTGTTTCATCTATATCCAATCCCGTATGTGAGTGACACAAAGTGTGTTCTTTTTTAACGGAATGAAATAAAAAATGTTGTCAAGTTTTAAGTACTGGCTGGTTAGTGCCCTGCTTTTTTTCTATGTTGCTTTATATCTGTGTAAACAGTTCAGTGGGCAAATTCAGTGAAAAAGTGAATCCATTTTGGATTCTTTGCAAGGCCATGTCTGTAGCCATCTAAGGGCTAGTTCACACGGGGGCAATGAGGCGGATTTTGACTGCAGATTTCACCTCAAAATACGCCTCCATACAATGGTGGTCTATGGAGACCGCTAGCGTTCGTTTTTCCGCTAGCAGTTTTTTGCTGCTAGCAGAAAAAAGAAACAACATGACCTTTCTTCAGGTGGATTCCGCCTGAGGAAAGCAATAGAAGTGAATGGGAAGCAGAAAATGCGTTGCGTTTTTTGCAAAAAACGCAACGTGTTTTTTTACGGTCCATTCACTTTAGGAGAGGGGAAAAGCGCCTGGCATTTTCTGAAACGGTTTTTACCAAAAACTGCTCCAGAAAACACTCCAAAAAACGCGTCAAGGTCCAAAAACCGCTTCCTAATTAGGAAGCGTTTTTTTCCGGACCAAATTAAGCCACACATAATTTACGTGTGAACTAGCCCTTAGATTCCTCTTTGTTCTATCCAGGTAGCTCATACCCCTTCAGAAGCCTTAATGGGATACAGCTCCTATTGTTCCTTATCCCGTAGCCATGTGTCAGAACTATGTTAGAACTTTACAGCTAATCATGCTAATTATAATAGTCCATAGCGTAAGGGCCTTTGCTCCCTTGCAGCTAGTAAGATCGCAGACGTGTCAACCGAGGTCCAACCGGTTCTTTGTCTATGCAATGTATTTAAATTACCTTTTTTCCATCATTAAAGGAGAACCAACTATATACACAAACGATATGTGTGTGTGTGTATGTTACTCTAAGGACCAGTTCACATCCGTGCATGGGTTTCCGTTCAGGGGTCTGCATGCAGCCTCCCCACCCCTTACCCGAACAGAAACCTAATCCGCATAAAAAAGCCGTTACCTTAGGAAATCCGTGGGCCCCATAGACTATAATTGGGTCCATGTGCTTTCCGGCCGAAAAATGCGGAGAGAAAAGTGCTGCTTGCAGAGCTTTTCTCTCTGCATTTTTCATGTGGAGAGGGGAGCGGAATCCCCGAACTCAGATGTGAACTGGGCCTAAACTGGATTATATACCAATTGTATTAATTTGGACTTCAATATGGTGATACTTAGGGTGCATTCACACTACGGATACGCCAGCTCATTCTGAACATTAAACACGTTCAGAATCAGCAGCGTATAAAGCAGATCCCATTCATTTCAATGGGAGCCGGCATACAAGCGCTCCCCATTGAAATTAATGGGCTGCTTTTTTCTCTACAAGCGCTCCCATTGAAGTGAATGGGAAGCGCTCGTGTGTACAGCTCGGAATGAGCCGAGTGAGCCGTATACGCGAGCGCTTCCCATTCACTTCAATGGGAGAGCTCGTAGTGAAAAAAGCAGCCCATTAATTTCAATGGAGAGCGCTCGTATGCCGGCTCCCATTGAAATGAATGGGATCTGCTTTATACGCCGCTGATTCTGAACGTGTTTTACGTTCAGAATGAGCTGGCGTATCCGTAGTGTGAATGCACCCTTAGAGCGGATTGCTCTCAAAGTTGTTATCCTGGTACAAAACACTTGAGTTTTTCTGACTTCCTTGTATACACAATCCAGAAATGTTCAGTGCAATGAGCAACATACAGTAGTATTCAACAATGTTCTTTCAGTTATAATACACCTCGATGATATAACACATTACTAAAGCTAGAAGTGTTTTATAAGGTATGTAGCACCGCAGCAGTGACAAAGAGTAACACACGTGACATTTAGATGTATGTCTGCTCATGTCATTTCAGTTCACAGTCTCCACATTTTGATTCACATGTACAGTACTTTGTGAACTTTGGCACACACGCTGCACATGCAAATTCACTGCATGGCTGATGCAACATTCACAACGCGAGAAGAGAGGGTTACCGTAAATACACTAATAGACACTTCTTTACCATATGCTCAGAACTGATTAGTCCAAGGCCGAATACTATGTTACCAAATAATAACGTCTTGTTTGTATTATTTGTTCATGCTCTAGAGTTTTTGCTTATTACATCTCTTTAAATAAAAAATTAGTTACACAGCACGATGAGGTTAACTGTAGGTGAGAACTTTTCGTGATACAGGGTTGTAAGGCACAGGGTGAAACTTTCACACAGATATTTTTTGGTAAAACATTTGGCTCACAACCCCCTATTTTTAGCATTCTTAAAACGCACAGTGACAGGTTGTGTATATTTATAGCAATACCGCACCCGTTGTTTCCACCCACCCTTGGCTTAAATGCTGCTGGGATGGCCAAACAGCCTTCTCTCTTCTACCCACACTAAACTGCCCTCTGCTTATGTAAAATCCAATATACACTAGGCCAGACAAAAACCTCACCTCTAGCCCACCATACTTCTGCACTCTGCCCTTACCATGAGCCTGTTTTTGCTGCATGTATAGCTTCTTTAACCCCTCCCTGCCAGAGGAGTTTTCTGATTTTCGTTTTTGACTCCCACCCCCCTTCCTCCAAAACCCATAACTTCTTTATTTTTTCGTATGAGGGCTTAATGTTTGCATGACCAATTTTCTTCATGATGCTACCATTGATTATTCTGTACAATATACTGGGAAGTTGGAAAAAAATTCTGAATGGGGTGGATGTGAAGAAAAAGTGCATTTGTTCAACTTTCTTTCAGGCTTCATTTTTACGGCATTCACTGTGCAGCCAAAATGATATGTCACCTGTATTCTATGTTTCCGTGTACAGGCATGCATAGGACGTCTTTTTTTTTTTTTTTTTGCAGGACCAGGTGCACTTTTTAGTTATATCGTTTTGGGGAATTGCTATCACTTTGATCACTTTTTATTCAAAATTTTATTTGCAGTGAAAAAATGGCAGTTTAGACTGGGCATTTTCGGACACAGGGATTCCTAATGTGTATGTGTTTCATAGTATTTAAGTACTTTTATATGTGTTCTAGGGAAAGGCGGATGATTTGAACTATTAATATTTTTAACTTTTTTTTTTTGCATTTATTTATTTATTAACCCCCCCAGGGGTTCTGATCACTTATGCAATGCATTGCAAAAAAACACGGCATTTCTATTGCAAACTGCATAGAGCAGCCTGCAGTAGAAAGATACTAAAGACAAGCCTGGGATCCTTCACAAGGCTCCCGGGCTGACATAGCAACGGGACACAGGCCCCAACAAAATGGCCCCTTGGTCAGCTTTGATCGAGGCGCCAGAGGGGTTAACCCTTTCACTGCCAGGCACGTACACTGTACGTGCTCCCAAGGTGGCACTTCAGTAGCCGAGGACGTACTTAGTACGTCCTCCCTACTAATGCCGATATCTCTGGACTGCATCAACATATCTTGATGCTTTAAAATGCATTTTAAAGAAGAGACTCTCATCTTTAAAATGATACCAGGGACTTGATGATTTTACTTACAGTCTTGGAGCCATTCACTGTTGAAAACACTATTTGGCATTGAGATCCAACTGCAGATCTCAATTCCCGACAGCATTTCAACAGTGAATTTCTCCAAAACTGTACATTCAATCATCGAGTTCTTGATATCATTTTAAAGATGAGATTCTCCTCTTTAAAATGCAATTGAAATCATCAAGATATGTTGATGCAGTCCAAAGATATAGAGCTCCAAATTGCCCCCCCCCCTCCTGTCTAAGCAAGCAATTTGTGATCTAACAAGAAAGGAAGAGGGACACGGAGCAGCCCAGCAGAGAGAGAGAGACACAGAAAGATCTGACTCTCTGCATAACTTGTATGTGACAGCAGGAGGGGGGGGGGGTGGTGGCAGGGACTCTATTGTCCCTATTAACCCTTATCCTGCCAATCAGAGCGTATACTATACATTTGTCTCTGATTGTCACATACAGTTATAATGTAATCCCCCCCCCCCCCCCGAGCTTTACTAGTGGGGTATTCTTATGTTAAACCTCCTGAACATAACCAGGAAGTTTGTTGGCACTGTGACCTAGACGTTAACCATTGTCCAGGTCGCAAGCCAAAAAAAAAAAAGTCGCACCAAACACTTACACAACATATACATAAAGTCGCAAATAAAGTTTACATTTCACCCAATCCCTGTCCTGTCTATACCTGAGCTTTCTACAGTAAAATACGTCTCTAGTGATGTCCGTTACACACTAAAATAATAGTAATAACGATTATCACTAGAGATGAACGTATGGATTGCTAAAATTATTATAGGGGGATGGAAAATAACATTTTTATGTAAAGTCCTATTTAATTTGCATGCACAAAATGGGATGGCGCATTTCTGCGATTTTGGTGATTCTTTAACACCCGCCCCTGTAAATATATACATGTGTGGTATGTATGAACTCCTCACATATTGCAGTTTTATGGACAGTAAATTATGTTTGCAGAAAGGGATTTCTTGAGCCGCACTTTAGTGGCAAATTTGAATTTTTGCGCAATTTTTTGCTAGCAATCTCTGTTTGCGGCAAAGTTGAATGAAGGTGGTTGTATATATAAACTATTAAATTGTGTTTTTATATACGGTATGCTGTGTACTCTGAAAAAAGTTAGATTTTGGTATCACAGTCACAGTTTGGTAGGTGCAGTATAGCTTTTTAACATATTAGTGAACAACAGCAAAATCCTGCTTGTCTTCTGTATTCGTGTTTTTGGGAGTCCGAGCTCTTGTTGTAGTTGATGTTTGCGGTATATATAGTATATATACACATTGTATACACCATAAGCTATTATTTTAAAAGTATTTTGTATATGAATGTGAGATTGAACATGAGTTTTAGGTGCAAATATGTGTTTTAGCGTATTTTTTCAAAAAATTATTTGTGTTGGTCGCAAAGTTGCATGAAGGTGGATGTGGCTATCGATGACCCATTAAGACATTTGTAATCTTCAGATTGTCTACTTTCAAAAAATATATAGGGTTTAGGGGTTCACTTACTTTTCATGGTGTGTAATCCGTACATTTTATAGGATGATACTTTAACATTTCCAGCTTCAAAGCAGAATTTTGTTCCTTCCAGTTCTAGCGATTTTCTGAAGACACGTGCATGCGGGTTCAGGCCATAGTGATATGTATGAACTCTGCCCATGTTGAACTCTTATTTTTAGGAGGTTTGGTGCATTTAATTTTTTGTTTGGTTTCCGCTTTTAACAACTAATATACATTTATTTGCATTTTTTCATAAAACATTCACTTTAAATCAAAATTGCATGAAGGTGCCTGTTCGTATACAGTACCAAGTGGCATTCTGACAATGCTGCAGGTGTCTACTTTAAGAAAATATATAGGTATGGGGGGGGTTGGATGCTTTTTTAATGTTGCAATTTAGGTTTGATTTGTCCATCTCAAAACTGTGAAAATTGCTCTGGCTACTGGAGGTGCAAAATTTCCAGAGACCCTTGGCAGCGAAAAGGTTAATGTCCGGGATCAGTGCAGGCATTAGCGCCAGATTTTTGTTGTATAAAACAGCAGAGATATGGTGGCTATTGTGGCCACTCGACTACTGAGCAGCCACCATATTTAAAAACCCGACATCAGCCATACTATTACAGCATTGGGAAGGGGTTAAAGTCGACCTGTGTATTAACAGCCATTTGGACTCTTCTTTCCTTTGCTCCTCTTGAAATGCCACTTTATCAAAACAGCTAGATTAAACAATGGCACCAATATTGAGTGTTTTGCATAGTGTCACTGTTTGTGTTAATCAGTGAAAACTTCTTTCTCACCCATTCATTTGAATGGGTGAGAAAGCTGTCCGGCCGTGAGCGGCGGTGAGCGTTTTGCGCTCTCCGCCGCGAAACCGGGTTTTATAATCTGGACACAGAGTCGGACATGCAGTACTCTGTGTCGGATAAAAAAATCCGGTTTCGCGGCGGAGAGCCTAAAACGCTCACCGCCGCTCACGGCCGGACCCGGTCTATGGTTTCCGTCTTCTGCCATGCAGAAGACAGAAACCACAGAACGGAGACCAGAACACAGGTGTGAACCCAGCGTAAGCTGCTTTCCCCGCAAAATGTAATATTTGCAAACTTGAAAACTGCCTCGGTATGTCAGTTCTTTTCACCAGTACCCAGAATTGTACACAATATTGTGAGTTCTGACACGTGATTGGTGGCTTGTCATGGGCAACTATATACCTCTTTAAAAGGAGGTCAACGTTGGATAATATTTAATTATGATATCAATAACCAATATTAATTGTTCCCTTATTTTCACCTTTTCCCTTTTATTAACGATTATCTCAGGATAATAAAATATGTTTATTAAAGGGGTTCTCCTATCTCAGCCTTTCAGCCAGGCTGCCTGTAGTGTCTGCTTCTCACTTCCTGTATTTCTCTCCCTCCCCCTCCATCCTGCTGAACAGGACACATAACACTTCTGCAGGTCAGATAATATGGAGATTATTGTACAGGATGGACTCAGTGTTATCTGTGTGTTTACTTAGATAGATAACAGACTTTGCTTTATCAGCAAAGTGCAATTAGCTGAACGATTGTCCAGCCAGCACTGAGTAGGTGATGTCACTTGTCCTATCTCCCAGGTCATGTGGTTATAGCAGCGCTGTGTAAACAATGGGAGGAATAAGGTCACATACCAGGCAAAGAAAGCAGAATTTCTAAAGCAATATACTTAGAAAAAGGCTTCAATTTACATAAGTTACCAGTATAGACAGGATCCTTGAGATGGGACAACCCCTTTAACTAACACTAATATACTAAATGTTAAATGTAAGACAGTACAAAGTAAATATAAATTTACAATACAGTGTCCAAACTGTGCATACTTCTATGTATGAAGAAGAAGATAGTAAATACGTCACAATACAGATCCAAGAATACAACCTCAGTTAACTTAAAGGAGTATTCCTACAAACAAAATTATTTTTAAATTTGTAGATAATTAAAAGTTATGCATTTTTGCAAATATAAATAATTAAACATTTTGCAGAGTTTGAAAGATTTTCTCAAAATTTCTTGAGGTCACAACTTGTTATCTTGATTGGTTGCCAGTGGATATGACCATGAATTCAGGACCTTTCTAAAGTCTGAAAATCAGCCATGATTTCCTTATTGTAGCCGGGATATATTCTGATACATGTAGTGTCCCTGCTTGATAACCCAGCTACAATAAGAAAATCATGGCTGAGTTCCTGACAAATCCCAGACCAAAGAAAGTGTCTGCATTTGTGGTCGTATCCATTGGCAACCAATCAAGACAAGAGAGAGATGTGGTTCTGAAGAGAGAGACAGAGCTAGGTAACTGTATTAAAGAGAAAGGGACATACTAATGCCTCGTTCAAATCTGCGTTTGCTAATCCGTTTGGGGAGTTCGCATGGGGACCCCCCCCCCCCGAACGGAATACCAAACACACTGGCAAGCAGTGTGCAGTGAGAGCACATGGACCCCATAGACTATAATGGGGTCCGTGTGCTCTCCGTGTGGTGTCCACACGAAACATGTGGACAGAAAAGTACTTTGTGATCTACTTTCTTGTACGCATGATTCGTGTGGGCAGCACGCTGAAAGCACACGGACCCCATTACAGTCTATGGGGTCTGTGTGCTTTCACTACACACCACTTGTCAGTGCGTTCGGTAGTCCGTTCCCATGCGGACTCCCCGAATGGATTACCAAATGCAGATGTGAACGAGGCATAAGCCTGCTTCTCTTGGAGTAGTCAGATGGTCTGGACTCAGGACTTCTGGTGGTGAGGAGCTTCTAAAACCAAAAACTGTTCTATGTCCTCTGAAGCCTCTTTTTATATAGTTATGATGTGGCCCATCCTGATTGGTCGAACCATCAGATAATTGTACTTCTCTGTTGGAATGTCTTTGTATATTCCCAAATATGGATAGTTAGCCTTTTATCCTGACTTTTATGGTTTGGCCACAGACACCTTTCCAAGTCTTTGTTCTCATACACAAAAGAATTAGATTCTGATCGTTTCACTTTGTATTCTATCCCACCTCCTAGCATACCCAAGACAATACCTCGACTTAGTTGTTCTGGTAGATAAAAGAACTAGTAAACAAAGCCATATTATTACATATTACAGTATAACAAACTCTATTGAAGATCTAAAAAGAAGACACAGTGACACATATGACATGGAAAATAAAAATAACAACAAGCTAGTGCTCTTTGGGGATATCAGTTCGACCTGAAATGCTCATACATTGGGCTGGATTCACACCAGTACTCGCTTTTCGTTCGTGATTCCATCCCCCATTCAGCTTGAAAAATGCAGAGAGAAAAGTTCTGCAAGCAGGACTTTTCTCTCTGCATTTTCAGGGTGGAAACCCAGCAGCCCATTATAGTTTTTCCCAGGTAGCACACTGACCCATTCATTTTTGTCAGCCCACTCACTCAGTCATGTGTTGGGCTCAGGGCTGGCTCCAGGTTTTTATGGGCCCTTGGGCGACAGAGCCTCAGTGGGCCCTCTTGTAAAGGAGGTGGGGGAGTTGAGACACTGTGCGTTGCAGATGAAGCGAGTGACGTCATGCAGGAGTGTGGCGTCACCAACGCCATACCTCCCAATCTTTTAAAGAGTAGAAAGAGGGGCAAAATGTGCGGCGCGCTCTGCGCGCCGCGGCAAATTTAGCTCCACCCACTTTTTATGTTGATTCCACCCATTCTCATTCATTTATTATGTGCTCCCACACAGTATAATCCTCCTACAGTCACCTGTAAATTATATGCCCCCTCTCCATCTCTCCCCCAGTTTCATATACACCCTTCCTCTGCCCCCAGTTTCATGTCCCCCCTCCATCTCTGTCCCCAGTTTCATCATGTTCTCCCCCTTCATCTGCCCACAGTTTAATGTCCCCCGTCTCTGGCCCAGTGTCATGCCGTTCCCCCCCCCCCTCCCCTTCATTTGCCCCTTCAGTTTCATTGGGCCCCCTCCATCTCTGTCCCCAGTTTCATGCCGTTCTCTCCCCACCCCCTTCCCCAGTGTCATGCCGTTCCCCCCCCCCTTCATTTGCCCCCTCAGTTTCATTGGGCCCCCTCCATCTCTGTCCCCAGTTTCATGCCGTTCTCTCCCCACCCCCTTCATCTTCCCCAGTGTCATGCCGTTCCACCCCCCTCCCCTTCATTTGCCCCCTCAGTTTCATTGGACCCCCTCCATCTCTGTCCCCAGTTCCATGCTGTTCTCCCCCCCTCCATCTGCCCCAGTGTCATGCTGTTCTCCCCCCCTCCATCTGCCCCAGTGTCATGCTGTTCCCCCCTCCCCTTCATTTGCCCCCCAGTTTCATGGGCCCCCTTCATTATGTTTCACCTTAATATGTAATACAAAACAAACACTTACATCACTCACCTTCTATCACTCACCTTCCCTCGTTCCCCCGACGTTCCTCTCTCTCTCCCTCCAATCACATACGCGATGCAGGAGCAGTGAGATCAGCTCCTGCTTAGCTCCGGACCGGCTTGCGTGTGTAGGCGTGATGCGATGACGTCATCGCGCCTACACACGCAAGCCGGAGCTTTAAAGCAGGAGCTGATCTCACAGCTCCTGCATCGCGTATGTATTTCAGCTCATCGGCGGACGGACGCCGATGAGCTGAAATTGTGACAGGCAAGTGCCGAGGGGCCCCCAGAGGCTCTGTGGGCCCCGGCACTTGCCCGACTATGCCGTGCGCTGACGCCGGCCCTGGTTGGGCTGACAGTCTGGGCCGCAAAACTCAGGACAGGTCCTATTCCTGTCCAGTTTTGAGGCCGTGCTTCATTGAATAGGAGCTGCGGAAACATGAGCAGCACATGGATGACATCTGTGCGCACCCATGCCTTTTTTTTTTTTTTCTCTTAATGTAGATTGAGAGCCCCATTAATACATTTATTTTTCTTTCCTATCAGTATGTTTTTTTATAGAATGGGAGGAAATCCATGCAAACACGGAGAGAACATACAAACTCCTTGCAGCTGTTGGTCCTGGCGGGATTCAAACTCCAGCACTGCAAGGCTGCAGTGCTAACCACTGGGCCACCATGTTGCCCCTGCACCCATGCCTTTTAATCACAGTCCGCGGCTAGAACATGGTCTTGTGCAACCAGCCTAAACCTGTTCACACAGTGGATTCTGCTTTCCATTGTATTCAAAAGAATGGAGATTAGAGCAGAACAGTGAAAAACAGAAAAGCCTCCTGCCTGAACTTACTGCATATTCCGCAGCTCGAGAAGTTCCCCACCTAGCAAGTTGCAGTTTGGCTGCAGTTTGCTAGGTGGGGAACTTCTCGAGCTGTGGAATATGCAGTAAAAAAAAAAAAGCGATGTGGAAAAAAATGTGGCAGAAAGGCTATGCGGTTTTCTCCGCAGCACTATTCACAGAAATGATACCTATAAGGAAACTACCAGCCCTTATGTAGGTTTCATTGATATGCTGCAATTTCCAAAATGGCAACTGTTTTGGATATGACAATTCCACTTCAAGTAGTTTTCTGCAATATGTGGATGGGATCCGCTACAGAAGGGGAATTTATTAAACCATAAACACCAATTTTCTGACATATATGGGCACAACTAACAAGTGGGTGGAGGACAAAGCAAAGCAGGTGTCTGGCCAACAAATTCATTAGACCTCCTACAACCCTATGACTGTGCATAGTGTGCACCTGCTTTACTTCCCCAGAGTGTGCTTTACTTGGTATATGACTGACAGAGGAAAATGTCTCATCTAGTACATGGGGGATTGTGCTGAATATTGCGTTGTATACAGCCCCATTACATATGCATGGGAAATACTACTAATGCCAACGTGCCCCAAGATGAAATCCTCGAGAGCGCAGTCCCGGGGTTTACCCTGAATTCACATTATACAGCAGCACGTTATATCGCGCCAAGAGCTTTTTAAAATCGCGCCCACTTACGAGAATCCGCATGCGCACTGGAACCCCACTCAGCCCGCCTTTATCAACGTCACAGGCGGCCAGGTTGCGTCACATGCTCCGCCCACTCTATGCTCTCTCCTTCGCAGCTCTTCCAGCTGTTAGACGGACGCCGGTGTCTGAGCTCAGGCCGGTGTTGTAGCCGCCATCGCTACCGGAGAGCCCAATGGCGGCGGGATTCTGTTCTATGACAGCTCGGGACTGTACAAGCGAGGCCTGATGTGTGCCGATCGGGACTCCACGTCCTCCCCGGGGTTCCGGGCCCTGCTAGGCCGCTTCCTGCACGGCCTGCTCCAGTATCGAGTGTTTCAGCTGTTCGGGGCTGCCTGGTCCTACCTTATGGGCCTGGCAGGAGCCTCGTTCTTGTCCTTGTTGCCCTCTGCCTGGGTGGTGCACAGATCGGTTGGGCCTGATGAGTTCCCCGAGATGCTTGAAGCCCTTGGGCTGCGGACGGGGCCATGGGAGGAGCTGGAAGAATGTCTGGAGGAGCTGGGTCCCTGGAAGGAGCTGCTGTCTCCTGCCATGAAAGCGGATCTGGAAATCATGAATCCGTGGAAAGGGTATGTGTCCTCCAGCAAGGAGCAGGAATCCTGGGACAATCCATTAGAGGGACTGGGCACCTGGCACAGCAAAGTGCAGGCACTATGGGAGCCAGGGCTGGGCACATGGAAAGATCATGACCAAGAAGAAGAAGATGAGTGTGGTAGTAAGACCTCACTCAACCACAGTAAGAATGAGTGTCCGCCATGTGATATTGACAATGAGAAGAGCGGTGCCCGGCTACACTCGCCGCCTCTTGGTGTGGTGTCCTGTATCTTTAACCCTGGCTCAGGTGGCGTCTTCACTTTGATTGACCTAGGAAATGATAAAAGTCTTCAGAATATAGATCTTAATGAACCCCATGGTCAAAGTCAGTCTAGAGTTGAAATTGAACATATCCGTAGCAAGAGACTCTGGTTCCTGCAGAAGAACCAGGGCCAAGATGTCTCCACCACTGAGCTCAAGCAAAAGCAACCTGATCAGGAAGTTGTCCACAACGTATCTGTTCTGAATGATCCCCCTAATCTTACCAAGATAGATCTGCCTGTATTCAGCTGGCATGATGGAAACCTCAAAGACTTCTCTCCTGACAGTCAGGTGTCAGATTTTGACTTGGAGCAGAGCAATGTTTTAGATCTTCCAGCTACGGAGCCAGATTCCAAACCTTCCCACCCGCTTTCTCTACGGGTTCCAAAACCATTGTTTTCAGACAACACCCAGAATCCACCCAGCCCAGATCAGGACCAAGGGTATCACAGTTTGGAGGACTGGCAGTGCTTGAATATTAAACAAAACCTCCAGTCAGGGGGCATATCACCACCTGAAATCCATGATGGAGCTCATGTGCCTACAGACCTTTCATGTTCAGTTATGAAAGACTTAAATGTTGATCTTGACAGTGATGACATGGACTCTGATCTAGAGGAGAAAAATTGTGCCCCCTCTATTCCTGTTTGCACTAATAAACACATTGGCTATATTTTGGGTACAGTTGTGAGTGATGATGAAGAGGAGGACAACCGTTCCCAATGTGAAGATGATTGGGATGACGATGAGGGTGATGACGATGATGATGGATTTGACAGTGAAGGATCAGTATCTGCTACAGAAGGTGACATTCCTGTCCCTAAGGAGGTTGTGTTGTGGAACTCGTTTTGTAGCGCTGATCCTTATAATCCACAGAACTTTACTGCCAGTTTGCATACTGGTCCAGTTGCTGAGGAGAATGCCAACTGCGAGGACCAGGAAGCTGTCGTTTCTGATGAAGAATCGTGGTGTGACAGCGATGCAGTGTCAGACAGTGACAGCGAGGATGACTTTAGTGCTGATGAGCAGGAAAACTTAAAACTGTGGAATGGGTTCCTCAAATCTGAAGATCCCTACAACCCTTTATGTTTTAAAGCCTCGGTACAAACCTTAGAGCAAAAAAGACATAGCAGCGATGCTGCCAGCAAACATATAGAACTTGTTTGTACGAGCCCCTCAAGTTGTGAATTGACTGTACCCACAAACCCCACTGATTCTCAGCTTTTACGGTTGAGAGAGACTAACAGTGTGTCCAAGAAGGAAAGTGCCAATGTTGGTCGTAAAAAGGTATCTAATTCAGCTACTAGCTTATTTCTTATATAAGTCATGCACTTTGTAATCCTCAAGCATTATGCTGTTTATGCTTATTGTCCTGTAAGTCTAGTCTGCTAATATTAATATAGGGCCACTAAGGTGTCAGAATGTGTTCACCATGCCTGCAATGATATTTGTGGCATGTTGTCTATATATATATCTGTCTGATAGTTTTACTTTGGCTGTTTGTATGTTGGCAGTAGCGGATTTCAGCGTTGGTTTATGTTGCCTGTTTTGGGCCTACTGCAGGTCTAGGGTTGCAGAATCCTGTTGAGGGTCCTGCATAGTGTACTCACTAGAAGCTTGCCTAATGTTAGTGGACAGGTAACATATGAAATAACCCACATTTTTTTCCTGTTAGACATTAGCATTCTTTACTGAAGTCTGAGGTATTTGCGTAACTTTTGACATGTCATAGTACGAGTTTGTGTCTTTAGTACATGTGTGTAATACAAAGTGACTAAGTATAGGTTATTACCTTGTTGCTCTTGGGAAAGAAGGAATCTTTACTTTTTGAGTCACAATTGTTATTGTTTATTTCTATAGCACCATTAATTCCATGGTACTTTACATACAATACACAAAATATACAGGTAGATATAATACTAACAGTGACCGACTGGCACGGTGGGGTAGAGGGCCCTGCCCGTGAGGGCTCGCAATGCTCAAACTGTGTGTTCCTGTGTGGAAAATTTACTCTGATAAGCTGTCTCTTATTAGAGGTGCCCAAGGCCATGGGATCTGCCCACATGCTTCTCAGGCTATGTTCACATCTACGCCGGAGTCTGTCCGCCAACTGACCCCATTATAGTCCGTGTGGTCTGTAGGGCTATGTATGTCACAGCTCTTTTAGTGGTCTGCACCTCTGCTGTCCGGATCCACCTGTAGACCCGAATGGGGGAGGTGCAACACTAGTGTGAATCTAGTATCAGTTGTCCAACTGCATTCTCCTTGTAGGAAATTAGAGCTTTCTTGAAGTGTTGCGTTTGGCTTTCTTACTTGTATGTATTTTTATCCATTTAACATTGCCTTGCTAGGGTTTACTTAAGGTCAATAGACGTGTAATATTTTTTTTTTTTTTTTTTTTTTTAATGTAGATTGTGAGCCCCACATAGCTCACAGTGTACATTTTTCCCTATCAGTATGTCTTTTTTGGAATATGGGATGGAAATCCATGCAAACACGGGGAGAACATACAAACTCCTTGCAGATGGTTTTATGTCCTTGGCGGGATTTGAACACTAGGACTCCAGCGCTGCAAGGCTGCAGTGCTAACCACTGAGCCACCGTGTGGCCCCAATATTTTTATTTATTTTTTTAAGTAGTGATTTAAGGCTTGGACTAGACTGCAACTTCAACCATAACACATAGTGTAATAGTGTAGTGCTGCTTACCTGCAAGTATTCCGTTTCTTTTCAATACTTGTGGTACAGGTTGCAATTGTTTTTGGTTTTTTTTGTGTTTTTTTTTTTTTCCCCTCTCCTGTTCAAAGTTGGCTTTGGCCAAAGTCGTTGTGTAGGTCAAGCTTGAATTCACATATGGCCAAGACTTTACCTAATATAAATACAATAGGGACATGCTTTCAGATCTTCTCAGTAGTGAAGACACAGGCTTTGGGCCTGTAATAGCTAATAATATTCACAGTTTTAACATTTTGTACATGTCTTCTGTCCCCCTGTAAGACATCTTTTACACACTTAGAGGTCAGATTGAATTCTTCATGTTACAGACCTGTTTGGCAAGAACATTAATGACGTGTGGCCTAGATCTTAGGACCTTGAGTAGGACCTGCTGGTGCAGGATCTGTGAGAGGTGTCTGGTCAGCTATTGTGTCATAGTCTGTCATGACCAAGGGGCAGTTGTGATATTTATTTTCAGTGGGTTTTTCTCTTTGTAACGTTGTATTGAGAACAAATTTTGCTGGAAAGTAAAATGTCAGAGTAGTGTACTATGAGTGTTCTGCTGATATACGTGTGACCTTATTGTCCCTGCAGTTCTAGCACATGCTGTGTCAGTGTTGGCCTAAGAGTCATGGGCTTTGTCCTTTAGAGGTGACTGGGCTAATAATACCATACCTATCCAGTAATATAATTCTCATATATTGTCCCTGTAGTCGCAGGTTACAACAACTTGGTTCATTTCCATCTTATGACGTCACTGACTTATTCATGCCATGATTTGTAGCTGTCTAGTGCTGTGCTTGTGTGTCCTTATACCAAGTGGGGTCTAAAATAAGACCTATCCTTGTTACCTATAGAATCAATCAGAGTTTAACTTTTATTTCTTAAAGGGATTTTATAGGAGTAGAGCCCAATAAATAACATTGGTGTGTGACTGCCTGGATAGCCTTAATAATATGCACAAGCTTATTTTACCTATAGCATTATGATTGTAGTTAATGGCCGCCGGTGCTGTTCTGTGTGAGAAACTAGTTGAAGAATGTAACTTGGGTTATCTCCTGCTGGACACCGGTGGAGGGGAGGGCTTTATATGGCTCCTTTCTGTACCTGCTGCCAGACAGGATTTCTGAAACACTGACCATCTTAGTGGATGGTTATGGAGCAGCGTAATCTCTTACCTCAGCTGTTCCACCATTATCTGCAGAAACCCTGTCAGGCTGCTCAATAGCCTAAATAAAAAAGGCTGAGATTGGTTTTGACTCCATGTCTCCAGCAGCAGGAAACTACACTACTTACACTATGGGTTTCATGCAAGACTGCCTTGGTGGCCATTTTGTTTACGACCATCAAACTCCTATAGGCAAACCAAGCTCCTGCCTATTACGAAGGGTATTAGGGTGAGTTCACACTGAGTATACGCCAGCTTATTCTGAACGTAAAACACGTTCAGAATCAGCGCGTATAAAGCAGTTCCCATTCATTTCAATGGGAGCCGGCATACGAGCGCTCCACATAGAAATGAATGGGCTGCTTTTTTCACTACATTTAAGTGACTGGGAAGTGCCCACGTGTACGGCTAGCTCTGCTCATGCCGAACCGTAGAAATGGCTCCCGTAGAAATGAATGGGAACTGCTTTATACGCGCTGATTCTGAACGTGTTTTACGTTCAG
The DNA here is from genome assembly GCF_031893055.1 of Leptodactylus fuscus. Lineage (NCBI taxonomy): Eukaryota > Metazoa > Chordata > Amphibia > Anura > Leptodactylidae > Leptodactylus > Leptodactylus fuscus. The sequence goes on along the minus strand of NC_134266.1, from coordinate 89,183,240 downwards.
AATAAGCTGGCGTATACTCAGTGTGAACTTGCCCTTACTCTGAATTGTTTTCTGTTTATTTTTTCTTACCCAGTTGCTGTCAAACTCCTGGTAGAAATTTTTTTTTTTCATCCATCTGAATGGATTAAGACTTAGGCCCCATTCACACGGAGCGGGGCGGATTTTGGCGTGGGAATCCATGTCATAATCTGCCCCCTTACAGTGGTGGTCTATGTAGACTGCTAGCGTTGTTTTTTTCGCTAGCGGTATTAAGGTCGCTCTGGTCCACCCCAAACTTCTCATTTAAATCCACTAACGTTCTTCATCAAACACAAGTAAAGGGGTATTATATACCCTGCTGACATGTTTTTGAGGTACATTCTCAACAGAAATCAGGAGCCATATTGCAATTACATGTAACTTGGAATAGATGTGGAAATAGAGTATCAACATGAGCATAAGTAAAATTGTGGGTCACTATGTACATTAGGTTCAGGATTAGTTAAAACCCAAAGTGAAACTTGGGCCCTCCTGTGTGAAGCTGTTCCTTTTTTCAGCACGTTGCATTATATTTCCTTGTTTGCCCTCTACAAGGGTGATGTAGTTATTATTGTACCTTTTAGAACCATATCGTAGCATCCCTGGTAATGGTTTCCCAAGAGATAGGAGACAGACTGATGCAAAGGACTGAAACACAAAACCCGCGTCGGGATAAGGCTGATGAAACTGTAGGACAGACTGGTATTCCATGGGGAGGCAACACGTAGCATAATAGGCGCATATGCAATAATGTGAAAAAATAAAATCACACATTTAGATTAATCGGAAATACTACACCAAGGCCAAACCTTATGGGATATGAAAGACAGGGTTTTGTTGAAAGAATATCTCCTCTGTGGGGTTTCCTAACTATTAGCACTACCAGACTCCTATTCTTTGTAGGATTCTTGGTAATTATGACTATATAGAGATATATATTTTCATAGTGTTGCATGGTAACATAGGCATGGCTGGTGTCAGAGGTGTTATTAATTCAGTGACTACATATAAAACTATTTTATTTATTTAGCACTGTCGAAGTAAAATAACTCGGGAATAACAGGGTTAATAGGAGCTCAGATCCAGCAATTAGTCAGCATTTGTTTGCTTGTGAGAGATATGTCATTCTATGGGCTAGCATGACTCCGCACTTATACACCCACTTGCTCATTTGGGCTGAGCTGCAAACTGATAAGGTTTTTTTTTTTCTAGTGTGTTGTCACAAGTGGAGGGTTCACACCTTAAATGAAAACTTTTTGTTTTATTGTGGCGATATGCACTGTAATAATGTCCGCCAAAGCCACCAATTTTGGTGGGATCATCTGGCCTTTTAAGGAGTATGGTAATGCACAACTTTTTCTCCAATGGCATATGTTAGGGGAAGGATTGGGCAGCTGAATATCAACATGCCCAATTTCTTGTTCATAGTAGAGGTAAGCTGTGGTAAGAAGTGTCTGGCAGAGCCTTGTGGCCCCTTTAAGCTCCGTTTACATGGGTCACGGGATGGTGTATTTTGGTCCTGATTTTGAAGTGGGAAGCCGCGTCAGAATGGGACTAAAATGCGGCTTCCGACAGACGTGGTTTCCCGCTCTGGAGTAGGCCCAAATGAATAGACCTAGTCCGGAGGGTGCTTCTGCGAGGCGGACACCGGGGCTGAATCAGCCGCGGAATCCGCCTGATTAAAGGTCAGCTCACTTCTTTTTTCCGTCAGCGGGAACATACCGGTCACGGAAAAAAGGAAGCCAGTGGTCTGCATAGACCTCTATTGTGAGGCCATAGTTTTTTTTTTTTTTGTTTTTTTTTTAAATTCTGCTGCAATAGTCTGTATCTCATGAAACCAAATCTTATGAAACCCTAATTTGGTGCGGTGGAGCAAACTTTGATGATTTTTGCTAAATTTCTATTTGCATTGCATTTTCTCTTCGGTGCATGTTTCTCACTATATTTTTGTTGTCTTTCTAGGTGACCTTCTGTGACAAAATCACTGTATACTATGTTTGCAATGAAGAAGAACGCAAAGGTCAGTGGGAGGAGTTCGCCAGGGACCACTGCCGATTCCAAAGGCGCATACAGGAAACAGAGTCTGTGATTGGACATTGCTTTACCCTTGACCACAGACAAAGGGTGTGGAGACGAATGCAAGAAATGTGGTGCAGCTAGCCCCTCCCTATTTTAATGCAACAGACTCTTTGCAGACGTTTTTAACTATCACAGTTACAATTCTATATTCTTTACCTTTTATCCTACAGGAAGAGGGGGGTGGTAAACCCAGAGAATAATGTTATTGCAAGCCTAGCTTAGCTTCTACTACATGATGAAGTTAACAGCCCACTGCTTTTTCTAATCTCCTATAGCCCAGCTTCAAGGTGCCAGAATGACATAATGAGGCCAATGTCACCATTTCCAGATTTCTGTCCTTTAAGAGTGCACTTTAGGTTTACTGACCAGGATATCCTAAGTTATCTGTTTACTCATTTACATTATGTCTATTCTTAAAGAACCTAACACAATGCTGCTTCTGCTGTAGATATTGGGAGACGTCGTCTTGGTTTTATGAAATATTATTTTGCATAATACAATTTCTTCCTTATTTTAGATAGTAAGTAACTTTGGTTCAGTATTTGGCCACATTTTCTGAGCAGGAGTATGGATTGACCAGTGAAGACGTGTATTTCCTGGTAGTATCTTTGCATAATACTTCCTGCTGTATGAAGAGAAACTACCGCAGTTGGTGTGTACAAAACTGAAGGGACAAACCTGCTTTTGTTTGCAATGCAAATGTCTGTAGGAACTGTGGTCGAAAACAAGCCAAGCAGTTGCCATATAACCAGAATTTCCTCAGTTATATAGTATGTGACAATGTTACCCACATCCACACAACAGTACCGCAGAATTTATTTATTTCCCCTGCAGCAGATATATGGGCGTCATTGATACATTTTTGATTTCTGGATGGGTACCGCAAAATTGTCACAAATTATCAAAGGAACTCCCCACATTTTCTTTAGGCCCTCTTATGACTTAACCAGAGAAATAGAATCAAAAAGCCAAATATATAGATGTTCATAACAAACTTGCCCCTTTATGTGTACTTGACTGTAAAACATTTCTCAGTTATATCATGGATGAATAATCTTACACATTCACAATTAATATTTGTCATTTCTTCTGCGCATCTTATTTATAATAGGCTTATTTAAAATGAAGCTTCACTTAGATTCTAAGTAGTTCTTATGAGCTGTTTACAGTCCATCTGTTACTTATGTCCCTAAGGACTATTTTATACCAATGATGTGGTTTTCCATAGAACCAGTTCTAGTAACTATACTGTACTGTAAGGCCTGCTTCAGATGGTTGTGTACTTGGTACGTTTCCAGGACTGACTTGTACTTGTCTGGGATATATCATGGTGCTGTGAGCTCCAAACTGACTTTGGGTCTACTTTTTTGTACTTTAAGCATAGTTTGGGTACAGAAAAGTAGACCTGTGATAGTGTTGAAACTCACAGCATCATAGATTGTTGTGATGCAGTGAGCTTGGCTAAGCTGAGCCTTGGTCTGTCCAGGGAAATAGACATCAGACCAACTATACAAAATGGAGCAAGCATGGCTGTCTAAAACAAGCTTAAGACTATCAGTTCCACATGATCATGGACATGGTGGATTGTAGTTCTTATTTCTACGTAATAAGGACCTTTCTGCCATTGAGCTACAAGATGCAGAAGTTTTACTTTAAGGCCTCAATAACATATAGAGGTATTATGGCAGAGAGCCACACTATTACTGCATCTGTTCTTTCATCCTACTTTTGGATTAAGTGCCTAGCTGTCATAACTGCATCTATTGGTATAATTTATAATGGGATACAGATGACTAGAATAGACCATTGAGTATCAATTTTAATTCCCAAAGAATCCTGACTGAAAAAATTAAATCATGTTGTCACCATATGCATTATTCTTTTTTTTTGGCCATAAACCCGTCCAACAAATAAAGAAACATGGCAAAATATTAAATTTTATTTTTATATTAACATGAGGTTAATCACATGCAAGAGTGACTATGTATTTAATTTAAAAAAAAATCTATTTCTTTGTACAAAAATTTAAAAACTAATCTGTTAATTTTAATAAACATCTGCAAGAGTTTAACTGTCTCATGTGCACATTGTTTTCAGTTTAGTGTGAATAAAAAAGAAAATGAATCAAAATTCTGTGATTTGTGATATTATGCGAACACGTTGCCCTGGACTAGTCCCTGCATAGGGATTTGGAACTTCCTCATCAAAATGTACGGCTTACCAACTGAAATGTGATAAATATGTACAATAGTAAAGACCCAGTGGAATGCGGAAAAGGGCGATTTATGTGGGATTTTGGTAAAATACTGTTTAAAAAAAAAAAAAACAAGCCCATATACAGCAACAGAAAAATGTAAAAAGCTATGGCTCTTGAGACACATCTACTAAAAATAAATGACAAGTTACTATTTCCTCAAAGCTGAAAATGGCCTATCAGAGGTTAAAGTGACCCTTGACTTAACCATCTATTACAGTCAACTGGTCAACAAAGGATTATTGGTCAGAATTATAACAGTCATTCAGGAAACGATCTTGTATTTTAAGTACATCTATCACCATAGTCTGTAGTGTATCTTGTGCCATTCTCTCTTCTTTACCTAGAGAGTTAACCACAATGAAGGCACTGTCATAGGGACAACCTTGACCTAAAATGGCTGCAACCCCTGGTTTCCTTATATGTACTTCTCGTGGACAGTTTCCTTGTTGCATGCTCTGCTATTCTGATTATATGGTAGTACAGTCAGGTTTTTTTTTTACTAACTTTCTTCATGCTGTCATTTGAGACACATCATTTGCCCCACTTTTGTATCATAAATGATGCAGCTATGAACTGGTATATATTCCTTCCAAGGTGCTAGGCTTGACACTGGATGTAACTGATTCATAACAGGGCATGTCTCATAAATTGGGCGCTCCTTCACCGTTGCACAGGGCAAAGACTGTCCAATATGGGAGTCTTTATGTTTTACCCCCAAAGTGTAAGTTTTATGTACGGCATTGCAAAACACACTTTAGTAAGTGACAGGGAACTTGTGTAACATATAGTAAACTACTGACTGCAGCATATTGAGGGACTAAAATGCCAAGATTGACGTTATATCTAATGCAGAGTTTCAGCTTTTTTTTTTTTTTTTAATTTATTATTATTATTATTATTATTATTATTATTATTATTATTATTATTATACAGTGGATGGCAAACGCAGATCCTGTGAGCAGAGCTGCTGTGGATTAAACTCATATTGGATGTTAACAGTGCCTGGCATTAACATGGTGCCAGTGACATAGATTTACATTGTTTGGCACTACAGGGTTAATCCAAACCCCACTTCAAAGCCTGAAAATTTGGATCTAAGCATAGAGAATTTCCATTGTCATATTTTGTATGTAGTAACCGGTTTATTGATGGTGAGCAAGGATGAGGAATGGAATTCACACTAGCTGCCAAGGTGCTGATCCTCTTCTCTCCTGACAGTATAGTGCCAATTCATTTCTGAGCCGAATAAGAGTAAATTGAAATTTACTAATCTTAGAATTACAGTTTTTTACATTGGGATGTTGGGTATCACATGCCTAGCAATTGGTGTCTCTCCAGTCAATCTGGTCTTCATCAAATGAATCCGATTTTGTGCACTATAATTTATGCATCTGCTACATAATATTTAGACCAAAACACCACAGCCTTTCAGGCTAAATATAATAACCTTATACTCATAAGTGTATTTAGTGACATTTATTTACCCAGTGGCTTTTCTTAACCGATAAATTTAATACATTAAAATTTGGCACCAATCATGCCGTGGCTGATGGCTTCTGTGGTTGGACAGAAAATAGTACAAACAGTAGAAATAGATAACACGTGACCTGAGGAAGAGGAACCTGGCACTGGAGAAATCAGATGGTTGTTCTAAGAACCAAGCCAAAAGAACACCTGGGTGTGTTATACAATAACTATTAAAGTTGTCAGGTATAGATTCACAAGCCGTGCCCCTTCCACCCAAACAGTCATACAGGTGATATGTAAATTGTATAATTGCGTATTAAAAACTAACTGCAGGTTTCATAATTACCATCTGTACAACTGGCATCCTAGAACTTTTACATCCTATTAATATTATAAATGTGAAAGTTTGTGAGTTTGGATGTTCGGATGTTTGTTAGTCAATCACGCAAAACCCGCTCGACCGATTTGGCTGAAAGTTTCCACAAACATAGTTAATACACCCGATTGCGCAATAGGCTACTTTTCGTCACAATAGCGCACATACGTTTGTGCCAGGACCCCCACAAAACCCAAACTCACATCACCATCTCTGCAATCTCACACACTTTGGACCATAGCAAGCCACAAAATTCATATTGCCCTCTGCAGCCTCGCCCCTAACCCCACACAATCTCATATACATATACTTTACCACTTTGCCCCTCACCTTAACGATACTCCAGGAGGCTCTCTATAACGCTCCAGAGCAGCCATGTTTGCTGACCCCCACCGCTCTGACAATCCGCGACACCGCCCACCCATGTCAATACCCCTAGGCGGTCTAATAAATGCAAAAAAAAAAGTTTCACAAAAAGAGAAAAAAAAATTAAAACAAATAAAAAGGATTAAAAATTCAAATCACCCCCCTTTCCCTAGAACACATATAAAAGTAGTTAAAAACTGTGAAACACATACATGGTAGGTATCCCTGTGTCCGAAATCGCCCGCTCTACAAAGCTATACAAATATTTTTCCTGTTTGGTAAACGCCGTAGCGGGAAAAATGGTCAAAAGTGCCAAACCGCCGTTTTTTCACAGTTTTGATTCTGATACAAATTTGAATACAAAGTGATCAAAGCAATAACATTTCCCGAAAATGGTAGAACTAAAAAGTACACCCGGTCCCGCAAAAAAAGACGCCCTATACATCCCCGTACACGGACGTATAAAAAAGTTACGGCTGTCGGAATATGACGACTTTTCAGAAAATTTTTTTTTAACACAGTTTTGGATTTTTTTAAGGGGTCAAAATGTAACTAAAACCATATAAATTTGGTATCCCCGACATCGTAATGAAACACACAATACAGGGGATATGTCATTGTGGCTGCACAGTGAACGCTGTAAAACCAAAGCCCGTAAGAAAGTCACAGAAATGCATTTTTTCTTCAAATCAACCCCATTCTGAATTTTTCCCCTGCTTCCCAGTACATTATATAGAATAAATAATGGTGGCATCATGAAGAAAAATTTGTCCCAGAAAAATTAAGACCTCATATGGCTCTGGGAGCGGAGAAATAAAAAAGTTATGGGGTTTAGAAGGAGGGGAGTCAAAAACGAAAATCAAAAAATGCCATCGGCGGGAAAGGGTTAACTTCAAATACTTCTGTCCCAAAGTCACTATGTAAAGTTTCTCACAACACCGTATAGCAGCTCAAATACAAATTAACTTCAACACAACAGTCTCAAGTATTTTCTGAATTACAGCAAACACAAGATACAAACTTACATTTCATATCCCATACCTTATACACACTACGAAAACCTTACCCGCGCCTGTATATACACACTGCTACAATCACCGCAGACGAAGTCGCGGGTACCAGCTAGTAATACATAAAAGGCACTGCATATTATGTGCCAGTTCGTAACTGAGAGGGAAGAGAACTCTCTATTAGGACCCTGACCTGCTAACTGAAAATAGGTGATACTGTTTTTAAGACTCAGTAAAGCTAGACTAAGTATTCCTAGGGTATCTATCCATGATCTTCCCCAGATAGCTTCAAACTTAGCCGGATACTTTCACTTTGGGTGAACAACCCAGTCTAATCAATTTATGTCCGGTTTCCCTGACCAAACCTGGATTAGTTTGCATCTAGTTTACTGCCACTGTTTTTATCGCCTGGTTATAGCATCCTATTAATGCCCAGAGCAGTCATGTCATCTACTGCCTAAATTATTTCAAAGGCAGGTTTTTGGCTCCACAGGAATGTCTAATACATACAGCGACTGATAAGCTGCAGAACCCCACTTCAGCATCCGCTAAGATGTGCACTGCCATGCTATATGGAGCAGGTGGGTATTGTTCCAGCAGGTAGACTGGACTCTATGTAGGGCACTATACAATTTATTTATTTTTTTTCTTTCCATGTCTTTTCACCGTTTGTCACTGGATGAAGGGGCGCGAACACACTTATTAGACTCTCCCAACGTCTAAGAGAAAGAGTTTTGCGGCCCTTAGGCTCCCTCCTTTCTTGCTACCCGGACCACCTTTGCTCATGTGGAGATGGGCACAGTTATCGGCTCATGGTAGTACACATTGGGGTGAGAGCCCTTGTGGAAGTTGGAGCTAGTAGTCTAGTGATCTCCCTGTTCTGCCAGTGAGATAGTTGTGTCCTGGGTTGGGGTTTGTTTGGGCGCCAATTCCCTTTTGGGATGAGCTTGCATTAGACACTTCCTGTTCCCGTTTTTTTTTTCTCTATAGTGGCATTTTCCACATTTTTGATGCACTTGGGTGGATGTTAGCAATTTTTGGCAGCTTCAAAGAAAAAAAAAAAAAAGTAATTTTGTTCACATCCAATCTAGGGCATTTAGAAGTCTACAGGAACTCATTTTTATGCAAGAGTGCAGGTGACTTGTACACTCTTTGTATCAAGTACATTTGTGACTAAGGCTGTGTGGTGTAGGTGTCGCTTCAAAAATATCAGACTACTATTCATTTCTAAAATGGTCCCCAAGTCCGCTACTCAACAGGCCTTGATGGCCAGTGCGGGATTTAGGAGTTGTCTAGGAATAAAAAAATGTTACACCCTTCACTGAACTGGCTGAGGCCAAGTATTGGAAATATACGTAGGATTGTGTCGTTAGGGGTTCACTACAAGGTTGTGTTTCATATTTGTGATGGAATTGCAAAATCTTGTAGAATTGGCTCTAGGGCAATCCGCTGTGAAGATGAATTAAGCATCCCTTCATGTCCCCTAGGGACGCTAAAAATACTGTGCAAGTGGCCATTTTCCCGTAGCCTGTACACCTGTGCAGTCTGCTCTGCTGAAGGTCCGACGCCTAGAAGTTACGAGCCTGCGCCGGAAGAAGACATTGAAGATGACGCAGCGGACGAAGAAGGAGGCGGCGCTGGAGACAATTCTCTGACAGTGGTGGAAATGCCCCCATCGCTGTTTGAGCGCTGGGGCCCGCCCCCATCGCTGCGAGAGAACTCATTTGCATACCGATAAAAACCGGTATTTCTAAGGAACAGCGCATCGGAGAACAAGTCTAAAGGTAAGAGATGAATAGCCTTTCTAAAGGCTATTCTGACGTCTTATCCACACAAAAAAAAGGTTTTAATGGTAGAATCCCTTTAAATTATGTTTTTGTTTATCGAAGAAAATGACCTAGTCCTATGTGAAACAGTGTTTAAGTCTAGAGATGAGCGAACAGTGTTCTATCGAACTCATGTTCGATCGGATATTAGGCTGTTCGGCATGTTCGAATCGAATCGAACACCGCGTGGTAAAGTGCGCCATTACTCGATTCCCCTCCCACCTTCCCTGGCGCCTTTTTTGCTCCAATAACAGCGCAGGGTAGGTGGGACAGGAACTACGACACCGGTGACGTTGAAAAAAGTAGGCAAAACCCATTGGCTCCAGAATACATGTGACCTCTAATTTAAAAGAACAGCGCCGCCCAGGTTCGCGTCATTCTGAGCTTGCAATTCACCGAGGACGGAGGTTTCCGTCCAGCTAGCTAGGGCTTAGATTCTGGGTAGGCAGGGACAGGCTAGGATAGGAAGGAGAAGACAACCAACAGCTCTTGTAAGAGCTAAATTCCAGGGAGAAGCTTGTCAGTGTAACGTGGCACTGACGGGCTCAATCGCCGCAACCCAGCTTTCCCAGGATCCTGAATGGAATACACTGTCAGTGTATTCCCGTATACCCGATATATACCCCGATACCCGTTCCAACGGTGTGCCCCCCCACCTTCACCCCAGAAATACCCTGCAAGTCCCCTAGCAATAGAATTGGGGCTATATACACCCACAATTTTTACTACTGGTATACAGTGCCATTGTCTGACTGGGAATTCAAAGAATATATTGGGAATACAAATACCCTCATTTCTTGCTACTGCCATATAGTGCCAGTGTCTGACTGGGAATTCAAAGAATATATTGGGGTTACGTGCACCCACAATTTTTACTACTGGTATACAGTGCCATTGTCTGACTGGGAATTCAAAGAATATATTGGGAATACAAATACCCTCATTTCTTGCTACTGCCATATAGTGCCAGTGTCTGACTGGGAATTCAAAGAATATATTGGGGTTACGTGCACCCACAATTTTTACTACTGGTATACAGTGCCATTGTCTGACTGGGAATTCAAAGAATATATTGGGGTTATAAATACCCTCATTTCTTGCTACTGCCATATAGTGCCAGTTTCTGACTGGTAATTCAAAGAATATATTGGGGTTACGTGCACCCACAATTTTTACTACTGGTATACAGTGCCATTGTCTGACTGGGAATTCAAAGAGTATATTGGGAATACAAATACCCTCATTTCTTGCTACTGCCATATAGTGCCAGTTTCTGACTGGTAATTCAAAGAATATATTGGGGTTACGTGCACCCACAATTTTTACTACTGGTATACAGTGCCATTGTCTGACTGGGAATTCAAAGAATATATTGGGGTTATAAATACCCTCATTTCTTGCTACTGCCATATAGTGCCAGTTTCTGACTGGTAATTCAAAGAATATATTGGGGTTACGTGCACCCACAATTTTTACTACTGGTATACAGTGCCATTGTTTGACTGGGAATTCAAAGAGTATATTGGGAATACAAATACCCTCATTTCTTGCTACTGCCATATAGTGCCAGTTTCTGACTGGTAATTCAAAGAATATATTGGGGTTACGTGCACCCACAATTTTTACTACTGGTATACAGTGCCATTGTCTGACTGGGAATTCAAAGAGTATATTGGGAATACAAATACCCTCATTTCTTGCTACTGCCATATAGTGCCAGTTTCTGACTGGTAATTCAAAGAATATATTGGGGTTACGTGCACCCACAATTTTTACTACTGGTATACAGTGCCATTGTCTGACTGGGAATTCAAAGAATATATTGGGGTTATAAATACCCTCATTTCTTGCTACTGCCATATAGTGCCAGTTTCTGACTGGTAATTCAAAGAATATATTGGGGTTACGTGCACCCACAATTTTTACTACTGGTATACAGTGCCATTGTCTGACTGGGAATTCAAAGAGTATATTGGGAATACAAATACCCTCATTTCTTGCTACTGCCATATAGTGCCAGTTTCTGACTGGTAATTCAAAGAATATATTGGGGTTACGTGCACCCACAATTTTTACTACTGGTATACAGTGCCATTGTCTGACTGGGAATTCAAAGAATATATTGGGGTTATAAATACCCTCATTTCTTGCTACTGCCATATAGTGCCAGTTTCTGACTGGTAATTCAAAGAATATATTGGGGTTACGTGCACCCACAATTTTTACTACTGGTATACAGTGCCATTGTCTGACTGGGAATTCAAAGAGTATATTGGGAATACAAATACCCTCATTTCTTGCTACTGCCATATAGTGCCAGTTTCTGACTGGGAATTCAAAGAATATATTGGGGTTACGTGCACCCACAATTTTTACTACTGGTATACAGTGCCATTGTCTGACTGGGAATTCAAAGAATATATTGGGGTTATAAATACCCTCATTTCTTGCTACTGCCATATAGTGCCAGTTTCTGACTGGTAATTCAAAGAATATATTGGGGTTACGTGCACCCACAATTTTTACTACTGGTATACAGTGCCATTGTCTGACTGGGAATTCAAAGAGTATATTGGGAATACAAATACCCTCATTTCTTGCTACTGCCATATAGTGCCAGTTTCTGACTGGTAATTCAAAGAATATATTGGGGTTACGTGCACCCACAATTTTTACTACTGGTATACAGTGCCATTGTCTGACTGGGAATTCAAAGAATATATTGGGGTTATAAATACCCTCATTTCTTGCTACTGCCATATAGTGCCAGTTTCTGACTGGTAATTCAAAGAATATATTGGGGTTACGTGCACCCACAATTTTTACTACTGGTATACAGTGCCATTGTCTGACTGGGAATTCAAAGAGTATATTGGGAATACAAATACCCTCATTTCTTGCTACTGCCATATAGTGCCAGTTTCTGACTGGGAATTCAAAGAATATATTGGGGTTACGTGCACCCACAATTTTTACTACTGGTATACAGTGCCATTGTCTGACTGGGAATTCAAAGAATATATTGGGGTTATAAATACCCTCATTTCTTGCTACTGCCATATAGTGCCAGTTTCTGACTGGTAATTCAAAGAATATATTGGGGTTACGTGCACCCACAATTTTTACTACTGGTATACAGTGCCATTGTCTGACTGGGAATTCAAAGAGTATATTGGGAATACAAATACCCTCATTTCTTGCTACTGCCATATAGTGCCAGTTTCTGACTGGGAATTCAAAGAATATATTGGGGTTACGTGCACCCACAATTTTTACTACTGGTATACAGTGCCATTGTCTGACTGGGAATTCAAAGAATATATTGGGGTTATAAATACCCTCATTTCTTGCTACTGCCATATAGTGCCAGTTTCTGACTGGTAATTCAAAGAATATATTGGGGTTACGTGCACCCACAATTTTTACTACTGGTATACAGTGCCATTGTCTGACTGGGAATTCAAAGAGTATATTGGGAATACAAATACCCTCATTTCTTGCTACTGCCATATAGTGCCAGTTTCTGACTGGGAATTCAAAGAATATATTGGGGTTACGTGCACCCACAATTTTTACTACTGGTATACAGTGCCATTGTCTGACTGGGAATTCAAAGAATATATTGGGGTTATAAATACCCTCATTTCTTGCTACTGCCATATAGTGCCAGTTTCTGACTGGGAATTCAAAGAATATATTGGGGTTACGTGCACCCACAATTTTTACTACTGGTATACAGTGCCATTGTCTGACTGGGAATTCAAAGAATATATTGGGGTTATAAATACCCTCATTTCTTGCTACTGCCATATAGTGCCAGTTTCTGACTGGTAATTCAAAGAATATATTGGGGTTACGTGCACCCACAATTTTTACTACTGGTATACAGTGCCATTGTCTGACTGGGAATTCAAAGAGTATATTGGGAATACAAATACCCTCATTTCTTGCTACTGCCATATAGTGCCAGTTTCTGACTGGGAATTCAAAGAATATATTGGGGTTACGTGCACCCACAATTTTTACTACTGGTATACAGTGCCATTGTCTGACTGGGAATTCAAAGAATATATTGGGGTTATAAATACCCTCATTTCTTGCTACTGCCATATAGTGCCAGTTTCTGACTGGTAATTCAAAGAATATATTGGGGTTACGTGCACCCACAATTTTTACTACTGGTATACAGTGCCATTGTCTGACTGGGAATTCAAAGAGTATATTGGGAATACAAATACCCTCATTTCTTGCTACTGCCATATAGTGCCAGTTTCTGACTGGGAATTCAAAGAATATATTGGGGTTACGTGCACCCACAATTTTTACTACTGGTATACAGTGCCATTGTCTGACTGGGAATTCAAAGAATATATTGGGGTTATAAATACCCTCATTTCTTGCTACTGCCATATAGTGCCAGTTTCTGACTGGGAATTCAAAGAATATATTGGGGTTACGTGCACCCACAATTTTTACTACTGGTATACAGTGCCATTGTCTGACTGGGAATTCAAAGAATATATTGGGGTTATAAATACCCTCATTTCTTGCTACTGCCATATAGTGCCAGTTTCTGACTGGTAATTCAAAGAATATATTGGGGTTACGTGCACCCACAATTTTTACTACTGGTATACAGTGCCATTGTCTGACTGGGAATTCAAAGAGTATATTGGGAATACAAATACCCTCATTTCTTGCTACTGCCATATAGTGCCAGTTTCTGACTGGGAATTCAAAGAATATATTGGGGTTACGTGCACCCACAATTTTTACTACTGGTATACAGTGCCATTGTCTGACTGGGAATTTAAAGAGTATATTGGGAATACAAATACCCTCATTTCTTGCTACTGCCATATAGTGCCAGTGTCTGACTGGGAATTCAAAGAATATATTGGGGTTACGTGCACCCACAATTTTTACTACTGGTATACAGTGCCAATTTCTAACTAGGAATTCAAAATGCGCAAGGCTCCCGGAAAGGGACGTGGACGAGGCCGTGGGCGAGGTCGGGGGAATGGTTCTGGGGAGCAAGGTAGCAGTGAAGCCACAGGGCGTCCCGTGCCTACTCCTGTGGGGCAGCAAGCATTGCGCCACTCCACAGTGCCAGGGTTGCTTGCCACATTAACTAAACTGCAGGGTACAAACCTTAGTAGGCCCGAGAACCAGGAACAGGTCTTGCAATGGCTGTCAGAGAACGCTTACAGCACATTGTCCAGCAGCCAGTCAGACTCTGCCTCCTCTCCTCCTATTACCCAACAGTCTTGTCTTCCTTCCTCCCAAAATTCCGAAGCTTTACAGAACAATAACCCAAACTGTCCCTGCTCCCCAGAGCTGTTCTCCGCTCCTTTCATTGTCCCTCAACCTGCCTCTCCACGTCACGATTCCACGAACCTAACAGAGGAGCATCTGTGTCCAGATGCTCAAACACTAGAGTCTCCTCCATCTCCGTTCGATTTGGTGGTGGATGACCAGCAACCCACCCTCATCGACGATGATGTGACGCAGTTGCCGTCAGGGCATCCAGTTGACCGGCGCATTGTGCGGGAGGAGGAGATGAGACAGGAGTTGGAAGAGGAAGTGGTGGATGATGAGGACACTGACCCGACCTGGACAGGGGGGATGTCAAGCGGGGAAAGTAGTGTGGATGTTGAGGCAGGTGCAGCACCAAAAAGGGTAGCTAGAGGCAGAGGCAGAGGTCAGCAGCTTAGGCGAAGCCAGGCCACACCCGGAATCTCCCAAGATGTTCCAGTTCGTACCCAGCCCCGAAAAACTCCCACCTCGAGGGCACGTTTCTCGAAGGTGTGGAGTTTTTTCAAGGAATGCGCCGAGGACAGATATAGTGTTGTCTGCACAATTTGCCTCTCGAAATTGATTAGGGGCTCTGAGAAGAGCAACCTGTCCACCACTTCAATGCGCCGTCATTTGGAATCCAAGCACTGGAATCAGTGGCAGGCAGCAACGGCAGGACAAAGGCCGCCTGCCGTTCACGCCACTGCCACTGCCTCTGCCACTGCCTCTGCCTCTGCCACTGCCACTGCTGACTGTGCTGGCGATGCACTCCAGAGGACGAGCCAGGACACCACTTCATCTGCCTCCGCCACTTTGTTGACTTCTACCTCATCCTCCCCTGGTCCTGTCTTATCTCCTTCTCCTGCACCATCAAAGGCACCATCAGGCGTTTCTTTACAACAACCCACCATCTCTCAGACATTGGAGCGGCGGCAGAAATACACTGCTAACCACCCACACGCGCAAGCCTTGAACGCCAACATCGCTAAACTGCTGGCCCAGGAGATGTTGGCGTTCCGGCTTGTTGAAACTCCCGCCTTCCTGGACCTGATGGCAACTGCGGCACCTCGCTATGCCGTCCCTAGCCGTCACTACTTCTCCCGGTGTGCCGTCCCCGCCTTGCACCAGCACGTGTCACTCAACATCAGGCGGGCCCTTAGTTCCGCGCTTTGCACAAAGGTCCACTTGACCACCGACGCGTGGACAAGTGCATGCGGACAGGGACGCTACATTTCACTGACGGCACACTGGGTGAATGTAGTTGAGGCTGGGACTGCTTCCCAAACTGGCCCGGTGTACCTCGTCTCCCCGCCTAACATTCCTGGCAGGGACACGAGAAGAACACCCCCCTCCTCCTCCTCCTCTACCGCCTCCTCCTCTGCCACCGCCTCCTCCTCCGCCACCGCCTCCTCCTCCGCTGTTAGATTGACCCCAGCTACGAGTTGGAAACGTTGCAGCACTGGCGTTGGTAGACGTCAGCAGGCTGTGCTGAAGCTGATCAGCTTGGGGGACAGACAGCACACTGCCTCCGAGGTGAGGGATGCCCTCCTCGATGAGACGGCAATATGGTTTGAGCCGCTGCACCTGGGCCCAGGCATGGTCGTTTGTGATAACGGCCGGAACCTGGTAGCAGCTCTGGAGCTTGCCGGACTCCAACATGTTCCATGCCTGGCCCACGTCTTCAACCTAGTGGTGCAACGTTTCCTAAAGAGCTACCCCAATGTTCCAGAGCTACTGGTGAAAGTGCGGCGCATGTGCGCCCACTTTCGCAAGTCGACAGTAGCCGCTGCTAGCTTAAAATCTCTCCAGCAACGCCTGCATGTGCCACAACACCGGCTTTTGTGCGACGTCCCCACACGCTGGAACTCAACGTTTCAGATGTTGAATAGAGTGGTTGAGCAGCAGAGACCTTTGATGGAATACCAGCTACAAAACCCTAGGGTGCCACAAAGTCAGCTGCCTCAGTTTCACATCCATGAGTGGCCATGGATGAGAGACCTTTGTGACATCCTACGGGTCTTTGAGGAGTCCACAAGGAGGGTGAGCTCTGAGGATGCGATGGTGAGCCTTACAATCCCGCTCTTGTGTGTTCTGAGAGAATCCCTGATTGACATCAGGGATAACTCAGATCACACAGAGGAGTTAGGGATAGCATCCGATCCGTCACAGCTGGAGAGTAGGTCCACACATCTGTCCGCTTCACTGCGTTTAATGGAGGAGGAGGAGGAGGAGGAGGAGGAAGAAGAGTTGTCCGATGATGTGATGGTGATACAGGAGGCTTCCGGGCAACTTCGAATCGTCCCATTGTTGCAGCGCGGATGGGTAGACATGGAGGATGAGGAGGAAATGGAGATTGAACTTTCCGGTGGGGCCAGAGGAGTCATGCCAACTAACACTGTGGCAGACATGGCTGAGTTCATGTTGGGGTGCTTTACAACCGACAAGCGTATTGTCAAAATCATGGAGGACAACCAGTACTGGATCTTTGCTATCCTTGACCCCCGGTATAAAAACAACATCTCGTCTTTTATTCCGGTAGAGGGGAGGGCCAATCGCATCAATGCTTGCCACAGGCAATTGGTGCAGAATATGATGGAGATGTTTCCAGCATGTGACGTTGGCGGCAGGGAGGGCAGTTCCTCCAGTAGGCAACCAAGTTCTCACCGGTCCACACAAACGAGGGGCACACTGTCTAAGGTCTGGGACACCTTGATGGCACCCCCTCGCCAAAGTGCCGCCACGGAGGGTCCTAGTGTCACCAGGCGTGAGAAGTATAGGCGCATGTTGCGGGAATACCTTTCCGACCACAGCCCTGTCCTCTCCGACCCCTCTGCGCCCTACACGTATTGGGTGTCGAAGTTGGACCTGTGGCTTGAACTTGCCCTATATGCCTTGGAGGTGCTGTCCTGTCCTGCCGCCAGCGTCCTATCTGAGAGGGTGTTCAGTGCAGCCGGTGGCATCATCACTGACAAGCGCACCCGTCTGTCAGCTGAGAGTGCCGACCGGCTCACTTTGATAAAAATGAACCACCACTGGATAGAGCCTTCATTTTTGTGCCCACCTGTGTAAAGCACCCCAACATGAAACTCCATGTCTGTACTCAACCTCTCCAATTCCTCCGCATCCTCATACTCATCCACCATAAGCGTTGCACAATTCTGCTAATACTAGGCTCCCTCCAACATGATTTCCCCCAACTCTGCTGGTTAGAGGCTCCCTCCACCCTGATTTCCACCAACTCTGCTGGTTAGAGGCTCCCTCCACCCTGCTTTCCCACAACTCTGCTGGTTAGAGGCTCCTTCCACCATGAATTTGCCAAAACTGGGCTGTTTAGAGGCTCCCTCCACCATGAATTGGTCCAAACTGGGCTGGTTAGAGGCTCCCTCCACCATTAATTGGTCCAAACTGGGCTGGTTAGAGGCTCCCTCCACCATGAATTTGCCCAAACTGGGCTGTTTAGAGGCTCCCTCCACCATGAATTTGCCCAAACTGGGCTGTTTAGAGGCTCCCTCCACCATGAATTGGTCCAAACTGGGTTTTTTAGAGGCTCCCTCCACCATGAATTGGTCCAAACTGGGCTGGTTAGAGGCTCCCTCCACCATGAATTGATCCAAACTGGGGTGGTTAGAGGCTCCCTCCACCATTAATTGGTCCAAACTGGGCTGGTTAGAGGCTCCCTCCACCATTAATTGGTCCAAACTGGGCTGGTTAGAGGCTCCCTCCACCATTAATTGGTCCAAACTGAGCTGGTTAGAGGCTCCCTCCACCATGAATTTGCCCAAACTGGGCTGTTTAGAGGCTCCCTCCACCATGAATTTGCCCAAACTGGGCTGGTTAGAGGCTCCCTCCACCATGAATTGGTCCAAACTGGGGTTTTTAGAGGCTCCCTCCACCATGAATTGGTCCAAACTTGGCTGTTTAGAGGCTCCCTCCACCATTAATTGGTCCAAACTGGGCTGGTTAGAGGCTCCCTCCACCATGAATTGGTCCAAACTGGGTTTTTTAGAGGCTCCCTCCACCATGAATTTGCCCAAACTGGGCTGTTTAGAGGCTCCCTCCACCATGAATTTGCCCAAACTGGGCTGGTTAGAGGCTCCCTCCACCATGAATTGGTCCAAACTGGGGTTTTTAGAGGCTCCCTCCACCATGAATTGGTCCAAACTTGGCTGTTTAGAGGCTCCCTCCACCATGAATTGGTCCAAACTGGGGTGGTTAGAGGCTCCCTCCACCATTAATTGGTCCAAACTGGGCTGGTTAGAGGCTCCCTCCACCATTAATTGGTCCAAACTGGGCTGGTTAGAGGCTCCCTCCACCAATGAATTGGTCCAAACTGGGTTTTTTAGAGGCTCCCTCCACCATGAATTTGCCCAAACTGGGCTGTTTAGAGGCTCCCTCCACCATGAATTGGTCCAAACTGGGCTGGTTAGAGGCTCCCTCCACCATGAATTTCCCAAAACTTGGCTGTTTAGAGGCTCCCTCCACCATTAATTGGTCCAAACTGGGCTGGTTAGAGGCTCCCTCCACCATGAATTGGTCCAAACTGGGGTTTTTAGAGGCTCCCTCCACCATGAATTGGTCCAAACTTGGCTGTTTAGAGGCTCCCTCCACCATGAATTGGTCCAAACTGGGGTGGTTAGAGGCTCCCTCCACCATTAATTGGTCCAAACTGGGCTGGTTAGAGGCTCCCTCCACCATTAATTGGTCCAAACTGGGCTGGTTAGAGGCTCCCTCCACCATGAATTTGCCCAAACTGGGCTGTTTAGAGGCTCCCTCCACCATGAATTTGCCCAAACTGGGCTGGTTAGAGGCTCCCTCCACCATGAATTGGTCCAAACGGGTTTTTAGAGGCTCCCTTCACCATGAATTGGTCCAAACTTGGCTGTTTAGAGGCTCCCTCCACCATGAATTGGTCCAAACTGGGTTTTTTAGAGGCTCCCTCCACCATGAATTTGCCCAAACTGGGCTGTTTAGAGGCTCCCTCCACCATGAATTTGCCCAAACTGGGCTGGTTAGAGGCTCCCTCCACCATGAATTGGTCCAAACTGGGGTTTTTAGAGGCTCCCTCCACCATGAATTGGTCCAAACTTGGCTGTTTAGAGGCTCCCTCCACCATGAATTGGTCCAAACTGGGGTGGTTAGAGGCTCCCTCCACCATTAATTGGTCCAAACTGGGCTGGTTAGAGGCTCCCTCCACCATTAATTGGTCCAAACTGGGCTGGTTAGAGGCTCCCTCCACCATGAATTGGTCCAAACTGGGTTTTTTAGAGGCTCCCTCCACCATGAATTTGCCCAAACTGGGCTGTTTAGAGGCTCCCTCCACCATGAATTGGTCCAAACTGGGCTGGTTAGAGGCTCCCTCCACCATGAATTTCCCAAAACTTGGCTGTTTAGAGGCTCCCTCCACCATTAATTGGTCCAAACTGGGCTGGTTAGAGGCTCCCTCCACCATGAATTGGTCCAAACTGGGGTTTTTAGAGGCTCCCTCCACCATGAATTGGTCCAAACTTGGCTGTTTAGAGGCTCCCTCCACCATGAATTGGTCCAAACTGGGGTGGTTAGAGGCTCCCTCCACCATTAATTGGTCCAAACTGGGCTGGTTAGAGGCTCCCTCCACCATTAATTGGTCCAAACTGGGCTGGTTAGAGGCTCCCTCCACCATGAATTTGCCCAAACTTGGCTGTTTAGAGGCTCCCTCCACCATGAATTTGCCCAAACTGGGCTGGTTAGAGGCTCCCTCCACCATGAATTGGTCCAAACGGGTTTTTAGAGGCTCCCTTCACCATGAATTGGTCCAAACTTGGCTGTTTAGAGGCTCCCTCCACCATGAATTGGTCCAAACTGGGGTGGTTAGAGGCTCCCTCCACCATTAATTGGTCCAAACTGGGCTGGTTAGAGGCTCCCTCCACCATTAATTGGTCCAAACTGGGCTGGTTAGAGGCTCCCTCCACCATGAATTGGTCCAAACTGGGGTTTTTAGAGGCTCCCTCCACCATGAATTGGTCCAAACTTGGCTGTTTAGAGGCTCCCTCCACCATTAATTGGTCCAAACTGGGCTGGTTAGAGGCTCCCTCCACCATGAATTGGTCCAAACTGGGTTTTTTAGAGGCTCCCTCCACCATGAATTTGCCCAAACTGGGCTGTTTAGAGGCTCCCTCCACCATGAATTGGTCCAAACTGGGTTTTTTAGAGGCTCCCTCCACCATGAATTGGTCCAAACTGGGCTGGTTAGAGGCTCCCTCCACCATGAATTGGTCCAAACTGGGGTGGTTAGAGGCTCCCTCCACCATTAATTGGTCCAAACTGGGCTGGTTAGAGGCTCCCTCCACCATGAATTGGTCCAAACTGGGCTGGTTAGAGGCTCCCTCCACCATTAATTGGTCCAATCTGGGCTGGTTAGAGGCTCCCTCCACCATGAATTTGCCCAAACTGGGCTGTTTAGAGGCTCCCTCCACCATGAATTTGCCCAAACTGGGCTGGTTAGAGGCTCCCTCCACCATGAATTGGTCCAAACTGGGGTTTTTAGAGGCTCCCTCCACCATGAATTGGTCCAAACTTGGCTGTTTAGAGGCTCCCTCCACCATTAATTGGTCCAAACTGGGCTGGTTAGAGGCTCCCTCCACCATGAATTGGTCCAAACTGGGTTTTTTAGAGGCTCCCTCCACCATGAATTTGCCCAAACTGGGCTGTTTAGAGGCTCCCTCCACCATGAATTGGTCCAAACTGGGGTGGTTAGAGGCTCCCTCCACCATTAATTGGTCCAAACTGGGCTGGTTAGAGGCTCCCTCCACCATTAAGTGGTCCAAACTGGGCTGGTTAGAGGCTCCCTCCACCATGAATTGGTCCAAACTGGGGTTTTTAGAGGCTCCCTCCACCATGAATTGGTCCAAACTTGGCTGTTTAGAGGCTCCCTCCACCATTAATTGGTCCAAACTGGGCTGGTTAGAGGCTCCCTCCACCATGAATTGGTCCAAACTGGGTTTTTTAGAGGCTCCCTCCACCATGAATTTGCCCAAACTGGGCTGTTTAGAGGCTCCCTCCACCATGAATTGGTCCAAACTGGGGTGGTTAGAGGCTCCCTCCACCATTAATTGGTCCAAACTGGGCTGGTTAGAGGCTCCCTCCACCATTAATTGGTCCAAACTGGGCTGGTTAGAGGCTCCCTCCACCATGAATTGGTCCAAACTGGGGTTTTTAGAGGCTCCCTCCACCATGAATTGGTCCAAACTTGGCTGTTTAGAGGCTCCCTCCACCATTAATTGGTCCAAACTGGGCTGGTTAGAGGCTCCCTCCACCATGAATTGGTCCAAACTGGGTTTTTTAGAGGCTCCCTCCACCATGAATTTGCCCAAACTGGGCTGTTTAGAGGCTCCCTCCACCATGAATTGGTCCAAACTGGGTTTTTTAGAGGCTCCCTCCACCATGAATTGGTCCAAACTGGGCTGGTTAGAGGCTCCCTCCACCATGAATTGGTCCAAACTGGGGTGGTTAGAGGCTCCCTCCACCATTAATTGGTCCAAACTGGGCTGGTTAGAGGCTCCCTCCACCATTAATTGGTCCAAACTGGGCTGGTTAGAGGCTCCCTCCACCATTAATTGGTCCAAACTGGGCTGGTTAGAGGCTCCCTCCACCATGAATTTGCCCAAACTGGGCTGTTTAGAGGCTCCCTCCACCATGAATTTGCCCAAACTGGGCTGGTTAGAGGCTCCCTCCACCATGAATTGGTCCAAACTGGGGTTTTTAGAGGCTCCCTCCACCATGAATTGGTCCAAACTTGGCTGTTTAGAGGCTCCCTCCACCATTAATTGGTCCAAACTGGGCTGGTTAGAGGCTCCCTCCACCATGAATTGGTCCAAACTGGGTTTTTTAGAGGCTCCCTCCACCATGAATTTGCCCAAACTGGGCTGTTTAGAGGCTCCCTCCACCATGAATTGGTCCAAACTGGGGTGGTTAGAGGCTCCCTCCACCATTAATTGGTCCAAACTGGGCTGGTTAGAGGCTCCCTCCACCATTAATTGGTCCAAACTGGGCTGGTTAGAGGCTCCCTCCACCATGAATTTGCCCAAACTGGGCTGGTTAGAGGCTCCCTCCACCATGAATTGGTCCAAACTGGGTTTTTTAGAGGCTCCCTCCACCATGAATTTGCCCAAACTGGGCTGGTTAGAGGCTCCCTCCACCATGAATTGGTCCAAACTGGGGTTTTTAGAGGCTCCCTCCACCATGAATTTGCCCAAACTGGGCTGTTTAGAGGCTCCCTCCACCATGAATTGGTCCAAACTGGGTTTTTTAGAGGCTCCCTCCACCATGAATTGGTCCAAACTGGGCTGGTTAGAGGCTCCCTCCACCATGAATTGGTCCAAACTGGGGTGGTTAGAGGCTCCCTCCACCATTAATTGGTCCAAACTGGGCTGGTTAGAGGCTCCCTCCACCATTAATTGGTCCAAACTGGGCTGGTTAGAGGCTCCCTCCACCATGAATTTGCCCAAACTGGGCTGTTTAGAGGCTCCCTCCACCATGAATTTGCCCAAACTGGGCTGGTTAGAGGCTCCCTCCACCATGAATTGGTCCAAACTGGGGTTTTTAGAGGCTCCCTCCACCATGAATTGGTCCAAACTTGGCTGTTTAGAGGCTCCCTCCACCATTAATTGGTCCAAACTGGGCTGGTTAGAGGCTCCCTCCACCATGAATTGGTCCAAACTGGGTTTTTTAGAGGCTCCCTCCACCATGAATTTGCCCAAACTGGGCTGTTTAGAGGCTCCCTCCACCATGAATTGGTCCAAACTGGGGTGGTTAGAGGCTCCCTCCACCATTAATTGGTCCAAACTGGGCTGGTTAGAGGCTCCCTCCACCATTAATTGGTCCAAACTGGGCTGGTTAGAGGCTCCCTCCACCATGAATTTGCCCAAACTGGGCTGGTTAGAGGCTCCCTCCACCATGAATTGGTCCAAACTGGGTTTTTTAGAGGCTCCCTCCACCATGAATTTGCCCAAACTGGGCTGGTTAGAGGCTCCCTCCACCATGAATTGGTCCAAACTGGGGTTTTTAGAGGCTCCCTCCACCATGAATTTGCCCAAACTCTGCTGGTTAGAGGCTCAATCCACCCTGATTTTCAAAACAAATGTTGGTGCCAACCTCAACTTACTACAAGGGCCAAATTCACTGCTGGTGACAAGCTCTCCTCACTGCAAGTGCCAAATACACATGTTTCAAGGTGTTTTCCTACTGTCAGAGAGGTGGTATTGAGTGTGTAAAGTGTGTAGTTGTTAGGCTGTGATGTTGGGGTAATAGAGGGTCTTTGGTGTGTTAGATGCCCCCAGACATGCTTCCCCTGCTGTCCCAGTGTCATTCCAGAGGTGTTGGCATCATTTCCTGGGGTGTCATAGTGGACTTGGTGACCCTCCAGACACGGATTTGGGTTTCCCCCTTAACGAGTATCTGTTCCCCATAGACTATAATGGGGTTCGAAACCCGTTCGAACACACGAACATTGAGCGGCTGTTCGAATCGAATTTCGAACCTCGAACATTTTAGTGTTCGCTCATCTCTATTTAAGTCTAAACATAATTTAAAAAGAGCTTTACAACACCATAATTTTTTCTAAACCACACACATAATTGTAGGTGTAGTCGGTGACATAGTGAACATACCATTTTGTGTCAAACTGCATTTTTTCTGCTGGGAAAACTGTGTGGTATCAACAGGTGCTTTGGCACATGTTCACTTCCTGGGTGCACTGAACAGCCAGTTTGCATGTGGATTGAAAGGTGATTTTCTTAGTAGGAAGTTTGCACTTTGACACAAGAAAAGTATATTTACTATACCACTTAATGTTCCTACTACAGCATATACATAAGTTGTTTAGAAGTGATTTTGGTGGTGGTAGTCTCCTTTTAAATAGAACCCCTCTGGCAATGTGAAGCAAGTTAGGGCAGGTTCACATCAGCGCCCTGGTCTCCGCTTTCAGGTTTCCGTCTTCTGCCTGAGAAACTGGACAGGAGATGGAAAATGACAGTCAATTTTCAAACCCATTCATTTGAATGGGTTTGCAAAGTGTTCGCTCGTGAGCGTTTTCTGGTCTCCGCGGCGAAACGATTTTTTTTTTTTTTTTTTAACCAGACACAAAGTCGGACATGCAAGACTTTGTGTCTGGTTAAAAAATAACCTCGCCGTAGAGACCACAAAATGCTCACAGGCGGACACTGTCTGCTGGGTTTCCGTCTCCTGTCGGCAGAAGACAGAAAACTGAAAGTGAGGACTGGGGCGCAGATGTGAAACCACTCTTAGAAGGTCTCAAAAAGTAGCACATGATGCCACCCTTTAAAGAGTTACAAATATAGATATGAAAGAAAGCCATGGAAATCTACCAGTCCAGAAAGAGTTAAAAAGCCATTGCTAAGACTCTGTGCAAAAATGACTGACAATGTAACCAAACAGATCTAGTGAAACGAATGGGACCACGGAGTGGAAGGGAGGGAGGTGCAAGGGGGAAAGGCAACCAACAGCAGAGCATTTGGGATGCATAAGTGCAAGTCATACTTTCTCCATTTCTACTCATTTAGTATAGGCAGGTAGTGCTGCCCAAAATGGGATACAGTGCAGATGTGTCACCCAATAGTATTGGAAAAGATGTGAGACAGCCAAATCCCCGTACTCCCTCCTCGCCAACACATGACTGAGCAAGGAATACGATGGCGCTGATGAATTGAAAATGGCTTTCTGCAGGTTACAGAGTAATAAAGAAGCTTGGGGAGAAGCGTCATCTTGACCAAAGTGGTCCTCCCCAATAGGGAGATAGGCAGAGACTGCTACCTGTCCAAGAAGGCCCTAAGTTCACAGAACAGTGTCGGGTAACTGAGTACAGATTCGCATAGGTAGGGGATAGACATGGACGGTCACTGAAAATTGTAATTGCTACACAAAAGGGTTAAGAGATCATGAGGAATATTTAGGGGGATTGCTTCGGTTTTGGAGGAGTTGATCTTATACCCCAAAAGAGAACTGTAGGTCTCCAAGAGATGGAGGAGCTTCAGGAGGGAGGTATGCGGGACAGTAAGAGTCAGGAGCACATTATCTGCAAAAAGAGAGCCCTTAAATTCACTGTCTCGCACCCTGACTCCCTGAACATTAGGGTCCAGGTGAATCATGGCTACCAAAGGTTCAATGCTTAAGGCAAAGATAAAAGGGGATAAAAGGCACCCCTGTCTGGTCCCGTTATGGATAGGGAAAGAAGTCGAGGAGGAGTGAGGAAGCTTGAATAGCCATGAGGAATGCTCCTAAAAATTGAGCATGTGGCCCACGCGCCATCGCTTGGATCACTGACTAATGGGGAATTTGCGGCCTACACTGACTGCAGAGAGTGACTTCTGCCCTGACGCAGGCGCGATGACGTCATCGCGAGTGCAGTCTGGAGGAGGACTTGCGGCGGCTCTTCATGGGTAAGTATGATAGAGTGTGTGTGTGTGATTGTGTGTGTTGTACTGAGGAGCATATAATACAGTGGGGTGGGGGGTGTACTGAGGAGCATATAATACAGTGGGGTGGGGGTGTACTGAGGAGTATATAATACAGTGGGGGGGGGATACTGAGGAGCATATAATACAGTGGGGTGGGGGGTGTACTGAGGAGCATATAATACAGTGGGGTGGGGGTGTACTGAGGAGCATATAATACAGTGGGGTGGGGGTGTACTGAGGAGTATATAATACAGTGGGGGGGATACTGAGGAGCATATAATACAGTGGGGTGGGGGGTGTACTGAGGAGCATATAATACAGTGGGGTGGGGGTGTACTGAGGAATATATAATACAGTGGGGGATACTGAGGAGCATATAATACAGTGGGGTGGGGTATACTGAGGAGTATATAATACAGTGGGGGATACTGAGGAGCATATAATACAGTGCGGTGGGGGGTGTACTGAGGAGCATATAATACAGTGGGGTGGGGGTGTACTGAGGAGTATATAATACAGTGGGGGATACTGAGGAGCATATAATACAGTGGGGTGGGGGGTGTACTGAGGAGCATATAATACAGTGGGGTGGGGGGTGTACTGAGGAGCATATAATACAGTGGGGTGGGGGTGTACTGAGGAGTATATAATACAGTGGGGGGGATACTGAGGAGCATATAATACAGTGGGGTGGGGGTGTACTGAGGAGTATATAATACAGTGGGGGATACTGAGTAGAATATAATACAGTGGGGTGGGGGTGTACTGAGAAGTATATATTACAGTGTGGTGGGGGGTGTACTGAGGAGCATATAATACATTGGGGTGGGGGGGGGGCGTACTGAGGAGCATATAATACAGTGGGGTGGGGGGGGTGTACTGAGGAGCATATAATACAGTGGGGGGGGGGTGTACTGAGGAGTATATAATACAGTGGGGGGGCATACTGAGGAGTATATAATATAGTGGGGCGGTACTGAGGCACAGATAATACTATGTGTGGGGGGCGTACTGAGGAGTAGATAATACTGTGGGGGGGGGCAACTGTGGTGCATATTATACTGTGGAGGGGGGGCCTGTTGTGGAGCGTATAATACTGTGGGGGGCGCTACTGTGGCGCATGTAATTGTAATTTTTTATTAAACTATATTTTGGCCCTCCAGTGGTTTGAGGGACAGTGAACTGGCCCCCGGTTTTGAAAAGTTTGAGGACCTCTGGTCTAGAGTGTAGACAGCATGAAGGACCAATCCAGACAATCAAACGCCTTCTCGACTTCCAAACTTAAGAGGAGAATTGGGATAGAATGACGTTTGGCAACCTCTATTTAATGGAGAGTTGCCATTACCCCTAATAATGTTGCTATCTATTGGACTTTGTTGTGTAAACACGGTAGAGGAGAAGGCCTTTAATAGTTGTGCGTTTTCCTCATCCTACTCTACCATTAGTGGGATGTTCATATAACAGAAGGATACAAGTCTAAGGTCATGGGCAGAATGGAGAGGACCTTTAGGGCAATAGACAGTGACTAGGGAGGGAGGTGCACTACTATAGATTAATTTATGGGTGTGATAATTTTATATTGTATTCTGTGGTGGATGGGCAACCATTGCAGTGACTTACACAAGGTTGATGCATTTGTGTATCGGTTTGACAGAAAGATGGGTCTGGTGGCTGCATTCATGACGGATTGTAGTGGGGAGAATTTAGTAAGAAGAATCCCAATCAGAAGAGAATCAGTGCGAGAATCAACTTTGAAGTGCACAGGGGGTGGGCCAACTCCCTGGAGCACTGCCTTTTCTGCTCAAACTCCTACCATGTTCTGCCTTTGCCATCCCGTTCAGTAAGAGTTGATCCTCCCACTGCTATGACTTACACTCATCATACCTGAGTAGTAAGAGCGGTGCATCAAGGGCTGAAGACCTGTCCCAAGTACACCAAGTGCTTAATTTTCATGAGACTTCAAAAGTCGTTTAGCTGAAAATCTACAGTCTATCTATCTATCTATCTATCTATCTATCTATCTATCTACACACAAAGGTATGATGTTGATCGCTGTACTATGTTATATATAATGGTGTTGATAGCTGAATATGCTTGGGGGAAGTGGTAAACTCCCTTTAATGCAAGAACTACATGTTTTGACAAGCATTGCATTTTCAGTGTGCGGTATTGGTGAGTCTATTTGCTGCACTTCTACCTCCCTGTGAGAATCTAATTATAAAGTCCTATTTAATTCTATTCAATATTGAGGAATATTCATGACTTGTTTTTACTTTGAAACATACTAACGGATGGAAAAATATCAGAGGGAATGTACAGTTTCTAGGTTGGCCACTTGGGGGAACCATTAACCATTATATTTTATTGGATGCAAAAATGTAGGTAAGGGCTCGTTCACATCTGCACTCGGTCTCCGTTCTGCAGGTTTCCGTTTCCTACACAAAACAGAGGCAGGAGACGGAAACCTGCAGGAGTCTTTCTCACCCATTCATTTGAATAGGTTTGAAAGATGTCCGGCCGTGAGCGGCGGTGAGTGTTTTATACTCTCCGCCACGAAACGGGTTTCTTAAAATCGGACACAGAGTCAGACATGCAGTACTCTGTGTCCGGTTTAAAAAAAACGGTTTTGCGGCGGAGAGCATAAAAAGCTCACCGCCGCTCACGGACGGACCCGGTCTGACAGGTTTCCGTCTTCTGCATGCAGAAGACGGAAACCACAGAACGGACTGCCGAACGCTAGTGTGAACCTAGCGTAAACCAGGATATGGTAATATTGAATATACATCCTTATAATAAACTCGCCCATTTTATTATTATTGTAAAGAGCAGCGGTGCTTCTAATTTAGATCTACACTGGCTGGATGTTAAATCTTGCGTATCTTTCAGTCTAAGCTTGTACCACTCTTTAATTGGTATATTTTGAGCCAAAATTTTATGATACCATTTTGGTACATTTTTGTTGTGGTTAACACCCCCCCCCCCCCCTTTTTCTGAGAAACTACACTCTTATTTCTAGCCAGTCAAAAAATATTGGCAAGGGAATCATCACCTGAGACCCCTGCAGATCAGCGGCTCTGGGTCAGTGACACTCCTGATCATGTATACAAGTCAGGGACACACTACTCACTTGCCATACACAGGGTAGAGGTGGCTTTAGATACTGCAGCACTGCCTTATGGATTTTATGGAGCTGATATGGAGCAGCTGATCTGTGGAGGTCCCAGGCGTTAGACCTTCTCAGATCTAATATTCTAGGGATATGTCATCGGTATCTGAAGCCTTACAGCTTAGAAAACAGGAATATTAGGTACTATGTATGGGAGCTGCCACATGCAGGAGAATATTAAATTGCTGGAAAAACACAGACTACACAGTTTTGCATGTCCGGTAATTGTTTATTGCAACTCTATAGCTGACTACAAAATCTGATTTATTTTGTTGTTTTCAATTTACAGATTGGTTCACGAAAGAACAGATAGCTGGGAGAACTCCTATAGGTTTGCATGCCAACTAATCTGTGGAGTGTTTTGTCATTACCTTTATATATTACTTTGCACATTTTGCTGAAGGAATTTGGGGGGGAGAGGATATGTTTAAAAAAAATCTTATTCTTCTTACATAGCCATCACTTTTGTATTCATCTTGATAAATCTGTTTCTGGTTTTCTGTATTTGATCTTTAACAATGACCTAATAATGCAAATTTTCAGAAATCCCAGGAATAATCAAAGAAACAGGTAGAAACCATCCCAAACATATCCAAAATGGATCACTCCTCCACTTTAAAGAAAGATCAAGCATGTTGAAATGCAGCATGCTTGGGCCACACGGTGGCTCAGTGGTTAGCACTGCAGCCTTGCAGTGCTGGAGTCCAGGGTTCGAATCCTACCAAGGGCAAAAAACTATCTGCATGGAGTTTGTATGTTCTCCCTGTGTTTGTGTGGATTTCCATCCCATACTCCAAAGACATACTCATAGGGAAAAATGTACGTTGTGAATCCTATATGGGGCTCACAATCTACATAAGAAAAAAAGAAATCCAGCATGCTCAATTCCTCTTTCTTCACATATCTGGATCCATAATCACAGCTGGCAGAAAGGCAAGCTTTACAAAGAAAGATCCTCATCTCTCAGGACAGAGAGAATGCAAAATGATGCTTTAAGGTTACCTATTTGCAATAGTGATGCTCCATACTAGGCTATCTCCAGCACTCCCGTGGAGAATGTATCAAAATGGGAGAACCAGATCCCCATTCTCAGAATTGCAGGGTCTGAGCAATTGGACCCCACAGATCATGAAGTTTTCCCCTATCCTATCAATAGGGGATAACTTCAAAACTTGGTACTACCCCTTTAATTGTACTTGTTATAGAATTGTTTAGCCTGTTGTTGGATACTGTTACATTTTGTGACGCCTCTTCCCACCCATTTGCAAATCCAACAGTGTCTACTATGTGGACTGGAGGTCAGTCTAACTATGTAAGCTTATGAAAGTCCAACTGATTCACTTACTGTATAGCTGATTATGTCACATTTGACCCCCAATAGCACTGCATACTATTTTGTCCTGTAAAGTGATGGACAACATCACAAATCAATAGATTTAAATGAGCTTGGCGTCTGTCTTGTGATGAGTCTATTAAAGCTTAAATTCTTTTTTTTATTCGTTGCTAAGATAGAACACATAGAACTCATCCCTGATTATCTTATTTATAGTATTAATCTAAAATTGTCTATCAATTTGCTGAAACTCCTTTAAATAGTTTGCTGTGTGACTACTACTAATGTATATTCATGTATGTTAAGAGGGACACCTTCCCACCCTAATCTCTTTTCTTTTTAAGCCCTAAGGTACTGTGGCCAACCTACTTGCCCCATGTACTGGCCTAGCAGTAGTTATTTCTGTTGCACAATTATGAGCTATATTTTTATTGCCTGAAATGTTCAAAAGTGACGTGATGCTTTACGTGTTTGTTTGTGACCAGCTGAAAACCAGGTGATGTTTATAGGAAGCCTTGGCCCAAATTCTTTCCAGGGAACAATGGAATGGTTAAAATGATTTGTTCTGGATAAAATACCCAATTTTTATCACCTTAGAATAATGTATGTAAGCACCTTAAATGAAGATGACAGCATCCAAAATTTACAGAACTAGCATTTAGTCTGAGCTACTTGGAGGTACATGCTACATGAGGTAAGTCTAAAACTAGGAGCAGGTTCCAAACTGCATATTAGGGTCTGTAAAAATACTTAAAGGAATGGAGACTGCAGATTTAGTGCAATGTTTTATCTCGTGATAATCATTAAAGTATCAAAAATATATATATATATATATTTTACAAAGCTCATGAAAAATACTTGCCAGCTGACCAGAGATGTCTGAGGTCACCCAGACTCCCAAAAGAGCTCCCAAGTATCAGAATATTGTCTAGCCCTGCCTGATGTTGCCTGGGAGTGGAGAGAAGCTTAGGAACAGAGGAGAGGAGATTATGTGTCGTACCCAAGAGTACGGTCAGTTTTTTTAGGAGTCTGGAAGATCTTTTGTTTTGACTCTGATAGACAATTCTGGTTTGAATGTTTGGTTTTCTGTCTTTGATTAATGGAAATGTTGAAATTGTAACCTTTATTTTTATCAATAAAATATCACCATTTATTCTAAACTAACATTTAAGGTCAGGTCTTAAATATTGGCTAAGCCATGCATGTCAGGAACCATGGAAACATAATGCTTCTGTTTTTCTGCACACAAATTCAGTAATATCCAGTGAGTTCATTTTGTTGCATTACTCTCTAATAGACTTGTCTTGAGGGGTAAACTACGGTAATTCTTGTCACAACCCAAATAAACCTTTCTGTGTGTATTCATTACTAGAGATGAGCGAACAGTGTTCTATCGAACTCATGTTCGATCGGATATTAGGCTGTTCGGCATGTTCGAATCGAATCGAACACCGCGTGGTAAAGTGCGCCATTACTCGATTCCCCTCCCACCTTCCCTGGCGCCTTTTTTGCTCCAATAACAGCGCAGGGTAGGTGGGACAGGAACTACGACACCGGTGACGTTGAAAAAAGTAGGCAAAACCCATTGGCTGCCGAAAACATGTGACCTCTAATTTAAAAGAACAGCGCCGCCCAGGTTTGCATCATTCTGAGCTTGCAATTCACCGAGGACGGAGGTTTCCGTCCAGCTAGCTAGGGCTTAGATTCTGGGTAGGCAGGGACAGGCTAGGATAGGAAGGAGAAGACAACCACAACAGCTCTTGTAAGAGCTAAATTCCAGGGAGAAGCTTGTCAGTGTAACGTGGCACTGACGGGCTCAATCGCCGCAACCCAGCTTTCCCAGGATCCTGAATGGAATACACTGTCAGTGTATTCCCGTATACCCGATATATACCCCCGATACCCGTTCCAACGGTGTGCCCCCCCACCTTCACCCCAGAAATACCCTGCAAGTCCCCTAGCAATAGAATTGGGGCTATATACACCCACTATTTTTGCTACTGCCATATAGTGCCAGTTTCTGACTGGTAATTCAAAGAATATATTGGGGTTATAAATACCCTCATTTCTTGCTACTGGTATATAGTGCCATTGTCTGACTGGGAATTCAAAGAATATATTGGGGTTACGTGCACCCACAATTTTTACTACTGGTATACAGTGCCATTGTCTGACTGGGAATTCAAAGAATATATTGGGGTTATAAATACCCTCATTTCTTGCTACTGGTATATAGTGCCATTGTCTGACTGGGAATTCAAAGAATATATTGGGGTTACGTGCACCCACAATTTTTACTACTGGTATACAGTGCCATTGTCTGACTGGGAATTCAAAGAATATATTGGGGTTATAAATACCCTCATTTCTTGCTACTGCCATATAGTGCCAGTTTCTGACTGGTAATTCAAAGAATATATTGGGGTTACGTGCACCCACAATTTTTACTACTGGTATACAGTGCCATTGTCTGACTGGGAATTCAAAGAATATATTGGGAATACAAATACCCTCATTTCTTGCTACTGCCATATAGTGCCAGTTTCTGACTGGTAATTCAAAGAATATATTGGGGTTACGTGCACCCACAATTTTTACTACTGGTATACAGTGCCATTGTCTGACTGGGAATTCAAAGAATATATTGGGGTTATAAATACCCTCATTTCTTGCTACTGGTATATAGTGCCATTGTCTGACTGGGAATTCAAAGAATATATTGGGGTTACGTGCACCCACAATTTTTACTACTGGTATACAGTGCCATTGTCTGACTGGGAATTCAAAGAATATATTGGGGTTATAAATACCCTCATTTCTTGCTACTGCCATATAGTGCCAGTTTCTGACTGGTAATTCAAAGAATATATTGGGGTTACGTGCACCCACAATTTTTACTACTGGTATACAGTGCCATTGTCTGACTGGGAATTCAAAGAATATATTGGGGTTATAAATACCCTCATTTCTTGCTACTGGTATATAGTGCCATTGTCTGACTGGGAATTCAAAGAATATATTGGGGTTACGTGCACCCACAATTTTTACTACTGGTATACAGTGCCATTGTCTGACTGGGAATTCAAAGAATATATTGGGGTTATAAATACCCTCATTTCTTGCTACTGGTATATAGTGCCATTGTCTGACTGGGAATTCAAAGAATATATTGGGGTTACGTGCACCCACAATTTTTACTACTGGTATACAGTGCCATTATCTGACTGGGAATTCAAAGAATATATTGGGGTTATAAATACCCTCATTTCTTGCTACTGCCATATAGTGCCAGTTTCTGACTGGTAATTCAAAGAATATATTGTGGTTACGTGCACCCACAATTTTTACTACTGGTATACAGTGCCATTGTCTGACTGGGAATTCAAAGAATATATTGGGAATACAAATACCCTCATTTCTTGCTACTGCCATATAGTGCCAGTTTCTGACTGGTAATTCAAAGAATATATTGGGGTTACGTGCACCCACAATTTTTACTACTGGTATACAGTGCCATTGTCTGACTGGGAATTCAAAGAATATATTGGGGTTATAAATACCCTCATTTCTTGCTACTGCCATATAGTGCCAGTTTCTGACTGGTAATTCAAAGAATATATTGGGGTTACGTGCACCCACAATTTTTACTACTGGTATACAGTGCCATTGTCTGACTGGGAATTCAAAGAATATATTGGGGTTATAAATACCCTCATTTCTTGCTACTGGTATATAGTGCCATTGTCTGACTGGGAATTCAAAGAATATATTGGGGTTACGTGCACCCACAATTTTTACTACTGGTATACAGTGCCATTGTCTGACTGGGAATTCAAAGAATATATTGGGAATACAAATACCCTCATTTCTTGCTACTGCCATATAGTGCCAGTTTCTGACTGGTAATTCAAAGAATATATTGGGGTTACGTGCACCCACAATTTTTACTACTGGTATACAGTGCCATTGTCTGACTGGGAATTCAAAGAATATATTGGGGTTATAAATACCCTCATTTCTTGCTACTGCCATATAGTGCCAGTTTCTGACTGGTAATTCAAAGAATATATTGGGGTTACGTGCACCCACAATTTTTACTACTGGTATACAGTGCCATTGTCTGACTGGGAATTCAAAGAATATATTGGGGTTATAAATACCCTCATTTCTTGCTACTGGTATATAGTGCCATTGTCTGACTGGGAATTCAAAGAATATATTGGGGTTACGTGCACCCACAATTTTTACTACTGGTATACAGTGCCATTGTCTGACTGGGAATTCAAAGAATATATTGGGGTTATAAATACCCTCATTTCTTGCTACTGGTATATAGTGCCATTGTCTGACTGGGAATTCAAAGAATATATTGGGGTTACGTGCACCCACAATTTTTACTACTGGTATACAGTGCCATTGTCTGACTGGGAATTCAAAGAATATATTGGGGTTATAAATACCCTCATTTCTTGCTACTGCCATATAGTGCCAGTTTCTGACTGGTAATTCAAAGAATATATTGGGGTTACGTGCACCCACAATTTTTACTACTGGTATACAGTGCCATTGTCTGACTGGGAATTCAAAGAATATATTGGGAATACAAATACCCTCATTTCTTGCTACTGCCATATAGTGTCAGTTTCTGACTGGTAATTCAAAGAATATATTGGGGTTACGTGCACCCACAATTTTTACTACTGGTATACAGTGCCAATTTCTAACTAGGAATTCAAAATGCGCAAGGCTCCCGGAAAGGGACGTGGACGAGGCCGTGGGCGAGGTCGGGGGAATGGTTCTGGGGAGCAAGGTAGCAGTGAAGCCACAGGGCGTCCCGTGCCTACTCCTGTGGGGCAGCAAGCATTGCGCCACTCCACAGTGCCAGGGTTGCTTGCCACATTAACTAAACTGCAGGGTACAAACCTTAGTAGGCCCGAGAACCAGGAACAGGTCTTGCAATGGCTGTCAGAGAACGCTTACAGCACATTGTCCAGCAGCCAGTCAGACTCTGCCTCCTCTCCTCCTATTACCCAACAGTCTTGTCTTCCTTCCTCCCAAAATTCCGAAGCTTTACAGAACAATAACCCAAACTGTCCCTGCTCCCCAGAGCTGTTCTCCGCTCCTTTCATTGTCCCTCAACCTGCCTCTCCACGTCACGATTCCACGAACCTAACAGAGGAGCATCTGTGTCCAGATGCTCAAACACTAGAGTCTCCTCCATCTCCGTTCGATTTGGTGGTGGATGACCAGCAACCCACCCTCATCGACGATGATGTGACGCAGTTGCCGTCAGGGCATCCAGTTGACCGGCGCATTGTGCGGGAGGAGGAGATGAGACAGGAGTTGGAAGAGGAAGTGGTGGATGATGAGGACACTGACCCGACCTGGACAGGGGGGATGTCAAGCGGGGAAAGTAGTGTGGATGTTGAGGCAGGTGCAGCACCAAAAAGGGTAGCTAGAGGCAGAGGCAGAGGTCAGCAGCTTAGGCGAAGCCAGGCCACACCCGGAATCTCCCAAGATGTTCCAGTTCGTACCCAGCCCCGAAAAACTCCCACCTCGAGGGCACGTTTCTCGAAGGTGTGGAGTTTTTTCAAGGAATGCGCCGAGGACAGATATAGTGTTGTCTGCACAATTTGCCTCTCGAAATTGATTAGGGGCTCTGAGAAGAGCAACCTGTCCACCACTTCAATGCGCCGTCATTTGGAATCCAAGCACTGGAATCAGTGGCAGGCAGCAACGGCAGGATAAAGGCCGCCTGCCGTTCACGCCACTGCCACTGCCTCTGCCACTGCCTCTGCCTCTGCCACTGCCACTGCTGACTGTGCTGGCGATGCACTCCAGAGGACGAGCCAGGACACCACTTCATCTGCCTCCGCCACTTTGTTGACTTCTCCCTCATCCTCTCCTGTTCCTGTCTTATCTCCTTCTCCTGCACCATCAAAGGCACCATCAGGCGCTTCTTTACAACAACCCACCATCTCTCAGACATTGGAGCGGCGGCAGAAATACACTGCTAACCACCCACACGCGCAAGCCTTGAACGCCAACATCGCTAAACTGCTGGCCCAGGAGATGTTGGCGTTCCGGCTTGTTGAAACTCCCGCCTTCCTGGACCTGATGGCAACTGCGGCACCTCGCTATGCCGTCCCTAGCCGTCACTACTTCTCCCGGTGTGCCGTCCCCGCCTTGCACCAGCACATGTCACTCAACATCAGGCGGGCCCTTAGTTCCGCGCTTTGCACAAAGGTCCACTTGACCACCGACGCGTGGACAAGTGCATGCGGACAGGGACACTACATTTCACTGACGGCACACTGGGTGAATGTAGTTGAGGCTGGGACTGCTTCCCAAACTGGCCCGGTGTACCTCGTCTCCCCGCCTAACATTCCTGGCAGGGACACGAGAAGAACACCCCCCTCCTCCTCCTCCTCTACCGCCTCCTCCTCCGCCACCGCCTCCTCCTCCGCCACCGCCTCCTCCTCCGCTGTTAGATTGACCCCAGCTACGAGTTGGAAACGTTGCAGCACTGGCGTTGGTAGACGTCAGCAGGCTGTGCTGAAGCTGATCAGCTTGGGGGACAGACAGCACACTGCCTCCGAGGTGAGGGATGCCCTCCTCGATGAGACGGCAATATGGTTTGAGCCGCTGCACCT
Source organism: Leptodactylus fuscus (assembly GCF_031893055.1). Lineage (NCBI taxonomy): Eukaryota > Metazoa > Chordata > Amphibia > Anura > Leptodactylidae > Leptodactylus > Leptodactylus fuscus. The sequence continues at coordinate 89,145,944 of NC_134266.1, read as the reverse complement.
GGGCCCAGGCATGGTCGTTTGTGATAACGGCCGGAACCTGGTAGCAGCTCTGGAGCTTGCCGGACTCCAACATGTTCCATGCCTGGCCCACGTCTTCAACCTAGTGGTGCAACGTTTCCTAAAGAGCTACCCCAATGTTCCAGAGCTACTGGTGAAAGTGCGGCGCATGTGCGCCCACTTTCGCAAGTCGACAGTAGCCGCTGCTAGCTTAAAATCTCTCCAGCAACGCCTGCATGTGCCACAACACCGGCTTTTGTGCGACGTCCCCACACGCTGGAACTCAACGTTTCAGATGTTGAATAGAGTGGTTGAGCAGCAGAGACCTTTGATGGAATACCAGCTACAAAACCCTAGGGTGCCACAAAGTCAGCTGCCTCAGTTTCACATCCATGAGTGGCCATGGATGAGAGACCTTTGTGACATCCTACGGGTCTTTGAGGAGTCCACAAGGAGGGTGAGCTCTGAGGATGCGATGGTGAGCCTTACAATCCCGCTCTTGTGTGTTCTGAGAGAATCCCTGATTGACATCAGGGATAACTCAGATCACACAGAGGAGTTAGGGATAGCATCCGATCCGTCACAGCTGGAGAGTAGGTCCACACATCTGTCCGCTTCACTGCGTTTAATGGAGGAGGAGGAGGAGGAGGAGGAGGAGGAAGAAGAGTTGTCCGATGATGTGATGGTGATACAGGAGGCTTCCGGGCAACTTCGAATCGTCCCATTGTTGCAGCGCGGATGGGTAGACATGGAGGATGAGGAGGAAATGGAGATTGAACTTTCCGGTGGGGCCAGAGGAGTCATGCCAACTAACACTGTGGCAGACATGGCTGAGTTCATGTTGGGGTGCTTTACAACCGACAAGCGTATTGTCAAAATCATGGAGGACAACCAGTACTGGATCTTTGCTATCCTTGACCCCCGGTATAAAAACAACATCTCGTCTTTTATTCCGGTAGAGGGGAGGGCCAATCGCATCAATGCTTGCCACAGGCAATTGGTGCAGAATATGATGGAGATGTTTCCAGCATGTGACGTTGGCGGCAGGGAGGGCAGTTCCTCCAGTAGGCAACCAAGTTCTCACCGGTCCACACAAACGAGGGGCACACTGTCTAAGGTCTGGGACACCTTGATGGCACCCCCTCGCCAAAGTGCCGCCACGGAGGGTCCTAGTGTCACCAGGCGTGAGAAGTATAGGCGCATGTTGCGGGAATACCTTTCCGACCACAGCCCTGTCCTCTCCGACCCCTCTGCGCCCTACACGTATTGGGTGTCGAAGTTGGACCTGTGGCTTGAACTTGCCCTATATGCCTTGGAGGTGCTGTCCTGTCCTGCCGCCAGCGTCCTATCTGAGAGGGTGTTCAGTGCAGCCGGTGGCATCATCACTGACAAGCGCACCCGTCTGTCAGCTGAGAGTGCCGACCGGCTCACTTTGATAAAAATGAACCACCACTGGGTAGAGCCGTCATTTTTGTGCCCACCTGTGTAAAGCACCCCAACATGAAACTCCATGTCTGTACTCAACCTCTCCAATTCCTCCGCATCCTCATACTCATCCACCATAAGCGTTGCACAATTCTGCTAATACTAGGCTCCCTCCACCCTGATTTCCCCCAACTCTGCTGGTTAGAGGCTCCCTCCACCCTGATTTCCACCAACTCTGCTGGTTAGAGGCTCCCTCCACCATGAATTGGTCCAAACTGGGCTGTTTAGCGGCTCCCTCCACCATGAATTGGTCCAAACTGGGGTTTTTAGAGGCTCCCTCCACCATGAATTGGTCCAAACTGGGGTTTTTAGAGGCTCCCTCCACCATGAATTGGTCCAAACTGGGGGTTTTTAGAGGCTCCCTCCACCATGAATTTGCCCAAACTGGGCTGTTTAGAGGCTCCCTCCACCATGAATTGGTCCAAACTGGGGTTTTTAGGGGCTCCCTCCACCATGAATTTCCCAAAACTTGGCTGTTTAGAGGCTCCCTCCACCATTAATTGGTCCAAACTGGGCTGGTTAGAGGCTCCCTCCACCATGAATTTGCCCAAACTGGGCTGTTTAGAGGCTCCCTCCACCATGAATTGGTCCAAACTGGGGTTTTTAGGGGCTCCCTCCACCATGAATTTCCCAAAACTTGGCTGTTTAGAGGCTCCCTCCACCATTAATTGGTCCAAACTGGGCTGGTTAGAGGCTCCCTCCACCATGAATTTGCCCAAACTGGGCTGTTTAGAGGCTCCCTCCACCATGAATTTGCCCAAACTGGGCTGGTTAGAGGCTCCCTCCACCATGAATTGGTCCAAACTGGGTTTTTTAGAGGCTCCCTCCACCATGAATTGGTCCAAACTTGGCTGTTTAGAGGCTCCCTCCACCATGAATTGGTCCAAACTGGGCTGTTTAGAGGCTCCCTCCACCATGAATTTGCCCAAACTGGGCTGTTTAGAGGCTCCCTCCACCATGAATTTGCCCAAACTGGGCTGGTTAGAGGCTCCCTCCACCATGAATTGGTCCAAACTGGGTTTTTTAGAGGCTCCCTCCACCATGAATTTGCCCAAACTGGGCTGGTTAGAGGCTCCCTCCACCATGAATTGGTCCAAACTGGGGTTTTTAGAGGCTCCCTCCACCATGAATTTGCCCAAACTGGGGTGTTTAGAGGCTCCCTCCACCATGAATTTGCTCAAACTCTGCTGGTTAGAGGCTCAATCCACCCTGATTTTCAAAACAAATGTTGGTGCCAACCTCAACTTACTACAAGGGCCAAATTCACTGCTGGTGACAAGCTCTCCTCACTGCAAGTGCCAAATACACATGTTTCAAGGTGTTTTCCTACTGTCAGAGAGGTGGTATTGAGTGTGTAAAGTGTGTAGTTGTTAGGCTGTGATGTTGGGGTAATAGAGGGTCTTTGGTGTGTTAGATGCCCCCAGACATGCTTCCCCTGCTGTCCCAGTGTCATTCCAGAGGTGTTGGCATCATTTCCTGGGGTGTCATAGTGGACTTGGTGACCCTCCAGACACGGATTTGGGTTTCCCCCTTAACGAGTATCTGTTCCCCATAGACTATAATGGGGTTCGAAACCCGTTCGAACACACGAACATTGAGCGGCTGTTCGAATCGAATTTCGAACCTCGAACATTTTAGTGTTCGCTCATCTCTATTCATTACCACTAGAGATGAGCGAACACTGTTCGGATCAGCCGTTCCGAACAGCACGCTCCCATAGAAATGAATGGAAGCACCTGGCACGTACACTTTGCCGGCGGCCGGTCGCCGTGCCAGGTACTTCCATTCATTTCTATGGGAGCGTGCTGTTCGGAACGGCTGATCCGAACAGTGTTCGCTCATCTCTAATAATCACTCATGAAAAAGATTACCAAGAACAGTTCCCTGTCCCTATTGTCATCCTAACCCCTAACTCTATTCCTGTCACCTAGAACTGCATTGTTTTATTGTAACACTAATGCTAGGTTCACACTTGCGCCAGGCTCTCCAAGGACCTGAACGACGGGGGACCCGTCTGTTAAAACAGCAGTTACCCACGGACACCCGCAGACCCCATAGGAAGACTCTGACACAGATGTGAACCTAGCCTAACAGTCTGTTATCTAGAACCTTTTAGTCAAGATACAGAAAGCAAAAGAAAGTAAAAGAACACTGATCTCGTAGTAAGGGTCATTCACACTAACGTTCGGGGACTCCATCCCTCATTTCACTTAAAATATGTGGAGAGAAAAGTTCGATTTTAGGTGGAAACCAGCCAGAAACACAGCAGACCTTATTCTAGTCTAGCATAGTGGGTAACTGCTTTTTATATGGATAGGGATTCCTTTTTTCATGTCTCCAAGTGGACCCAATGAATGTAGACCTGAACACTAGTGTGAACCTGGCATTAGCCAAATCCTACCCATGTATTTGACAAAAGATTTATGCAGAACCCTTAAAACAAACAAATAGGAAAAGGAACAGTTCTGAAGCACACAACATTTAGGGACACTTATTTCCACAAAAGTTATTCATGCCGTGTGGGATATTGTCATTGATGTAAAATTTATGGCAAATACCTTGTGAATAATTAGACTGAAAAGGTTGGTCACAGATAACACACAATCAGATCAATAATGATATCTGGATAGTTGGTTCTGGTGTAGTGTGCACTCGGAGCACTAAAAATGTTCACAGTTGATGTATAGTGATTATAACCTGTTTATGTTATAGCGTGTACATAATGTATATTCTGTGTATATAGTGTAATTTTTTTCCTGGGAATGGCCTGTACCACTGTGAACCATGAGCAGAGATTTGGTACAATCTGGAGTTGTGGAAAGGAAGGGAAGGCCGTGAGTATTCTTTAGCCCTTTGAGTAGTGAACTGGTGCATAGAGGAAAGAGAGACTGAGCCAAAACCCTAGTAGATCTGGACACCACCCAGTGATCCCATACTGCACACAAGTAACATGCAAGAGGAAGAAATGTTTCCCTGTATCTCTAGCCAGAGATGTCAACCTGAGAGAGCCCTGCACGGGGCGATTCCTGAATGGCTGGCAGGTTACAGCAAAACTGGGAACGAGCCATAGGGTCGGCCTTTATAAAAAAAAAAAGCATAGTTACATATATTCAGACCCTGTATAATAAATAAATAATATCTGACCCCAAATTGTTACTAGTTAAATAAAATAAAATAAGCCATTTGTACCATTTTATTTACGCTATTTTATTTAGAGATTACAGCACTGTTTTGATCTGTTGGATCTCATCAGCACAGCGTATAGATACTAGTTTGGCAGGGTGAGAGCTGTGCTGAAGAGAGCCAACAGATCAAAACAGCACTGTCCACAGCTGGGAATCTGTTCCTTTCAGAATAGAAATACTAATTTGGCAATAATCCCCGCATCATGTTATTAGGCTTATTGAAAAAGTCATGCATGATGTTAAGGGGGCTGTCCTAAAAGGAAGCGAACAGAGGCACTGTTTTCCTAATTACATCCTGGAAAACAGATTTGCATATTCCCCATAATCCCCCAGTGAAGCGAAAATGGCTTGTAAGTCTCCATACGCCTGAAAAGGTGCCCACTCCCTAAGGAGTGTTATTATCCCCTAACTGTGTGTGTGTGTGTGTGTGTGTGTGTGTGTGTGTGTGTGTGTGTGTGTGTGTGTGTGTTGAGAGATGGTACTATATTATAATTGTATAGTCTTTATAGTGCCACCTCCAGTTAATAACAGCCCCCACCACACAGGTAATGTTCTGAAATGGGCGAGCACTATAACTGTAATAGTGTCATAGTAGTGCCCCCCATAAAAACAAAGAACATCATACTCACCTGTCCCCGATGCTCCCTCGATATCTCCTCCCAGGCAGTCCGGTCTTGCTGCTCGGCTGCCTTCTTGCTATTGAATTTCTCTCCGGCTGTGATGTCTCAGCTCCATTCCACTGGAATGGCTGGTTTGTCTCAGAGGTCACATCAGAACTGCACAACCGGACAGAGCCTAATTAATAAATATAATTATAGCATGGAAAACCCCTTTGAGGACAGGGCCTCATTTTTCAAAAGTGACTCACTTTTTTCAAAATGTGTCACTCAGTGATGTAAATAGGAATGGCGGGGCCCCGTGGCGAACTTTTGACATGCCCCCTCCCCCCGACTGACACCGAAGACCCTGACTGACCCCCCCTGCATTCCTGCACGCTCTATTAATTATGCTGCATAGTGGCCCCTGCACACATTATTACGCCACATAGTGACCCCTGCACACACTATTATGCCCCATAGTGGCCCCTGCACATACTATTACACCCCATAGTGACCCCTGCACATACTATTATGCCCCATAGTGGCCTCTACACTTAATATTACGCCCCATAGTGGCCCTATACACAGTACTTTGCCCCATTGTGAATAGCCATGAACAATTATTATATTCTGGGGTCTTTTCAGGCCCCAGAGTATAATAATCGGAGACCGGGGGGAAGAGGAGGGGGAACCAACATAAAAAATACTGTCAGTTACCTATCTCCATCTCCACTGCAGTCCTTGGTGGTGTCGGCCATCTTCAATGACATCCAGGACGTCACATGACCTGAGGCGCAGGTCCCGGTCATGTGACATCATGGACGTCCCACAACTAGGCCCGAAGCCTGCCTGGAGAGGTAAGTAATGCAACACTGAGGAGGGCCAGAGCTGGTATCACGGATAATATATCAGATGTGGCCGGCTTTTAGGGGGTCCCTGGGTTCCAAATGTGCACAAAATCTCCTTTTTGATGTCCCCGACTACCCACCCCCACGTGGTACCTGACAATGACAACAGACAACCAGGTCTCGGGGGTAGTCATTGCTCTTTTACTAGCAGAACAAGGTAATACAAATGTACATATGGAGTAATTCTTCACATACAATACAGCGATCTTTGTAGGTAGTGTCCAATTAAGCAGGTGATGGAGCTTGGAGCAGGAATACTTTGGATAGTTTAATTAGTAGTTGCTTAGGTAGTTAAACTTGTATATACAGTCCTATGAAAAAGTTTGGGCACCCCTATTAATCTTAATTATTTTTAGTTCTAAATATTTTGGTGTTTGCAACAGCCATTTCAGTTTGATATATCTAATAACTGATGGACACAGTAATATTTCAGGATTGAAATGAGGTTTATTGTACTTACAGAAAATGCGCAATATGCATTAAACCAAAATTTGACCGATGCAAAAATATGGGCACCTCAACAGAAAAGTGACATTAATATTTAGTACATCCTCCTTTTGCAAAGATAACAGCCTCTAGTCGCTTCCTGTAGCTTTTAATCAGTTCCTGGATCCTGGATAAAGGTATTTTGGACAAACAATTCAAGTTCAGTTAAGTTAGATGGTCGCCGAGCATGGACAGCCCGCTTCAAATCATCCCACAGATGTTCAATGATATTCAGGTCTGGGGACTGGGATGGCCATTCCAGAACATTGTACTTGTTCCTCTGCATGAATGCCTGAGGATTTGGAGCGGTGTTTTGGATTATTGTCTTGCTGAAATATCCATCCCCGGCGTAACTTCAACTTCGTCACTGATTCTGGAACATTATTCTCAAGAATCTGCTGATACTGAGTGGAATCCATGCGACCCTCAACTTTAACAAGATTCCCGGTGCCAGCATTGGCTACACAGCCCCAAAGCATGATGGAACCTCCACCAAATTTTACAGTGGGTAGCAAGTGTTTTTCTTGGAATGCTGTTTCTTTTTGGACGCCATGCATAACGCCTTTTTTTTATAACCAAACAACTCAATCTTTGTTTCCAAAATGAAGTTGGCTTCTCCAAATGTGCTTTTGCATACCTCAGGCAACTCTATTTGTGGCGTACGTGCAGAAACGGCTTCTTTCTCATCACTCTTCCTGACAGCTTCTCCTTGTGCAAAGTGCGCTGTATTGTTACCGATGCACAGTGACACCATCTGCAGCAAGATGATGCTGCAGCTCTTTGTAGGTGGTCTGTGGATTGTCCTTGACTGTTCTCACCATTCTTCTTCTCTGCCTTTCTGATATTTTTCTTGGCCTGCCACTTCTGGGCTTAACAAGAACTGTCCCTATGGTCTTCCATTTCCTTACTATGGTCCTCACAGTGGAAACTGACAGGTTAAATCTCTGAGACAACGTTTTGTATCCTTCCCCTGAACAACTATGTTGAACAATCTTTGTTTTCAGATCATTTGAGAGCGGGCTGTCCATGTTCGGCGACCATCAAACTTAACTGAACTTGAATTGTTTTGTAGAAAGAAATGGTCCAAAATACCTTCATCCAGGATCCAGGAACTGATTAAAAGCTACAGGAAGCGACTAGAGGCTGTTATCTTTGCAAAAGGAGGATGTACTAAATATTAATGTCACTTTTCTGTTGAGGTGCCCATATTTTTGCACCGGTCAAATTTTGGTTTAATGCATATTGCGCATTTTCTGTTAGTACAATAAACCTCATTTCAATCCTGAAATATTACTGTGTCCATCAGTTATTAGATATATCAAACTGAAATGGCTGTTGCAAATACCAAAATATTTAGAACTAAAAATGATTAAGATTAATAGGGGTGCCCAAACTTTTTCATAGGACTGTACTTGTAAAGATGGCCTGTATCCGGGGGTTAGTCCTCAACAAACTGGGTACACGTATGTAGGAGAGGAAATAGGGTTGTCGACAGCGGGAGAACCTCAAATTCTGCCAGACTAGCTATGGGTTTCTTAAATATAGATTTGTCCCAAACACTTACTTGAATAGAGAGATACGTGTAGAGGTCCCAGATGAGATGGATAAGCAGGTCCGTAAACTTTAGTGCTTGTAGGCTTGGAGCTTCAGAGGAAAATACTCTCTGAGGAGGATCTTGAGTACAGAGGAAAAGCCATCTCTGTTTGGAGTACCCTGAGACTTGGCTGCCATTTTCAGCTCCACATGTCTAGTCTTCTCCACACAAAGGGCCAAGACAAAAGGTTTCCCACCCCCCTCTAGAGAGGCTGTAACTCCTCTTCCTCCAGGCCAGTCAAGGGAGCTTGATTGGTCCTGAAGGTCACCTGATCATACTGGACACTCCTTTATATTGGTAACTTAAATTACAATGGCAAGTATAGGCAGGTGTAGTTCACAAAACATCCACAAGATGGCGCATTAATAGACCCCCTGGGTGCTGGCTCTGGTGAAGTAGAAATACTGTTAATATATAGAAGAAATGGGGAGGAACCTATTTAGCTTATATGCAAATGTCCATACCATCTCGGTCTGCAAGGACTATTAAAGGGAATTGGATGAGCAGGACCGGGACATTACAGTAACACAATTTTTTATGTTCCCTTACCTCTCCCAGGCCTCCAATCATTATACTTGGGGGTCTGAAAACACCCTTGAGTATAATAATAGTGCTTGTGGGCCAGTGGCGTCACTTACCAATCTCGGGCCCCTGCCAGGATCGGTAAGTAAGTAGGGCCCGTTACCGGCTGGAGTAACTCCAATCGGTAACGGCCTATTAAGAAAAAAAAAAAAACGCAGCAGTAGCGGCTGTCGCCGGGCCCCTACTGTCCTGGGCCCTGTGGCAGCTGCTACCCCTGCTACCTTGGTAGTTACGCCCCTGGTGTCACTTTAAATTGCAAATGGCAAAACCTTTGAGACACTTACAAAATTGCAATTACACAACTTAACTTATACAATTGATTTTTTTTTTTCCATGAAACATTGTACTTCATGTCAGTGATAAACATTGATCAATATTTTTGTATTTAATTGTAAAAAGAAATGAAAATTTGATGGAAAATTTCAAAATGTAAAATGGTCTGCTTTTCATACAGATAGTCAAATCAGCTAAATACATATTATCTACTATATCTCTGCTTTATATCGGCATCATCTTTTAAACCCCCAAAATTTCCCGATCTAATGTTTTAGGGACTACTTCAAAAAGGCCTACATATTAGAAACCCCCATAAATCACTCCATTTTCAAAACTGCACCTCTCAAATGATTCCAAACAGCATTTGGGAAGTCTGTTAACTCTTTAAGCATTTGATGGGAATTATTAAAATATGGAGGTGAAATTTAGACATTTCATTTTTTTCAATAATATATTCATTTAGCCCTAAAATTTAACACATTCACAAAAGAATAAAGAAGAAAATGCATCTGACAGTTTGTTATCTTTCTCCTGAACACACAAATACCCCACATATGGGTCCAAAATGAAGTTTGGGCACTCGACAGCACACGGAAGGGAAGGAACGTCACTAGACATTTGAAAAGCAGATTTTGCTGAAATTGTTTTCAGGTACCATGTCTCATTTGCAGAGCTCCTAAAATACCAATACAATGGAAACCTCCAAAAGTGACCCCATTTTGGAAACTACACCTGTCACAGAATTTATCAAGGGGTGTAGTGAGCATTTTGACACCATAGCCGTTTCACAGATTTTATTAACATTGGGATGTGTAAATGAAAAATTACTAAAACGTCACTTCATCCCCAAAGTTTATATTTTCACAAGGGGTTAAAGGAGACAAAGCCCCCCACAGTTCATTAAACAATTTCTCATGAACACAGCAATACCCCTTATGTGGTTGTAATCTGTTGTATGGGTACATGGTGGAGCTTGGAATGGAAAGGGTACCTACTATTATGGGCAGACACTAAAAACCGCCATGATGCTCATCCGTCATGTGATCCACCGAGCGCTGGAAACTGCAGGAGCTGTTGTCTCCTAGCACTGAATTGTATATTAGGCGGTCCCGAAGGTTTATTATGACCTTATAGGAGGCACAATGTGTATAATGTAATCAGTTTAGACAAAACATTGCGAAAGGTGCTATTTTTGACAGCAATAACTGTGCCGATATTACATTGTTCTTGCTGTTGAAAATACTGGAACCCAAGAAATGCAAATGGTGACAAAATCTAATATAAGGATAATTCTTATCCAAGCATTGCAATAGTATTCCAAGCCTTTCACAGACTCTTGTGGTATACTAGGAACCACTAGGAGGCGACATTTCATAGTGTGAAGATTTCAGAGTGTCCCGCACATGATTCTGAGTGATTTCACTACAATAACATGGTTTCATTGAAGCGTCATAAGTAGAGATGATCGAGTACTATTCGAAACGGCCGTTTCGAACAGCACGTACCCATAGGAATGAATAGAAGCGGCCGGCACGCTGACTTTGCCGGCTGCCGGCCGCATAACCCCCTGCGTCCCGGCTACATCCATTCATTCCTATGGGTGCGTGCTATTTGAAACTGGAGTTTTGAATAGTACTCGCTTATCTCTATTCATAAGCGATTGTTGCCTCATTGTTTACTGTAGCTTTACCCACACACAAGTATAGTAGCTATACTGTATATTAGAACGTTCTTCAAGTAATAACATGAAATTGTTTGCAATTTTTTTTTACAATAGGGTGTTACAGTTTTTTTGACTTATTATTCCTGAACATATGGCTCCTGCTTCACTAAGGCCTTATTCACACAACAGCGAAACAATAAATCTAAATTAGTCTATTCACATGTCACTTTTTTGAAGGACTATTTTACATATCTCTCAAAAGAAATGGCATGTTCTATGTCTGTTTCGACAGCCATGCAGACCCCATTTAAGTCAGTGGGTCAATTTTTAATGCCCATCAAAACATATTCACATCCAAAAAAATCTCTATTAGAAATGGGTAAGTAGGATGGGTATAAAAAAATAGCCAATGAAATTCATCCTTTTTTTTTTATGGATGCAAAATAACCACTGTAACTCCCTGCTAATTGATCTTCCCCAAACGAAACCCTCCACTCTACAATCTAGTGTGGCTGCCAGGTTCATCTATCGGTCTAAACGCTACACCAATGTGTCTGGTCTGTGCTACTGCATTGACTACCTATTCAATATAGAATAAATTATAAATGAATCACCTTCATCAAGCGTGTGACTAGCAAAAACTGGGTCTCATAGCAAAGTTTTAACTTGGGCTCCCCCTAAACTCACACAGTATAGTGTCCACTCCACAGTGGCCCCTTCACTCAGTTTAATGTCCCATAGTGGCCTCCATAGAGTGTAATGTCTCATAGTGTCCTCCGCACAGTATATAGTACCAAGGTAGCACGTATGGTGTTCATTACAAATATTACAAAAATTTTGTATTTGGCTTAAGCTGAAATTTTTGGGGTTCTTCTATGGGGAAGTAGAACACAGTGGTAAGAAGGAAGGAAGGAGGAGGAGGGCTTGTGATGAAGGACATTTGGGGCTTTTTTTTTTTTTTTTTTGGTTAATGGACAATAGTGCTGATGCAAGATACCGAACTGTGAGCAGGAGATCTCACTACGTACCAAAGAACTACCACATGTTATCATGGTAGCTGCATATATCCCCCACCTCTGCAAAAATGTTTTTCTGCCTGTTATATCTACATGCTGTGACCCCCTCCTCGTGTCCTCCAACCACATTCGGCTGTATTATTAACATCACTCCGCACAGAGAACTAAATGATCCTGCAGTGTGTCTGTGTTTCTTTCTTTTTCAGTTGCTATGCAGTGGCGTAACTAGGAATGGCGGGGCCCCGTGGCGAACTTTTGACATGGGGCCCCCCCCAAACCGACGCCGAAGACCTCAACCGACCCCCTCCTCAGAACTCTATTATGTCCATTAGTGTCCCCTGCACACAGTATTAACCCCAATAGTGTCCCCTGCACACAGTATTAACCCCAGTAGTGTCCCCTGCACACAGAATTAACCCCAATAGTGTCCCCTGCACACAGAATTAACCCCAATAGGGTCCCCTGCACACAGTATTAACCCCAATAGGGTCCCCTGCACACAGTATTAACCCCAATAGTGTCCCCTGCACACAGTATTAACCCCAATAGTGGCCCCTGCACACAGTATTAACCCCAATAGTGGCCCCTGCACACAGAATTAACCCCAATAGTGGCCCCTGCACACAGAATTAACCCCAATAGTGTCCCCTGCACACAGTATTAACCCCAATAGGGTCCCCTGCACACAGTATTAACCCCAATAGTGTCCCCTGCACACAGTATTAACCCCAATAGTGTCCCCTGCACACAGTATTAACCCCAATAGTGGCCCCTGCACACAGAATTAACCCCAATAGTGGCCCCTGCACACATAGTATTAACCCCAATAGTGTCCCCTGCACACAGTATTAACCCCAATAGTGTCCCCTGCACACAGTATTAACCCCAATAGTGGCTCCTGCACACAGAATTAACCCCAATAGTGGCCCCTGCACACAGAATTAACCCCAATAGTGTCCCCTGCACACAGTATTAACCCCAATAGGGTCCCCTGCACACAGTATTAACCCCAATAGTGTCCCCTGCACACAGTATTAACCCCAATAGTGTCCCCTGCACACAGTATTAACCCCAATAGTGGCCCCTGCACACAGAATTAACCCCAATAGTGGCCCCTGCACACATAGTATTAACCCCAATAGTGTCCCCTGCACACAGAATTAACCCCAATAGTGACCCCTGCACACAATATTATGTCCCACTGTGGACATCCGTAAACAATTATTATACTCTGGGGTCTTTTCAGACCCCAGAGTATAATAATCGGAGACCCGGGGGAATAAAAACATTTTAAAAAAACCCAGTTACTTACCTGTGCCCGACTCCTAGGCTGTCGGCTACCGGCCGCCGCTCTTGTCCTGCATTAATAACGTCGGACGTCACATGACCCGGGAAGCAGACCCGGGTCATGTGACGTCAGAGACGTCAGACACGAATGAGGGAGGCCGGAGGCAGGATCATGGAGAGGTAAGTAACACTGTTTGTTATGTTCCTTACGTCTCCCGGTCCGCCGATCATTATACTCGGGGGTCTGCAAAGACCCCCGAGTATAATGATAGTGTTTGTGGGACCCGCGGTGTCACTTGCCGATCCCGGCCCAGCCAGGATCGGCAAGTGAATGGGGCCCGTAACGGACTATTTAAAAAAAAACAAAAAAAAACGCAGCGGTAGCGGCTGTCACCGGGCCCCCTAATGTCCCGGGCCCTGTGGCAGCTGCTACTTCTGCTACCACGGTAGTTACGCCCCTGTTGCTATGATTCCTAGGATTTCTCTATCTGCCATGAGCTTGTATGTGTTTCTCTCTTGTTATATACTACTGTATCATCTATGAAACTGTATCACTGAAATTTCCCCATTGTGGGTCTATTAAAGGAATATCTTATCTTATCTTATCTTGTTCACCACCCACAAGCTATTATATGACGCCGGTTAATTACAGGTCTCATTGGTTTGTGACATCCTTGAAGAGGACCAAAGACCCATGCCCAAACTCAGGAGAGATGAGTAACACGGATTTCTATGCTTGATCACTTTCCCTGGGCCTCTGATCTAAATACAGGGTGTGCCATAAGTATAGATACCTCCAGATATGGATACACCAAAGTTCTCCGGATCTCACTCCCTTGGACTTCTATCTCTTGAGTCATTTGATGGCTATTGGTGTAGTCCATGAAGATCCAGGATTTGGGGCACCTTGAGCACATCCTTTAGTGGGTTACTGTCGTTGCTCCATGTCACAAACGTGTGAATAACTCTTTAAAGGGATTCTACCATTAAAAATCTTTTTTCTGTGGCTAACACGTCGGAATAGCCTTTAGAAAGGCTATTCGTCTCTTACCTTTAGATGGGATCTCCGCCGCGCCGTTCCTTAGTAATACCGGTTTTTATGTGGCCATAGTTCCAAGGCCGCAATTGCGCGCATGCGCATTCGGCTCTACTAGTGTCAGAGCCAACAGAGGTGAAGCCGCCGAAGAAAGAAGGGGAGGATCCAGCAGAAGATAGAGGCGGCGCAGGATCCTGTTCTCGGGCAGCAGTGGGGACTCCCTCATCGCATCTTCAGTGCTGGGGCCCGCCCCCATCGCTGCCAGAGAACTAATTTACATACCGGTAAAAACCGGTATTACTAAGGAACGGCGCGGCGGAGATCCCATCTAAAGGTAGGAGACGAATAGCCTTTCTAAAGGCTTTTCCGGCGTGTTAGCCACAGAAAAAAGATTTTTAATGGTAGAATCCCTTTAATGAAAAAGCTATGTTAAAAATGAGCACACCATTGTTTTTCTTGTCCAATTCTCCATGTGTTTGATGCATCACATGACCCCCTTCCCATTGAAAAAAAGCAACCACTTCCATTTTTTTCTAAACTAGCGCAGGAGAGGGTTGCTCTGAAAACAAACTGAGTGGCCTTCTCCTGGGCTGGTTTAGAACTCTGCGTCTCAGCGCAGAGACGTCATCATGCCTCCGGTGCTGAGATGCAGACGTCTTATTGCCGGGCGAAAGGAGGAGGCGGCGGCAGCAGGAGCAATGGTGAGGTAGGTAAGTAACTATATGTACTTTTTTTTTTGTTTTACAATAGGCCGCTACTTGTTGGAGTATCCCCAGCAGGTAGCAGCCTATTTATCTGCCTCCCGGGGTCTGCTCATTGCCATCCCCCGCTTCCCCTTCTGCTATAGGATACGGGGGGCGGCTGTGAGCAGGCCCGGGCCCAGTCCGCAATCCCTAACAATCGCTATTATTATACTCGAGTATAAAGATCGGAGCCCCAGGGGAGGTGAGGGAACATAATAAACAGTGTTACTCACCTCTCCAGGATCCAATGTTAATTCTAGCTGGTTATGGGCCTGTCCCAGACCACGTGACGTCTTATACTTGGGGTTCTGAAAATACCCCTGAGCATAATAATAGTTCTATGGGACACTATGGGACAGCTGGAAGAAGTGATCGTGGCGGTCCAAAGGGGAGAGGCGGGAAATGTGGGAAGATGTTTCTTGTAAGTATTGCTGCACAAAATATTACTGCATTGTATTCACTGTAATGTTACCACTAGTATCCCCCCTCCGTCCGCTGCCTGAGGTGGACGATCAAAAGATGATTCAGTGGGGGGGGGGGGGGGGCTTTTTTGATCGTTCACCTCAGGCAGCAGAGAGGGTATGTTCACCACTGTCCCACAGGACATGATGTCTGTACTGGACTTGCAAGCAGGGACCTCACTCCTATTGTATGAATTATATTATTACTTTAATGTCTATTTGTTTCTGAACTTGAGCACTACTATTTATTAAGTGCTGTGGGATATGTTAGAGCCATATATAAATACAATTTTCCATTATTATTATTGTTGACATTTGGCCATCAAAGAAGTATAAGCTAAAACAGAATGGAGGCACAATAGATGTACAATGGATGGATCTATTTTTCATGGCAGAGAACTAGACACGATTGCGTGAACATCATATCTTAGATAAAAAAATTGAAACACAGTATTTAAAGCAAACATATTAAATCGGGCAGAAGGAGCTGAGCAGTTTGATATATAGTTATGTGAGAAAAGATTCAGTATAAATTGTATTTTATTCATTCGTATGCCTGCATTTTCTATGCTGAAAAGTCATGGGGCTGTCCTAGTCAGTGATTGATAGTTACCTTTGTACACATACTCATACAGAGAAGGGAGTCAGTAACCTTAAATTCTTGGCATAGAAAGAGCAGAGAGATGAATAAAATACAGATGATACTGAATCCATTGTCACAAAACTGTTCATCAATATGCTCAGCAACTCCTGCTCTATATCATGTTGCCTGCAGATTGCCAATGCATTTTTGTTGTGACAGGTTCCCTTTAATTGTTTCCGGCCTGGCCTTTGACTTTATACGTACTGATGGGCCGCTCTTAACATGGCAAGGATGTATGCAGTGTTAAGAATCTCCACAAAATTGGGCAGCTGCAGAAGCAGGGGTCCGGTGTTTCTACAGTCGGGCTTCCTCTATGGTAGCCAAGGATAGTTTATTACTGTCCCTACCTTCCCAATCAGCTATGGGAGCCAACACGATGTGGCTCCACTTTTGGCCCCACAGTCATGTCTGTAAGGGGCTAGAATCGGGCCCTTGCAGACATGAGGACCTTGATCAGCTTTGCAGTAAGAAATCAGAGCCTGCATTAATTCAGAAATCAGCAAAAGAAAAAAAAAAAAGGTTAAAATGCCCCTCCAAAGATTTATTATTAGGTACAATGAGTAAAAGATAGATATAAAAAAAAATTAAAGTAAAAAAAAAATGCCACTACCACTTCCATATCACAGGTTCTAGCCCCGCCCCCAGCGACACAACAATAATTGTCACCTGCATTAAAATTACAGTAACAGAGTGAGAAGTATTTAAGGCTAAGGCCACTGAAAAGCGCTAGGGGAAAAAACGCAGTGGAAACACATCCAGTTTTTTCCCGCAGCACTTTAGCAGAGAGTCCGCAAGTGGTTTTGAAATTGAAGCATTTTCACTGCGGATTTTTTTCTGTAATGTGTGGATTGGATTAGCCAGAATCCCATCCACTTTTCAAGTACTGTTTAATGCCGCGGTCAAATTGTAGCACTTATGCTAAATAGGGCCTAAAACATGAAAAATGTGTAAGGCCGGGGCCCCATGGGTTGGAAACACCGCGATTTGCCTGCGTTGGAAACGCCTGGGAAAAACTGTGATGTTTTACAGTAATTGCAAAGTGGATAGGAGTCTTGTGAATCCCATGCCCACTTTGCGGTAAAAAGCGCAGCACGGACACGCTGTGATTTCCAAATACGATACGGTTTTGCAAATTGCAGCATGTCAATTATATCTATGGAAACACCGGCAGCTTCACCGTAGATATAATTGTAACAGAACGTCTGCGGAGGAAAACTCAGTGAACTTTCTGTTTAAATCGCTGCGAGAAGAACTGCAATGCGTTCCTGCGTTTATAGCTGCGGGTCGTCCCGTGGGGCCTTAGCCTAAAAACAGACACATTTTCCCTCCTTTTTTGTTCACATTTTCTTAGATATTAAAAGAAAAAAAAAACATGGAAAAATAAAGACAACATAAAAATAAAGCCCTATTTATTAGCAAAAAGAGACACAAAAACTATTCGAATAACCCAACGAAGAAAAATGCTATAACCCTAAAAATTGCATTACAAAAAACATGAAAATGTGTCCAGTCCTGAAGCCAAGCAAAATGGCCTGGTCCTGAAATGGTTAAGTAAAGTTGTATTTATTTCTTGAGTGTCAAGTATAGGGTGGAAAGAATATTAGCAAATAGGAGAGATAATTACCTGTAATTAGCAGGATTGGCGTGTCCAAGGGAGGTGTAGAACTGTATCAAACACCCCAAAGTGATAGGCAGACTGAGGACATATCCTATTTAGTGTCAGATGTCATTTACCAGACACATCCAAGAAGAGACATCACAAACCACCAAGTCATCAAGTATTTGTGAAATAGTACAATAAGCATGAGCATATAAATATATATATTGTGCACGCTTGGGTTGATTTTGAGATACAGAGTGGGTGGAGTCAGGTTTTATGTTGAAAAGATTAATGTTGTAAAATCGAATTTGCCATTCAAATGAAAAGGCGTGAATAGAGATTATAATACATTATATGATACTATAATACATTCTGATATCTATCTCGTGCTGACAGATGAATTACACTACTCAAAAAAATAAAGGGAGCACTCAAATAACACATCCTAGATCTGAACAAATGAAATATTCTCATTGGATACTTTGTTCTACACAAAGTTGAATGTGATAACAACAAAATCACACAAAAATCATCAATGGAAATCAATTTGATCCAAAAAATCAAGTGTGAACTTATCCTTAGGGAGCCTTCACAAGGAGTATACGCTTTGCTCATTCTGAACGTAAAACACGTTCAGATTGAGCAGCGTAAAAACCAGCTCCCATTGCCTTGAATGGGTGCTGGCACACGAGCGCTCCCCATTGAAATCAATGGGAGGCTTTTTTCCCTATTGCTTTCAATGTGATACGCATGTATCACATTGAAAGCAACTCCTTATAAATAGCAAACTCCTTATAAATAATTTCAATATATTTTGACGTCCACTAGAATTCATGTGGCATTGAAATGGAGGACTTCAGCTTTCCTGTTGTCGAAGATCAGGCAAGGTGACATGGTTAGGGTGCATTCACACTACTGATAAGCTGCCTGATTCTGAACGTTAAAACACGTTCAGAATCAGCGCGTATAAAGCAGTTCCCATTCATTTCAATGGGAGCCGGCATACGAGCGCTCCCCATTGAAATGTATGGGCTGCTTTTTTCACTACGAGCACTCCCATTGAAGTGAATGGGAAGTGCTCGCGTGTACGGCTAGCTCTGCTCATTTCGAGCTGTACAAGCGAGCACTTCCCATTCACTTCAATGGGAGCACTCGTAGAGTTAAAAGCAGCCCATTCATTTCAATAGGGAGCGCTCGTATGCCGGCTCCCATTGAAATGAATGGAAACTGCTTTATGTGCGCTGATTCTGAATGTGTTTTAACGTTCAGAATCAGGCAGCGTATCAGTAGTGTGAATGCACCCTTATGCTGTTTTAGAAGACTTATCCTGCCATAACTGATGCTTGAATACATTTCAATAAGGTGTGGGCCCCATGAATAAACAGGTCACATGCTCCTGGTCTCTCATATTGTTTGTAATTAGAACCCCCGGGATGAGTAATTTTACTTTTTAACTCCCCACCACCACCACCATGGTATAATTCAGTGCTTTTCTAAATAAAAAAAAAAAAAAAAAAAAAAAGTTTATTTGATTGCTTTGATTCTTGTATTTATACTTGAATTGTACTTCAGTTAATTTTATTTTTCTTTCTTTAGATATGCTGTCATCTTGGCTGGAATATGCAGACTACTTCTGTAATTCTTTAATATTACACTATTTTCTATTCTATTGTATATTGTGATGTACTGGGATCATGATGTTTGTTTTCATTCAATAAATACTTTTGAAACTAAAATTTAAACACAAATATTTTTGTTCAAAGTTCCATTGAACTCTAAAGGGATTAGATGTGATGCACTGTACACTACGTAACCCTCTCTGATCAGATTCAGTCATGGAATTTATTTCTCTGGATTTGAGCTATAGTGCAAGGTACGGCTGCACACAGAGACAAACCTGTGTATCTGGATAAACATTGGAGCCATAATCTCGATTTTCTGCTGACCTGTGGGGTCACAGGTCAATTCCCCTTCATTTATATGAGTGTGAGTCAAAAATTATTCGCACTCCAGTGACATTAAAGTTTCTGTTGGCCACATTTTTTTTATCAGCGCTTTTCATACGAGGTTGCAGTCTTCCCAGGTTTAAACGTGTTACATAAGGTCATGTGACTGTGGAGTAAGAGAGAATGGCTGCCCCACTTGTTATTTGCACAAAATAAAAACAATGTGAAGTGATTAGTTTTTTCTGTGGTCTGAGGGTGTGTCTGGGACTGATATTTATTGAAATTTTTTGTGCACAGTGCAGTAAGTTTTTTGTCATGAAGAAGTGTGTAAGAATAGATATACAAGATCAATAAAGGTCGCACAAGTGTCCGCCATGAAGAAGGAACTGGAGACCTGTCCACATCCATTGCTGATGACAACAATGAGCGTGCGCGTGAACTGATTGTATTGGATAGACAAGTTACAGTGGATTATTTGGCAAAACATTTGCGATTCAACCATGGCTTTGCTTATGCAATAATGTCTGAAGGAGACATGAAGACAGCGGTGCATTTGTGGCTCACTGCTCAGCCTAAAACATGAAGAAATACAAAAGTTTGCTGACAGTTGGACAAAGTGTATTGAAATACAGGTAGATTACATCAAAAAACATTATTTATTTTGTACTAGCTGGTACCCGCGACTTCGTCTGCGGTGATTGTAGAAGTGGGTAACTACAGGCGTGGGTAAGGTTTTCGTACTGTGTATAAGGTATGGGATATGAAATGTAACTTTGTATCTTGTTTTTGCTGTAATTGCGAGAATACATGAGACTTTTGTGTTGAAGCTAATTTGTATTTGAGCTGCTATATATACGGTGTTGTACACAGTGTCTTTGGGACAGAGGGATTTGAAGTTAATATACTTGGATATACAACATTGTATGATTTGGTATTTTCTGCCAGTAGTGTGTTGGCATTTTTTGTGTGTAAAATTTGCCATATTCTGACAGCAGCCACTTTTTTATACGTCTGTGTCGGCGGATGTCTTTTTTTGCGGGGCCGGGTGTAGTGTTTAGTTGTTGCATTTTCGGGAAATGCTATTGGTTTGATCACTTTTGATTGATATTTGTATGATAATAAAAATAGTGAAAAAACAGCGGTTTTGGACTTTTCAGTATGTTTCCCGCTACGGCGTTAAGCATCCAGGCAAAATATTTGTATAGCTTTGTAGAGCGGGCGATTTTGGACACAGGGATACATAACATGTATGTGTTTCACAGTATTTAACTACATTTATATGTGTTCTAGGGAAAGGGGGGGGGGGGATTTGAATTTGTAATACTTTTTATTTTTCATTTTATTTTTTTTTCCCTTTTTTTTGTTTTTGCATTTATTAGACTGCCTAGGGGTATTGACATGGGTGGGCGGTGTCACGGATTATCAGAGCAATGGGGGTCGGCAAACATGGCTGCTCCGGAGCGTTAAAGAGATCCTCCTGGAGTATCATTAAGGTGAGGGGCAAAGTGGTAAAGTATATGTATATGAGATTGTGTGGGGTTAGGGGCTAAGCTGTAGAGGGCAATATGAATTTTGGGACTTGCTATGGTCCAAAGTGTGTGAGATTGCAGAGATGGTGGTGTGAGTTTGGGTTTTGTGGGGGTCCTGGCACAAACGTATGTGCGCTATTGTGATGAAAAGTAGCCTATTGCGCAATCCGGTGTATTAACTATGTTTGTGGAAACTTTCAGCCAAATCGGTCAAGCGGGTTTTGCGTGATTGAGGAACAAACATCCAAACATCCAAACATCCAAACACAGAAACCCACAAACTCACAAACTTTATAGGATAATACATCCACAGTGCAGATCATTTTCGACTCACCCTTATACACTGTTAGGCCTAGTTCACATCTGCGTTTGGTATTCCGTTTGGGGAGTCCACTTGGGGACCACCCAAACGGAATACCGAATGCATTGACAAGCGGTGAGCAATGAAAGCACATGGACCCTATAGATTATAATGGAGACCGTGTGTTTTCCGCGCAGTGTCCACATGAGTCATGCGGAGTGGAAAGTAGTTCATGAAGTACTTTTCTCTCTGCATGTTCCATGCGGACACCGTGCGGAAAACACATGGACACCATTATAGTCTATGGGGTCTGTGTGCTTTCATTGCTCACCACATGTCAATGCATTCGATATTCCATTCACGGGTCCCCATGCGAACTCCCCGAACAGAATACCGAACACAGATGTGAACCAGGCCTTAGCCATCAGTTAAACCCCACAATTTAAGGGTAGACTATGATTGTCCATTGAAACCAGAGTAAGGGGCTTTGCTTGCATCTAATAAGTACATATTTTGGGGGTTCATGCAATTTGTAAAACTGCTAAATGACCTGTATGCTAGATTTTTCTGAATTGGCGTCAGTGACTTTAAACTGAAACCTTTTTATTCTATTGTATTTTTCAAACCACACTTCCTATGTAGTTCAGGTTCCACTAGGCGTAACTAGTAATATACATTTACTTTATTTGCTATGATAAGGCTATACAATGGGGTTACCGATTAAGAAGCATGCCAATACATACAGTGACAGGTTTCTCTAAAGTTTTATTCCATGGAAGTAAGCAATTCTTCCATGCATGTTCAAACTGCACCCACTGTCATACTGTTTGGTTTATTCTTGAGATCGGATGTTATTTTATGCATCTTTAAGTTGGGTGTGCTACATCTTATTTCCCTTTTATGATGCTGAATAGCCTTAGAGATAATCCCCTTATGGCAATATATTGTTTTCTTCATAAATAAGATATAATAAGTATTGTATTGTTGCTATTGCTATGTATAAAAGAATATTACTGGTTAGCAATATTTAAAGGGGTTGTACAGGATTAGGCAAGCATGTTTTCTTCTAGATGCAGTGCCACACCGGCCCATGAGCTGTTTCTGGTATTGCAGTGTAGGTGTGGCACTGGATGAGAGCAAATATGTTTTCTACTCTTGTACAACCCATTCAAGTTCATGTCGCAATTTGCTTCTTAGCGCCACAGCCCTGTGTTTCATTCCTGCTTTTCACACACCACACGGAATTGTATTGTTCACTGATAACATTACTCACATCTCTACAGAGGGAAACCAGGGATGCTCAATTTACAATTCTTCTATAGTTAAAGGGAACATGTCATGAGAAAATGATCCGATTCAAGTTTGGATGTTAATCATGTTTTAACCATTTCAGTACCAAGCCAATTTCTGGTCCAGGACCAGATACATTTCGGTTTTTTTTGTATGTACAGTTTTGAGGGCTATAACATTTTATCATTTGCATTATTCAACTAATTTCTGCATCTTTTTTCGGTGACACTGATAAGGTCAGGGTACTTCTTTGTTAACCAAAGTTTAGGTTACTCCTACAGGGAACCAACGAACCAAACCAACCAACCAACCAACCAAATTCCTCGGGTAACAGTCGTTGTCCTAATTGATATGTGATAAGGGCTAGCGACAAGGCACAAAATGTTGGTATTAACTACTCTCTTAGCAGTGAAGAGAGTGCACTGGCGCACTTTATTAAAGCAACACTGGGGTTAAAGGGGCTCTATCACTGGATTTTCGCTATTTTAGATAAACGTACAGTGTTGGCCAAAAGTATTGGCACCCCTGCAATTCTGTCAGATAATACTCATTTTCTTCCAGAAAATGATTGCAATCACAAATTCTTTGGTATTATTATCTTCATTTATTTTGTCTTCAATGGAAAACCACAAAAAGAATTGTCAAAAAGCCAAATTGGATATAATTCAACACCAAACATAAAAAAGGGGGTGGGCAAAAGTATTGGCACTGTTTGAAAAATCATGTGATGCTTCTCTAATTTGTGTAATTAACAGCACCTGTTACTTACCTGAGGCACCTAACAGGTGGTGGCAATAACTAAATCACACTTACAGCCAGTTGAAATGGATTAAAGTTGACTCAACCTCTGTCCTGTGTCCTTCTGTGTACCACATTGAGCATGGAGAAAAGAAAGAAGACCAAAGAACTGTCTGAGGACTTGAGAAGCAAAATTGTGAGGAAGCATGAGCAATCTCAAGGCTACAAGTCCATCTCCAAAGACCTGAATGTTCCTGTGTCTACCGTGCGCAGAGTCATCAAGAAGTTTAAAGCCCATGGCACTGTGGCTAACCTCCTTAGATGTGGACGGAAAAGAAAAATTGACAAGAGATTTCAGCGCAAGATTGTGCGGATGTTGGATAAAGAACCTCGACTAACATCCAAACAAGTTCAAGCTGCCCTGCAGTCCGAGGGTACAACAGTGTCAACCCGTACTATCCGTCGACGTCTGAATGAAAAGGGACTGTATGGTAGGATACCCAGGAAGACCCCACTTCTTACCCAGAGACATAAAAACGCCAGGCTGGAGTTTGCCAAAACTTACCTGAGAAAGCCAAAAACGTTTTGGAAGAATGCTCTCCGGTCAGATGAGACAAAAGTAGAGCTTTTTGGGAAAAGGCATCAACATAGAGTTTACAGGAAAAAAAAGAGGCCTTCAAAGAAAAGAACACGGTCCCTACAGTCAAATATGGCAGAGGTTCCCTGATGTTTTGGGGTTGCTTTGCTGCCTCTGGACTGCTTAACTGTGTGCATGGCATTATGAAGTCTGAAGACTACCAACAAATTTTGCAGCATAATGTAGGGCCCAGTGTGAGAAAGCTGGGTCTCCCTCAGAGGTCATGGGTCATTACCGGAAGCGTTGTTCGCAGTTATTTTGTCTAAAGGTTGTGATATTAGGCTGAGGGTGCCAATACTTTTATCCAGCCCATTTTTGGAGTTTTGTGTAAAATGATCAATGATTTGACTTTTTTTTTCATTCTCTTTTGTGTTTTTTCATTGCAAGCAAAATAAATGAAGATATTAATACCAAAGAGTTTGTGCTTGCAATCATTTTCTGGAAGACAATGAGTATTATCTGACAGAATTAAAGGGGTGCCAATACTTTTGGCCAATACTGTACCTGATCACTGAGGATCCTTTTAGTTATTGATTAGTTTTGTACCTATTGTTTCGTAGATGAATTAGAACTCACTAGGTAGTCAAAGACAGTAGGCGATACTATATGTACTTGGGTCAGCTTTTAGACAAAAAAAAACTGCTAGCAGGGAGCTTAGCACATTACATAAGAATTCACTACAGAAATAGCAGTCACCTTGCTGTGCTGTGCATTATAGCCATTGTCAAAGCAGTTTCTTCTAATAGTAAATGTTGAAAAGGTAGAGAAATTGGAAGGGCACTCACCCACATAGAGGCTCATCTTCATAAAAAGACTTCTTTATTTAAGTATCACATCTTAAAAACAATTCTTGAAGGGAGGGAGAGACAGCATCAGAATGGCAGGAAGGCAACAGCCGTTTCACGCAACTATGTGCGCTTTCTCAAGCCTCAAATGCAATTGCATTTGAGGCTTGAGAAAGCGCACATAGCTGCGTGAAACGGCTGTTGACTTCCTGCCATTCTGATGCTGTCTCTCCCTCCCTTCAAGAATTGTTTTTAAGATGTGATACTTAAATAAAGAAGTCTTTTTATGAAGATGAGCCTCTATGTGGGTGAGTGCCCTTCCAATTTCTCTACCTTTTCAACATTATCACATTGCTTTGTCTCTGGTTGTGTAGCACCTCCACGGCTCTTTATACTCAAGGTTACATCCTTTTGACTTACCTCCAGCCTACCAGGAATCATATTTTACAGATCCAGCAGTGCCATCCTATTGGTCTTTTCTTTTTCTTCTAATAGTAACATTAACACTATTGCAAAAAAAAGGCAAATCATAGTGACACATTGTGCAAAAATTGACAGAATTTTGCTGTGAATGGTCAAACACTATCTAGTGTATAGTTCACTTTAGGGGTGCTTTCCAGGTTAAGTATTTTGTATATCAAACGCTGGAGTGAACACAGCCTTAGGCCGGTTGCAGATGACTAGAGATGAGCGAACACTGTTCGGATCAGCCGATCTGAACAGCACGCTCCCATAGAAATGAATGGAAGCACCTGGCACGCAGACTTTGCCGGCGGCCGGCCGCTTAACCCCACGCATGCCGGCCACTTCCATTCATTTCTATGAGAGCGTGCTGTGAGCGTGCTGTTCGGAATGGCTGTTCCGAACAGTGTTCGCTCATCTCTACAGATGACCATATGCAACTGGTCTTCTGTGAACTAAAAGCACAGGCTGGACACGGGGAACATGCGGATGCCCTGGTGTACGGGTCGGGCTTCCGTGGCACCTTTCATTAAATGAATAAGATCCACGGAAGCAAAGGCCACAAAATAGGACAAGAATAGGGCCTGTTCTATATTTTGCAGCCTGGAATGTCGACCCTTGAAACTCACGGTTGTGTGTACGGTCCCATAGAAAAAAATGGGTCAGTGTGGTATCCATGAAATACATGGATAGCACACTGAACACGGCCACGGTCGGCTGCAAGTGGCCTTAGGCTGAGTTCACACAGGGTATTTTGATCAGGATTTTGAGGCAGCAAAATCTTGACCAAATAGACGACTCCCATTGAAACCAATGGGAGCCGGTCAGGTCTTTTTTCCGGGAGCCATTTTTTCTGGCTCCTGGAAAAAAGAACGGACAAGCTCATTCTTCATGCCGATTCGCCTAGGGAATCCACCTGAAGACACTCCCTCCTCCCGACTAGGCCCATGTATTGGGCCTAATCCGGAGTGGATCGCGCGACTGGATGCCGGTGCACTCCCCGTGTGCACTCAGCCTTAGTATGTTATTTTTTGCATATGTTTTGGTTTGTGAGGTTTGGAAATTGTAGAAAACAATTAGGTGAAGTTACACCACCGTCAGACACTGGTGTTCATGCCATGAATAATCAAGCATTATTGTAATTTCTATTGTGACTATAATACTATGACATTTACTATAATTATATGTTTTGCTAATTATTTATGTGTCAGTATGATTACATAAAGTATTCCACATGCTATTTGCATGACTCATTTATGAGTAGATTATTCTAAAGTAACTGATTTCTTTTGATATGATCAGGAAATCTCAAGATAACCATGGCAAATTACTGCTTTGACCAAAGGTTCCTTCACATGGGCTGATGATTAGGTGAACGAGTGTTTCTAGGAATGTTTGTTCTCAATCATTGCCTGGTATAAACATGTCCATGGTCAGACAACAAACGCACACTGATCAGATCTTGTATTGTGCACATCATTGTTTGTTGGCCGCACATATACCCATGTAAGCAGCGATGTGCTGCTGACAGTGAATGACTGATCATCTTACTAATCTCTGGCCACATTCAGCTGGGGTTATGGTTCTGTGTGAATGGAACAAACAAAACCTGTCATTGTTAAAGGACCTTTGGTAATAAAATAACCATACAATACTGTTTGTCAGTACAAACATAGATGATTGGTTACTAAATGAAGTGTTTATTCTTTTTGGACTATAAGACGCACTGGACTATAAGATGCACCTAGGTTTTAGAGGAGGAGAATAGGGGAAAAAAATTTTGAAGCAAAAAATTGAAAAATATTTAATATATGGGAGTTGTAGTTTTGCAACAGCTGCAAGGCCACATTGACAGGTGACCCTAGAGTGTTTTTTTTTTTGCGGGGCCAGATGTACTTTTTAGTTATACCATTTTGGGGAATGTCTATTGCTTAGATCACCTTGTATTGAAAAAAACCCCGGCAGTTTAGCACTTGCGATTTTGACGTTCACCGTACAGGACAACTATTAGTAGACCGGGCATTTTCGGACACAGGGATACCTAATGTGTATGTGTTTGACATATGATTTTCTACTTTTATATATATTCTAGGGAAAGGAGGTGATTTAGAACTTTTATTTATTTCATTTTTTTATTATATATTTTTAAAGCTTTTACTATTTTATTCCCCCCCCCCCCCGGGGGCTTGAGCCTGCAGTCACTTGATTGCAAGTCCCATAGACGGCAATACAACTGTATTGCCGTCTATGGGACTTTCTGTATATTACTATTACGGCTGGGCATAGACCCAACCGCAATACTAATATAGCAGTGACAGGCCTGGGAGCCTTCATTAGGCTCCCGGCTGTCACCCGAACAGGTCGACTCCTGCGATATCGCCGCGCAAGAGCCGGCCTGCAACTTTACAGGTATGGGGCCGGTGGGGACAGGCCCCGGGGGAGAAGGGGCCGCCAATACAGACCCGGCATCCGCTGTACTAGAGAGGCACACAGGTGCCGGGGCCTGAGACATCGCTACGCTCCTCTGCCCTGCATGAAGCCAGCGGCGGGGGGACGGAGGAGCAGAATAGCATCGCTCCTACCGCTGCTGGCTTCATGTAGGGCAGAGGAGCGTAGCGATGTCTCAGGCCCCGGCACCTGTGCCGGCGTCTATCCCTCGCCGGCATCCGCCTCTCCATTACAGCGGATGCCAGGCAGCCACATTCGGACTATAAGACGCACCCTTCTTTTCCCCACAAATTTGGGGAAAAAAGGGCATCTTATAGTCCGAAAAATACAGTATATAGTACATTACATTGGTATGGAAGCTTATAGTTTTCCATAGTGCAGTATCCTTCAAAATAATATCAGTGGGTACTACTCTTACGTGTGTCATTTGTCTCATACCAGTGGCCTAAATACCACGGTAACAGCTGACACATGGTCCATGAAATTTGGGAGGCTCTACGGGCCCCTGATGCTTTTTTTCTTTTAGTAGGGCATTACCTACTGGAGTAACCCCAGCACATTAAAGGCCCGATTTACTTACCAATCCCCGCTCCTACTAACTGCCTCTTCCACTGATCAGGAGCGGGAGCGGGGATTGATAAGTGAGGCTGCGGACCATGAACCCCAACAAATGCTGTTATTACACCACACAACAAAAAACAACTTTTCGTCCGCTACTGGGCAAAAACCATTTGTCCTATACTAAATCGAGAGTGCAGATTCCAAATCTGAAGTCAGAATTGTTGTAAGGGCCCCTTCACATGGAGGATACACTGGCTGTTATTGAACGTGTAAACGTTCCGAATCAGCAGCGTTTAAAGCAGGTCCCATTTCTATGGGGAGCAGGTGTATGCCGGCTCCTATAGAAAGCAATGGGACCTGTTTTAAACGCTGCTGATTCGGAACGTTTACACGTTCAATAACAGCCAGTGTATCCTCCGTGTGAAGGGGCCCTAACACGTCAGGAAATTTTGCTATACATAAGTATGCCTAAATGAACTAAGCACTTGGATCAATTTTGAACAGAATGAGTTTTACTCCAACAATTACCTGATCTGCATCAAAGTTTCCCTAGTAGACAGTGTATGAAAATGTAATGGAATAACAAAATTTTAAAAAGTCTCATTTTTTTTAGTTTAAAAGTCTTACTTGAGCAAGGCCCAGGACTGTTACAAGTACATCTGCTATCTCTTTCTCCCTCTCTCTTTCCCTCTTTCCTCTCCCTTTTGTTTCTGTATGTTTGTCTCCCCCTTATTTTCTTGTTTTACTGTTTACTCTTCCATTTTAGGACTTTGTTCATCATTTAATTCGGGTCTGGCGATCTCGCCTTTCCCGTTTATCATCACTTTTGTTTCTTTGTTTTTTTTCCCCTTGTTATGTATAAAATTTTTCAATAAAAACTACAGTTGAAAGAAAAAAAGTACATCTGCTTTTGCGTTTGTGAATGGTCATATTTTCCCATTGCAAAAACCAGCAATAGTCTCCCATCATGTTGGGATTCCAAGGCCTTGATATCAGTTCTCCATTGTAGAAATAGCTTAATGGAACCGCTCTCCATATTCGTCACTTACGTTTCCCAAATTAGGTGGGAAAAAGTCAAGATGGGAATGTAAGAAATGCCTGTTGTGAACTATTTGAGCAGAGTTTTCAACTCGTTTGGTCTCAAGGAAGCTCTGCACTACTAGCACAAATACATCCCAAGCTGCAAGCTACAGAGGGTTGAGTTTTGTTCTGAATGTGTCATCGCATTAGCATGTTGATTTTGGGGCCAATAAAAATTCCGCCCTTTGGCTGAGTTCACACGGGGTATTTTGGTCAGGATTTTGAGGCAGGATCCGCCTCAAAATCCTGACAAAAAAACCCGTCTCCCACTGAAATTGATGGGAGCCGGTCAGTTCTTTTTTCCACAAGCCGTTTGTTACGACTCCTGGAAAAAAGAAGCGACATGCTCATTCTTCAGCTAGATGCCGTGGCCGGTTCAGCCTTGGATGTCCACCTGAAGACACTCACTCCTGACTAAGCCCATTCATTTGGGGCTAATCCGGAGTGGAGTGCCGCGATTGGATGCCGGAGCACCGCACTGGCATCCAGTCGCGACTACTGTTTTTTTGGTCCAGAATCTGAGGTGGACTCCGCCTGAAATTCCGGACCTAAAAACTCTGTTTGAACTCTGCCTTTATTTTAGCCTCAGTTTTCAGTCTGCTAAACTTCTTCAAATACTGGAAACCATTTCTATCACAATCAAGTGCAATTACAACATTTTTCATTAAACCAAGTTTAATGTGAAGTAATGGAAGATAAACTTGATGTGAATCAATCAGTGGTTTGTGTTGTACATTGTACTGACCAACTGTGTGCTCGAGAGGCAACGGTCTCATTATGTAAAGATTGTTTTCATCACGTCTGTTCCATAGGCACAAGAAACACATATGCATTGTGTAACTGTAGGTCAAGTAGCATCGCTACCACTTTCAGGTACGCACAAATTTTCCATTTATGTTCTGAGTATTTGATCATTTCCAATTAGCCTCCATTCATCAGGAACATGTGAACCAACTAACTCCATCATAAGACCATTTACATCAGTACAGAAACAAACATCGCTTTTCATTGCATAGTTTGCAGCTAACTTGGTGTGTT
This sequence comes from Leptodactylus fuscus, assembly GCF_031893055.1. NCBI lineage: Eukaryota > Metazoa > Chordata > Amphibia > Anura > Leptodactylidae > Leptodactylus > Leptodactylus fuscus. The sequence goes on along the minus strand of NC_134266.1, from coordinate 89,115,568 downwards.
GATGATGAAAGTGTAAAGTTTGCATTAACATTAATATTATAACTGAATACCTCGTCGCCGGGCCCTCGGGTATGTGTCTTGCGGATCCTATTCGCATCGCGGAGGAATTTGCCAATTTTTACCACCGCCTCTATAACTTATCTCCCCCCTCGGCGGTCACCCTGGACTCCCCGCTCCTCTCGTCGATTAAACAGTACATTTGCTATTCGGGCTTACCCCGTCTCTCGGAGGAAGTCTTGGCGTCCTTGGAGGCCCCCATATCCGGTGAGGAGGTCGCGCAGGCCCTCGGTTCTATGCAGCCTAGTAAGGCCCCTGGTCCAGATGGCCTCCCCGCTTCTTATTACAAAAAGTTTGCGTCCTTGCTTTTGGGTCCCCTGACAAGTGCCATTAATGCGGTTTCTGATGGTGTGCCTCTGCCCCCAGATATGACCAGAGCTCACATCACAGTTATACACAAGGAGGGTAAGGACCCTGCACTATGCTCCAGTTACAGACCCATTTCTCTCCTGGTCCTGCGCTTGGCCCCTCTCCTTCTTGACCTAGTGGATTCTGACCAGGTTGGTTTTATCCCCTCTGGAGAGGCCAGGGACAACACTGTCAAGGTCCTTAATGTTGTTCATTTCGCCCGCTCCCGCAGCCACCCGCTCTGTCTTCTCTCCACTGATGCGGAGAAGGCTTTTGACTGGGTAGGTTGGCCCTTCCTCTTTGAGGTTTTGGACCATATTGGCCTTGGCCCCTCTATGACGTCTTGGATCTTCTCTCTGTATTCTGACCCCTCTGCATCCACTAGGGTCAATGGGATCTTGTCCTCCCCCTTCCCGATCAGAAATGGCACTCGTTAGGGCTGTCCGCTCTCCCCTTTGATTTTTATCCTCACCTTGGAGCCCCTTCTCAGGACACTTCGAGCTAACCCCGCCCTATTGGGAATTGTGATGGGGGGTAGACACGTGAAAATAGCGGCTTATGCGGATGATCTCTTGTTTTTCTTGCGTGACCCTCTGACTTCGCTTCCGGTCCTGATGTCGGAGCTGGATGTGTTTTCCCGCCTCGCTAACTTTAAAATTAATTATCAAAAGTCAGAGGCGCTCGACGTCTCGCTCCCTCAGGGTCTTCGGTCATCTCTTGCCCTTGCCTTTCCCTTCTGTTGGTCTCAGACCGCCATAAAATATCTAGGCGTTTGGATCCCGAGTGACCCTGGCGAACTCTTCTCTCTTAACTACCTCCCGCTGCTTAGGACCGTCCGCCTCGATCTTAAAAAGTGGTCCAGAGGCACCTACACCTGGTTTGGCCGTTGTGCTATTTACAAAATGAATGTGATGCCCAGATTTCTCTATTTACTGCAAACTCTGCCTATCCACGTTCCCCCTAGTTTTTTCAAATCGCTTTACTCAGATCTGATCCGATTTGTTTGGCAAGGTAAGCGTGCCACATTGGCGCGCACCACCATGACCCTCCCGAAAAGATGGGGCGGCCTGGGTCTTCCCGACCCTCATCACTACTATGAAGCTGCCCTCCTACATCGGGTCCTGGATTGGTGCCGTCACTCTTCTTTTAAACAGTGGATCTCCTTGGAGACTTCCTTCTCCCATACCCCGTTGCATTTGCTCCCCTGGCTGGACTCGGTCTCTACCCCTGCCCTCGCCTCCCATCCCACGATTGGGCCTACCCTCGAGTGTGCCGTCGGCTCTATCGCAAGAACTGCCTTTCTCCCTCTCCGTCCCCCCTTCTTCCTGTCTTGGGCTCTCCATCCTTCCCTGCGGGGCTCTCGCCGGGCCCATTTCGCTCCTGGTTGCAAGCTGGGGTGCAGAGGGTCTGCCATTTCCGAGCCCATGGTCAGTGGCGCCCCTTTGATGACATTCAGTCGGACGGGGCTCTCCCTGCCCTAGGGCCCTGGAGAGGTCTGCAGCTCACTCACTTCCTTTCCTCTTTCCCTGATCCCGCCACCTTTGACAGGCCTCTCACGAGCTTTGAGAAGGCCTGTGTTGGCACAGGTCTCCAACGCCACTCCCTGTCTGAGTTCTATGCCCTCCCCTTCTCCGGACCACAGACCCTCTTTCCTCTCTAAATGGGAGGCTGACCTCAATCTATCCTTTTCGGACGCGGACTGCTCTAGAATCTTGGAGCTTGCCCATAAGAGCTCAATGGCATGCAAATACCAGGAGGCGGGCTACAAGATTCTCACCAGGTGGTATCATGTCCCTTCCCTTTTGCATAAATTCTTCCCATCCGCCTCTCCCCTATGCTGGAGATGTGGTTCGGAGGAGGGGACACTTCTTCATGTTTTCTGGAGCTGCCCGGCTCTGAGAGGGTTCTGGGATGGTGTCCATCGTTTAACGTCTCAGATTTTCCAGACTGATCTTCCTAACACCCTTGCCTGCTTCCTTCTTCACCTTTCTGGATCCCCCCGCAAGGTCTACCGAAAGTCGGCAGTTCGACATTTGATTAGTGCAGCTAGGGCTTGCATCCCGGCCTTATGGAAGTCCCCTAATCCTCCGTCCCTTCGCCACTGGCTTCGCAAGGTGGAGGATCTCCAGGCTATGGAGGACCTCACGGCGTCCCTGCGAGACGCTTATGATGTCTTTCTGGAGGCTTGGACCCCCTGGATCCTTTTCCAGGGTTCCGGTCAATACAGGGCCATAATGGGCCGAGAGTGAGTTTTGGAGGCGGGTGTGTCTCGGCCCCCGCCCTCCCCCCTCCTCCCCCCTCCTCCCTGACAGCTCCCCTCATTTTTCCTCCCCCTCCCCCTCCCTGGCTCATCCCTCTGTCCCCCCCCCCTAGATGCTTTTCCTCGCTCCCTTCAGTTCCTCTTCCGTCCCCCCCTTCTTTTTCTGGTTTGACATTGTCATGGCCGCCCCTCCCCCGTATTGTTGGTTGTGGTGAGGTTCGGCCCTTGCATTTGTCTGGCGACCCTTGCTGCAATTGGGTTCCCCTTGTTTTGTCCTATGATTGTTTGTTGTTATAACTTATGATCTCTATTTTCTCTTCTCTGTGTTTTTGTTTTCATAAATAAAGAATTTATAAAAAAAAAAATATTAAAACTGAATAAGCTTTTAAAACTAGACGTGTGAGGAAAACTCCGAGTTCATATTTGGGATCAGCATACGGATTTTAGTATAAATCACATGTTTTTCCCTCAGTAGCAAAATCATTGTTGCGTGTTGTAATTTATAGGTGCAGGGGAGGTGGTGGAACATAAAAACAATGTTACTCACCTTTACTGTGCTTCAGGCAGTCTTTGGTCCTCTTTGGTGATGTCCCAGACATCACGTGGGCTAGGCCAGTGTCATTAGGTATCACGATGCCGGCCTGGCTCACATGACATCTGTACCAACATTGAAGATGGCCAAAAATAGTGCGGTGTGCGGTGGAGCCTGGTAGAGGTAAGTAAAATAGTTTTTTATGTTTGTCACCTCCCCGAAACTCCAATCATTATACTCTGGGGTCTGAAAAGAGAAATTTGAATTAGACATCCAACTCAGATTCCTCTTCATTTTCTGCTTCCTACTCTCCGCGGCAGAATGCCATAGCAGAGTTTGAAGCATTTGGCAGCAGCTTTCCATTCCAGATGAATAAGCCTAATCCGTGGGAAGTTTGGGATCTAGGACTTTTTGTAGCTGAATCAGCCATGGAATCCACAGCAAGATCGAACCATACTTTTGTTTGTTCTGTGTCCTGCTCTGGTCTCTGTCTCCCACTGAATACAATAGGAGGCAGAATAAGGGTTGGTTCACACTAGCGCTTGTATTCCGGTCGCAAGGAGTCCGCATGGAGACCCCCTGGACGGAATGCAATCGCAATTGCAAGCAATGTGCTTGCAAAGCGCATGGAGCCCATAGACTATAATGGGCTCTTTGTGTTTGCCGCGCACTGCCCGCACAAATGAATTGTGGGGGCAGTGTGCGGCAAGCACACGGAGCCCATTATAGACTATGGGCTCCGTGCTTGCATTAGCGTTGGTATTCCGTTCGGGGGGGGGGGGGGAGTCCTTGCGGACAGAATACAAGCACTAGTGTGAACCAACCCTTAGGAAGAATCTGTCTCAAAAATTAGTGGCTGATTCTGCTGTGTGAATGTAGTCTAAAGAGTCATTGTAACACATTGCTACATAGAGTGAATAGAAGTTCAAGCACGAGTCACAAGGTGTGAGGGCCTTAGACTACCGTATTTTACGGACTATAAGGCGCACTGGACTATAAGGCGCATTGCCCATGAGCGCCTTATAGTCCATCTCGGTTCATATATAAGGCGCACCAGACTATAAGCCGCAGTCCGGTGCGCATTATATGTTATTGAAAGCGGCGGCAGGCAGACTTTGCCAGCGGCCGCTTAACCCCCCCGCGTGCCAGCCGCTTCTATTGGAAGCGCTCGGCAGGCGAGGAGGGGCTCTATCAGCAAAATCATGCTGATAGAGCCCAACCGTAAAAGTTAGATTAAACTACCCCCCCGTTTTAAAATAAAAGCCTGAAACAGAATGTGAAACTTACCGAGCGGTGCAGGGCGGGCGGGCATTCAGGCCTCCTCTTCCTCCGATGTTCCGTCCTCCTCCTACGGCGCTCGCTAACTGATAATGGCCTGGGCGCATGCGCAGTAGCCGTAGTAGAAGCATTATGATATTGCGCATGCACCCAGGCCATTATCAGCGAGCGCCGGAGGAGAAGGACGGAACATCGGAGGAAGAGGAGGCCTGAATGCCCGCCCGCCCGCCCTGCACCGCTCGGTAAGTTTCACGTTCTGTTTCAGGCCGGCGTGACAGCAGGGCTGCCGGACACTTCCCATTCATTTCTATGGGAGCCGGCATGCGAGCGCTCCCCATAGAAATGAATGGACTGCTTTTTTCCATTCATTTCTATGGGGAGCGCTCGCATGCCGGCTCCCATAGAAATGAATAGGAAGTGTCCGGCAGCCCTGCTGTAACGCCGGCGTGTACAGCTGTGATACACGCCGGCGTTCCGTAGTGTAAATGCACCCTTACGGTGCCTTTTATGTATGTATGGAAGCGGTACGCAGACTTTGCCGCCGCTTCCATCCATATATAAGGCGCACCGGACTATAAGCCGCACTTACGATTTCTGAGGAAATCGTAGGTTTTTATGTGCGCCTTATAGTCTGGAAAATACGGTAGGTGTTAAATTGAGGGTTTTTCCACGCTAAGGGAGCCTGCACACGGAGTTTATGCTCGCTCATTCTGAACGTAAAACTTGTTCATAGTGAGCTGCGTAAAAAACAGATCCCATTGACTTGAAAGGGTGCCGGCATATGCGTGCTCCCCATTGAAATCTACCTGTGGTGTGTTTTTCCACTTTAATTTTGAGGGTGACTCCAAATCCAGGCCTCCATTGGCTAATAAATTTGATTTCCATTGATGATTTTTGTGTGATTTTGTTGTCATCACATTCAACTTTGTACAGAACAAAGTATTCAATGAGAATATTTAATTCATTTATTCAGATCTAGGATGTGTTATATGAGTGTTCCCTTTATTTTTTGAGCAGTGTATATAGAAAGCTCTTATATTTCTCCCTTCTGCTCACTCCACATCTGGATTTGGCTCAAAAAACTGTTTCAACAGGTTCTTCTCCACTGATTCTGATTCTGCTATTTGTTGTCAGGTGGGTGGTCACTGACTTTCTGCTCCAGCTCAGAACGACCCACCTGTCAGTAAAATACATAATTGTACTGACTTAGCAGCAATGATTTCTCTGGAAATGTGGGGGAAAAATTCCAACTGTGCTGGAATGGGCTGGAGATGTGCCCATGTGGGATGCAATGAGTTGGATTTGGTGTTAATGTAAATGACAAGATTGAAGTATGTGACCCAAATACAGCAGCTCCTCTTTATTCCGATGGTCTATATCAGGGGTATGGGAAGAATATGCAAATCCGCCTTCCATGATGTAATTAGGAAGACAGTTGCTGCCTCATTGTTGCAAACCAATAGAGGGCGCTCACTGGAATGTGCAAGCCTGTCTTAAGACAGGATTCCAGTGAAATAACCCAATAATGGCTGCTCCCTTTAGCTTCATGCCCGACCTTCCAAGAGGCCTTTGTTTAGCAATGACGCTGGGATTATTACCAGGTTATAGTCTCTCAATCGAGGACAGCTGTTTCGATCTGGTTGGATCTCATCAGCCCGATGTAGAGAGGACTATAACCTGGTAGAGGTGAGAGGCTTAGACAGGATTCACTGGAATCCTGTCTTAAGACAGGCTTGCACATTCCAGTGAGCGCCCTCTATTGGTTTGCAACAATGAGGCAGCAACTGTCTTCCTAATTACATCATGGAAGGCGGATTTGCATATTCTTCCCATAGTTCCTTGCAAAGTGGAGTGCTAAAGGCTTAACAAATCTCCACACACCTATATGGTGGTCTCTCCCTAAGGAGTGACAATATCCCCCGAACTATATCAGGGGTAGGGAATGTACGGCTCGCCAGCTGTTGCAAAACTACAACTCCCAGCATGCATACTTGCTCTGCTGTTATTGGAACTCCCATGGAAGTGAATGGAGCATGTTGGGAGTTGTAGTTTCACAGCAGCTGGAGAGCCGAAGGTTCCCTACCCCTGGTCTATATTTTCTGTCCATGCCTGGCAGAAACCGATTGTTTTATACTTCTTCCACTATCTTTTGTGACGTTCACACTTGCGCCTTGACCTGTTTGCTGTGATTCCTCTTAAATCCCAGGAAAAACTGCTTGGGACGGCTTGTCGGCAGTCAGTTTAAAAACCCATTAATTTCAATGAGTTTTTAAAGCAGACCACTGGTATCTGTATGTAGCCTCTCCGCCATGAAACTGTTTATTTTTCACACAAACACAAAGTTCTGCATGTCCCCGAGCAGTTTTTCCTGGGATTTAGGTGGGATCACGGCAGACAGGTCAAGGTGCAAGTGTGAACGCCACATTATTTGGAAGCTGGAAGTGAAAGTATGCTTGTCAATAATATTCAATAACATTTTTGTCTATTTTGTTATTATTATACATTCTGGTTAACAATTCTTTATGCCTCCCATATACAGTAAAATAAAGACATTTCTACCAGGGCTACCTCTGTCATGATTGTTGGTTCATTAAGGTCGCTTAAATTCTCAGGAAGAAGCTTATGTCAACATCACAAATATATGCGTCTTATTATTAGTTTGCCAAACTTGTTTCAGTGTGGGTACTGCATGCCACCGCATTCAGTCATAGAAACACACCCAGCAGACTGGAACATTGTGCTTTCACTGTGATATTAATCTGGGTGAACTGTAGCTATAGAAAACAGCATCTGTATATTCAGGCCATAAAGGAGTTAGATCATCTTTGTGATGTTTAAGAACACAGGGGCCAGTACTATCCATTCAAAATAAGTTTGTGTATTGGTAAGCAGCTACCATTGCCAGACTGAGGCACATAGGAGCTACACTTCAACTACACAAAAAAATTCCACATTCAATTTTCTGATGCACTGTATACACAGATGATCCTGTGATATGCTGTGTATATAAGGGCTTTAGGACATGTATATGTTTGCAGCATTGCCCTTATAAGAAAGTCAGGAGAGAGTCCAAGCAGAATTGCTGATTGGTGTCCATCTCTGTAATGTAAAATAGGTCTTCCCACTATGGCTAGTCCACATGTTGATTGTTAAAGGAGGTTGTCCCATAACAAGGATCCTATCTATACTGCTAGTTTATGTGGATTTAAGACTTTCCCTAAATACATTGCTTTATCAAAATTGCTTTGTTTGGCCGCTATCTTAATTTATTCACTTCATTGTTTACACCCAGTTTCTATGAGGCTGGGCTTATCTGCTCATTTCCCAAGTGACTAGTGGCACAAAAGCAGTTACTACAGACTTTGTTGAGGCCTTGTAGACAAATACCCACAGAACCGTCTTCTAAATATGTCTACTAAAAATGCTGCCCTTCCCTTTCTTGAAATGACTTGAAATACGGTTAAATGGGGCATGAAATACCCTTAACAGTTTTTATTTAATATTATTTTCATGGGAAAAAAAAGAGGTTGACTCAAAAAAACTGCGAATTCAACACCAGACAATGAATTAGAAACAAAATATCTGTTTTTATTTTCTGTTTTAATTCTCTCTCATTTCCTGTTTTCTGCAGGTCTCTTCTTAGCTTTGTCATATAGACTGTAAAAAGGTGAGCAGTTGTCTTATTACCAACAACTTTATTGTAATGATTCTAGGGTAGAATACAACATCCATTGGTACATGCAAAATATTTTCCACGTTTTCTATACAAATCTGACAGCAAAAAGCTCTTTGCCTCCAATTTCAAAAGGCACGGTAAGGTTCATATAATTGTATGGGTGTCATATTATTGCTCTGCACAACATGTGCTCAGACGCCAATATTGAAGGCTTGGACTCACAGGCTATCTGCTGAGGAAGTAAATCTAGTGAAGGTCATTCCAGTGCTGCTTGATTCCACTGTTTCCAACTATAGTGTCATTTTTTCCATCTCCTTTCTCTCTAAATGCCTAATCAGAGGCTACATATGAGTAAGGCTAAGTTCACATCAGTATTTGGGTTCCTGTTCGGGGGACCTCCCAACAGAAACCTAATCCGCATGAAAAAGCAGACCCCATACACTATAATAGGGTCAGCTCAGTTTCCGCTTGCAGCGTTTTTATCTCCATATATTACATGCCGAGAGGGGAACGGAATCACCAAACAGAGAGCCAAGACTGGTGTGAACCCAGCCTAAAATGAAGTACAGTACTAGGCAGATCATTCACCGCAACTATATGCTCATATAAATATTATTCAATATTATGCAACATTATTCTATCCAATATTTTGTACATGGTCAATCAGTGATATAATAAAAAACTTGCACAAACTGTAGATCTGTGATCAGTTTAGGTCAGTTACAGAGTCTTTGCGTTGTTCTATTCTGTTACTTTTTTCTTTCTTTTTCAGAAATTACATCTGTAGATTTGAGAGACAGCCATTCTTCATAATCTCTTATCTTACCTAGGGCTGCACCAGATAATCAGACTAATTCTCAACATTCATAGTTTCAAGGTTTCAAAAACCAATCTTTTTTAGACAGACCTACCACATTCCCTCACCACAACTTTTCCCTTATTACTCATAACTTCACTCTTCCTATGAAAGTATCCCACATTTCTTTCAGGCTAGTACATACACTTATACTGGCTGAATGACTGACTCTATTTTTATGTGCAGTGCCCTAAAATAACTGGATTCTTGGACAAAACAAATATTTTTTAACTTAACAAAAACTTTCTAGTGTTATGCTGGTGCTATATAAATGATAAATAACTAAAAAGATTAAGGGGATTTTCTGGGTGTTGGTGGGTTATTGTTATTGATGATGTATAATTATGATAGGTAATCAATATTAGATCAGCGGGGTCCAACAATAAGCACTATCACCCATCAGCTGTCCCTGGTTGCTTCTGGAAGTATTCAGTTTATGGAAATGGAAGCAGAAGACTGTGTTGCCCTTTAATGTGGCCATGCCAGAATAGTTCAGCTTAAATCCCCTTCACATGAATGGGAGAAGTGCTGCAGTACATTGGCATGGTCACTACATATCAGGGGTGCACCGCTAATGAGGCGAGGTGAGGCAGCCGCCTCAGGCGGTACTTTCGGTGGGGTGACAAAATTGACTATTTTATTTTTATTCTGTATTTATTTATTTATTTTTACGCAAGGTAGGTGAGTAAGGATACTTTTTTTTTTCTTTAATAGATCGCAACCTGCTGGAGTATCCCCGGGGGAGGTGAGGGAACATAATAAACACTGTTACTTATCTCTCCTTGATCCAATGTTACTCCTAGCACGCTTCGGGCCTGTATGGAAATGTCCCAGACGTCATGTGGAATGTCCATGTGACGTCTGGGACGTTACCATAAAGGCCTGAAGCCTGTTCTAGGAGTAACAGCAGATCCAGGAGAGGAGAATTAGTAACAGTGTTTATTATGTTTCTTCACCTCCCCTGAGTCTTTTATTATTATACTCTGGGGTCTGGAAAGATCCCAGAGGATAATAATAGTTCATGGGTGGGCCACTATGGGGCTTAATAGAGGTTGCAGGGGCAACTGTGGGGCACTGTGTCCCCTGCAACCTCTATTATGCCCCACAGTGACCCTTGCAACTTCTATTATGCCCCACAGCGGCCCCTGCAACCTCTATTATGCCCCACAGTGCCCCTGCACAGTGTGGGGTACAATATAAGCTGCAGGTGAGGCTGTGAGGCATAATAGAGGTTGCAGGGGCCGCTGTGGGGCATAATTCCACATGCAAGGGACATTTATAAAAGCTTTCATTAGGGGACATTATGAATAGAAGGGGCATTGTACTGTCTACCAATAAGTATTTGGACACCTGTGGTAGAATAGAAAAACAACATTTATTCATATTGAATAGTTGGTAGAACCCAGCAGATGCTTCCTTACGGATGGTATTGATCGACACAATACTTCGGATGCCAGTTGAGACTCCTGGTGTATGTGAGCCATTGGTTGGGTGCGGTTTCTCTGGACAGCATTTGTCTGCCTCTATCTCCCAGTTTCAGGGGTCTGCCAACTCGGGGCACATTTCAACAATCACCGTTCACCATCCACTTCATATTCACATAGGCCACTGTCGATTTTGGGTAATTTAGTTCGCTTGCTATGTCACTTAAGAATCGACCATTTCTGTGGTACCCCACAATTACCCTTTTTCTCTGCACTTTGTGTCATCTTGCATACGACTAATGCCAATGCACTAATGCCAGTGCTGTTTACAATTTAATGGCGGAAGGCATGAGGTACATCACAACCTCAGATATCTTCATTTGCATGAGTGTCCAAATACTTATTGGTAGACAGTGTATGTTGGGAAAATTCTAAATCCTTATCAAATCATAAAATCACTGGTTGTCTGAAACAAAATAAGATTAGTTTTATTTGTTAACCAATAGGAATACACACGCACCTAGCATACAAGCTACAATGTGTCTGCCCACTGACTTCCAATAGACACAGATCTTTATACCTGATGCTAGGTTCACACCTGCGTTCAGGGTCTCCGTTCTATGGTTTCCGTCTTCTACATGCCAGAAGACGGAAACCATAGACCAGGTCCGGTTGTGAGCGGCGGTGAGCGTTTTATGCTCTCCGCCGTGAAACCGGTTTTTTAAATCCGGACACAGAGTACTGCATGTCCGACTCTGTGTCCGGATTATAAAACCCGGTTTCGCGGCGGAGAGCCTAAAACGCTCATCGCCACTCACGGCTGGACAGCTTTCTCACCCATTCAAATGAATGGGTGAGAAAGACTCCTGCAGGTTTCCGTATCCTGCTCTGTTTTATGCAGGAAACGGAAACCTGCATAACGGAGTGCCGGCGCAGATGTGAACGAGCCCTTACTGGTCACATGATTCTATGGTTTTTTTTCACTACATGGAAAAATATGCTGACATATAACAAAGAAGGAGACAGACAAAACCTTAAAAATGAATAGAGTAACTTATTCATTAGTTATCTTATCTTTTATAAACAATAAGTATGTGTTCAGTATGTATAAATCATGCAACTAAGTCTACAGACATGAGGGGAGTCTTCCATCCTCTGTCAAATTGATTCATTACTGTCTCATTCTAATCCTTAATATCAATCACTACAACTCCTTATATTGATACAATGTAAAAAAAAAAAAAATTCCGAACAAAATATGTCTATCTGTCTGTCTGTCTGTCTATCTATCTATACAGTGGCATAACTAGGAATGGCGGAGTCCCGTAGCAAACTTTTGATATAGGTTCGCCCCTGACCATCACCAAAGACCTCGACCATCCGACCCCCCCCCCCCAGCATTTTTGCGCACACGATTATGTCCCATAGTAGCCCTTGCACACAGTATTATGCCCCATAGTGGCTCCTGCGCAAAGTATTATACCCAATAGTGGCCCCTGCACATAGTATTATGTCCCATAGTGGCCCCTGCACACAGTATTATGCCCCATAGTGGCCCCTACGCACAGTATTATACCCCATAGTGACCCCTGTACACAGTATTATGCCCCATAGTGACTCCTGTACACAGTATTATGCCCCATAGTGGCCCCTGCACATAGTATTATGCCCCATAGTGGCCCCTGCACACAGTATTATGCCCCATAGTGGCCCCTGCGCACAGTATTAATCTACATAGTGACCCCTGTACACAGTATTATTCCCACAGTGACCCCTGCACACACTATTATGCCCTATAGTGGCCCCTGCACACAGTATTACGCTCCATAGTGGATGCCCATGAATAATTATTATGCCCCAGAGTATAATAATTGGAGACATAAAAAAACCCACTGTTACTTACCTATCCCTGCGCTCTCCTGCACTCTCCGCCGCTGTCGGCCATCTTCAATGACGTCTGGGATGTCATGTAACCTGGGGGCCTGCGTCGTGACGCATATGGACGCAAGTCCCGCTTAGGTGACGTCAGGGATGTCACGCAAGCAGGCCCAAAGCCTGCCCAGAGAGGTAAGTAACAATGTGTTTTATGTTCCCTTACCTCTCCTGGGCCTCCAGGAGTATAATAGTGAGTATAATAGTGCTTGTGGGGCCCGCGGCGGCACTTACCGATCCTGGCCCCTGCTTGGATCAGTAGGTAAGTAGGGCCCGTTACCGGTAATGGCCTATTAAAAAATAAACAAAAAAAAACGCAGCGGTACCGCTGCTACCCCGGTAGTTACGCCCCTGTATATATATATATATATATACAGGAGCAGGCCTGGGTGCCATACTGAATCAAATGCCTTCTTAAAGTCCACGAAGCAGGTGAATATCTTTTTTTATAACTCAAATTTTTATTGAAAATTTTTTTAAACAATAAGAAAAGAAAAAACAATTACAAGTTACAAGGCGAACACCCGCCCTGCGAACAGAAAAAGCACACAGTGCAACACAAAATACAATCAGAAGAATAAAATAAAAAAAAAAAAAAAAAAAAAAAAAAAATTAAAGACAAAGAAAGCAACATAGAAAAAAAAGAAAAAGGAAAAAAGGGGGGGGGAGGGAGGGGTTAGTGGGACAGATGAGTGGGGGAGAGGACTAAATGTGGGGGGTGAAAGGGTAGGTAGGGGTGAGTGTGAGCAGTCAGGAAACCAGTGAGAGCGCTCGCCAGGTCATCCATACCACAGCCAGTTGGGAAGGGCTCGGGAGCAACCACTGGTCAAATACCTGAGACGAACAACAAGAGTATCAATCAGAGGAGGGGTCAGAGCCCAGGAGCGTCCGGTACTCTGCAGACTGTTGAAACCTGAACCAGTAGAACCAGGTTTTGATGTACGCCTCAGTCGTGCCATGCAGGAAAGACGTGAGATTTTCCATGCGCATTATCTTGTTGACCTTCGAAATCCAGAGGGAGAGAGGAGGAGGATCCACTCGTTTCCAAAAAAGGGGGATACAAGCCCGGGCAGCGAGGATCAGGAATCTAAGTAGGGAACGCTTAAAGACCTTTACAGAAGACTCACAATGATTAAGGAGGAACAGGGCAGGGCCCAAATGGTGAGAAGTTTCAGTAAGCTGGAGGGTTATCCGCTTGACCCCCTCCCAGAAGGACGAAAGGGCAGGACAGGACCAAAAAATGTGTAGCAGCGTGCCTTCCTCGTAGCCACAGCGCCAACATAATGGGGAGACCTGAGGAAACATAGCATGGAGTCTCGTAGGAACCCTATACCATCGGGACAAGATTTTGTAGCTGGCCTCCTGGTGGCGAGAGCTGATGGAAGCAGTATGAGAAAGACGAAAAATGCGCCTACGCTGCTCCTGAGAGAGGGAAAGGGATAAGTCAGATTCCCATTTCAACAAGAACGGCGGAACAAAGTCCTCCGGAGGTTCAACCAGGATCCGGTAAGTGAGCGAGAGGGAGTGGCGAAGGGGGCCAGCACCAACAAAAATCTTCTCCAAGGGGGTAGGTTCGACGCGGAACTCTGCAGGAGCAGGGAGAGAATGTAAAAAGTGACGAAGATGCATCCCCCGCCAAGCATCCAAAGGGGGCAGCTCAGGAGGGGCCTGGGAATTCAGAAGTGTAGTCCATCCCCCAGCGTCCTGGAAGTGACAGGCACGGAAAATCCCATGACGGCGCCAATTACGAAAAACTCGGTCAAACATTCCAGGTGGAAAGGCAGGATTGCCCAGCACTGGGAAAAGAGCGGAATCCTTAGGGAGGAGAGTGGAGCGAACAAGGCCCCTGGAGCAAATCCGAAGCGTGGGACCAAGGGTAGGGTGAGAAAAGAGAGATGACAATGAGGAGGAGTCCAGCCATGGGGCAACCTGCAAAGGGATCGGAGAGAATGCCTGTTCGATGTAGACCCAAGGTTTAGAAACAGCATGCCTACACCAGTCCACGACACGAGTCAGGTGGGTAGCCAAGTAATAGGACTTCAGGTCCGGAAGCGATAAACCACCGCAACTCTTGGGACGAAAGAGAAAAGCCTTGCTCACTCGGGCGGGTCTGCCCGACCAGATGAACTTCAATTGGACGGAAGTGAGGGATCTAAGAAAAGACAGAGGGATGTGAATGGGAAGCGCCTGCATCAAGTAGAGAAGACGAGGGAGAATGTTCATTTTAAAAATCGCGCATCTCCCGAACCACGTAAAGGCTCCAGTGGACCATCGAGTACAATCAGCCCTGATAGACGCCAGAAGTGGGGGGAAGTTGCAACGAAAGAGATCTTTCGGGTCCGGAGTAAGATAAACCCCCAAATATTTGAGAGAAGTGGGGGCCCAATGAAAAGGGAAAGATTGACTCAAGGAGGTGGCCGCCGAGGAGGAAAGGGTCACATTAAGGGCTTCCGACTTCGAAAAGTTGATTTTAAAATTCGAAAGGGTCGAGTAAACCTGAAAGGCAGACATCAGAGCTGGAAGAGAAACATGAGGGGAGGAGAGAAAAAATAGCAAGTCGTCTGCATAAGCCGCCACTTTGTATAAACAGGAAGAATGAGCAGCGCCTGAGATGTTCGGGTCGGCTCGAACCTGGCGGAGGAAGGGTTCAAGAGTCAGGACGAAAATGAGAGGCGAGAGGGGGCATCCTTGCCTAGTGCCATTTCAGATAGGGAAGGACTGGGACAATAAACCGTTCACCCTAACCATCGCTGTAGGGAGAGAGTATAGAGCCATGATCCAACTCATCATGCGATTTCCAAGACCAATATGTAACAGGGTCTCTTCCATGAACCGCCAGTTGACCCTGTCGAAGGCTTTCTCAGCGTCAGTTGAAAGAAGCATGAGAGGAGAGCCCGATTGTTTAGCCCCATACATGAGGTTGATAGCTTTGGTAGTATTATCTCGAGCCTCACGGCCGGGTAAAAATCCAGCTTGATCCGCGTGAACAATATTTCCTAACAAGGGCGATAAACGCGTCGCAAGGATCTTGGCTAAAATTTTTAGGTCAATATTGATTAGCGAAATGGGGCGGTAGTTAGAGCACAGAAGAGGGTCCTTTCCGGGTTTGGGGATAACCGCTATGTGAGCACACAGGGAGTCACGACAAAGGGCCGAGCCATCGGTGAGAGAATTGAAAACTTTCAACAGTCTGGGGCGGAGTTCAGGGCCAAGTTTCTTATAGTATACCAAGGTAAGGCCGTCTGGGCCTGGGGCCTTACCCGTTGCCATACTGGAGATAGCTAAAGAAATTTCCTCTTCAACAATAGGAGATTCCAAGGCCGTCAATTCCTCTAGAGACAACGACGGGAGACCAGAGGAGGAGAGATAAGAACGAATGCGATCTCGGAACTCCGCTTCAGGGAGAGGAGAAGGGCCAGAGTTTACAGAATACAAAGAGGCATAGTAGTCCCGAAAGGCAGCTGCAATATCAAGGGGCATGTGTAATCGAGTACCCTGGGCGGAATTGATGAATGGAACGTAGGTGGAGGACTGCTGAACCCGAAGGGCCCTAGCTAGTGAACGCCCGCTCTTATTTCCAAACTCATAAAAATGACGTCTGCATTTAGCTAGAGTACCCTTCACCCTATCAGTGACGAGCGTACGCAATTCCTCTCGGGCGCTGGCAAGCTGGGAATAAACATCAGGAGTGATTTGGCGTTTATGAAGAAGTTCCAATGAGCGGATCCGCTGCAGCAGAGATTCAATACAAGCCCGGCGTTCCTTGTTTAAGCGGGAACCATGTTGCAACAGGATACCCCGGATAAAACATTTGTGAGCCTCCCACACCATTGGAGGAGCAATCCCCGACAATTCCTCCCTCTCAAAGTATTCCCCCAAACGGGTCTTAATGTCATCCAGGATGGTTACGTCATCAAGAAGTGATGCGTTAAGTTTCCACTGACGCTGGAAGGGAATAGGAGAGGACAAGGAAACAGACAAAGTAACTAGAGATGAGCGAGTACTGTTCGGATCAGCCGATCCGAACAGCACGCACACATTGAAATGAATGGACGTAGCCGGCACGTGAGGGGTTAAGCGGCCGGCCGGCGTCAAAGCGGAAGTACCAGGTGCTTCCATTCATTTCAATGCGTGCGTGCTGTTCGGATCGGCTGATCCGAACAGTGTTCGCTCATCTCTAAAAGTAACCAAAGCATGGTCGGAGAAAGTAATGTTATCGACTTCCGCAGCCAACAAAGAGTGGAGATGTTGGTGACGGATAAAGAGGTAGTCGATACGAGAGTATCGGTGATGGACCGGAGAGTAATAGGAGTAATCCCTATCCAATGGGTGGAGTAACCTCCAGGAGTCCACAAGCTGGTGGGAATGAAGGTCCCTCTTAATCCTCCTGATGAGCGAGTAAGGGTGAGAAGAGACGCCAGCAGAAGAGTCCAATGAAGGGTCTAGGACCAGATTAAGATCACCCCCCGCCACCAGGAAGCCCTCCACAAAGCCGTCCAACAGCCCTAAGTAAGAACTAAGGGCACGACCCTGTCCCGAGTTAGGCAAATACAAAGAGGCAAAAGTAAAAAGCTGAGAGGAGATACGACCCTTGACCATAACAAGTCTCCCCTCAGAATCAGTGCGAGTCTCCAAATGTTCCCAAGGCAGGGAGCGAGAAATCAAGATACTAGTCCCTCTGGATTTCGGGTCAGGAGAAGAGCTATGATATGCATGAGGAAACCAAGCATTAGTCAACTTGTATGG
The DNA here is from genome assembly GCF_031893055.1 of Leptodactylus fuscus. Lineage (NCBI taxonomy): Eukaryota > Metazoa > Chordata > Amphibia > Anura > Leptodactylidae > Leptodactylus > Leptodactylus fuscus. The sequence goes on along the minus strand of NC_134266.1, from coordinate 89,098,459 downwards.
CTTGGTAGAGCAATGGTGAGTTTCCTGCAAAAACACAACATGAAGGCGCTTACCTTTGAGCAGATTGAAGAGTACGGAGCGCTTCTCTGGACTATGAAGGCCTCTCACATTGAGGGAGCCCACGGCGATGGAGGAAAGGCGATCAAGCGGAGGCATGGAGGGAGACGGGCTTTCCCAGCTCACACCCTAGGAGCAGAGAGAGAAAAAAAAGGGGGGGGGGAGGAAGGGGAGAGGGCGAAGAATTGAAGAGGGTAAAGGGGAGGGAAAGAAAAGAAAAAAAAAAAAAAAAAAGAGAGAAAAGTAACAGAGTAGAGGAAGGAGTGCAGTAAAGAATGAGGGGGGGGGGGGGGGAGAAAGGAAAGGGAAAAAGAACCAAGAGTAGAACAAATCTAACTACCCCTAGACAAATGGGCCAGGGGCACAACAACAGACAGGAAGGAGTGAGGGAGTAAGAAAAGATGGGGGGAGAAGTGGGCCCGCAAGCACCACGAGTGTACCTGGTAAGGAAGACCCTATGCCCCCACCCCCAACAAAGTGTAAAGGGATAGGAAGCACAGGGCTACAAACTGACTCTAAGGTCCAAATAACAACATTGTATAAAAACACAGCAATACCAACAACAAGGGCCATCTATAAAGCCCAGCAGGAACAGGATCAAGAGGAACAGAGTAGTCACAAAACAAAATAAACATAGTGAAAATGTCCACCAACCGCGAAACAAGTCCAAGACCACTCAACATAAAAGGATATTAACACTGTCCTGTGGGCAGATCAAAGACCGGCGGCATGAGGGCTCATGCTTCAATGGGAAGCTGAGCTGAGAGATCTGGTTGGCGGAGCGGAGACCCAGGCGGATCCGGTATTGGAAGACGTCGTGGAGATGAGTTTCGCCGAGGTCTCTCTCTGGAAGCAGCCGAAGAAGAACGCCTGGAACCGCGGCCGCGCCTGGGTATAGTAGGGCGGGAGGAATCCAGAGCAAGCCAGTTCGGGACTGAGACAGGGCGCACATCCAGGGAGGCAAACAAATCAGGCAAGTCCGCCGGGGAACGGACAACAATCGAAGACGAGCCAACACGAACAATCAAATGGAAGGGATGACCCCACCTATAGGAACCTCCACAGTCCTTAATCAGAGTCAACACCGGCTGAAGGGCACGGCGCATAGCCAATGTGCGGGATGAGACGTCTGGGTAGAGCTTGACAGAGGCATTCTCAAAAGGCACCGATCCCATATCCCAGGCACACCTCAGGATGTGTTCCTTGTCCGTGAAGTAATGTAGTCTACACAGAACGTCTCTAGGATTAGCAGGGTCAAGCGGGCCAGAACGTTGGACTCTATGCACACGGTCCATCATGAAGGTAGCATCCAGCGGGCGTTGAGTCGCCATATTGAAAATGGTATTAATACGGCTGATCAGATCATCCTGAGGGCCTTTTTCTGGCACTCCTCGTAATCGAATATTATTTCTGCGACCCCGGTTCTCCTGGTCATCCAGGAGCAAGGCAATTTGTTGAAGGCGGGCCTCAGAGTGGGTTTGATTGCTCTCCACTGCAGACAGGCGTTGTTCCAAAGAGGACAGTGTTCGATCAGTAGCGTCAGCCCTAGTAGTAAGTTGAGACACATCAGACTGGATCGCACCGAGGGCCTGTGCCTGGGATTGTTCCATTCGGGAAACTACAGCATCCAGGTCCTGTTTAGTGGGCAGAGCTTGAATAAGGTCCCGAAGTAGCTGAAAGTCCGCAGAGGCAATATGGGCTGCCGAGCAGGGCAGGGAGGCCGAATCCATGGATTGCACGTCATGTCCAGGGAGGGTGGCAGACAGTGAAGGAGGTGGCTGCGATTGGCGAAGCGGAGGAGATGGAGGAGCCATGTCATCAGTGCCAGACCCAGTAGCCGAGGTTCCAGATCGGGACAGGAAGGTAGAGATTGACGGTGAGTGAGTAAGAGAGCGACTCGGCGTGCGGGAAGGAGCAGTAGAGGTGTTAGGACGTCTTCTGGACATATCACAATGAGAAGCGACCATAGAAGGTAAGGAAGGTACACTCGCAGTATCACCAGGCCTTACATGAGGCGGTCACACAGTTCCATAATCAAACCTGGTACCCATGAGGTGCAAAAGGAGCAGTGGGAGCAGTGCTAGTTCCGTGGGGATATACTGCAGAACGTGGAACACACAGCAAGTGGAGGAAGGTGAGGAGCCCCCCCTGATGGTGGAGTAGGGGCTCAGCACTCCCTTCACACCACTGCAGTGCACGACAACAACAAAAAAAAAAATTCACTGCTAGAAAGGTCTCTGAAGAGGGTAAGAAAGTCCAAAAAACAGTAGGGAGTACTCACAGAGTTAGCAGAATGTCCCAGCAGAAAGTGTCAGGATGGGAGCCAAAACAGCAGGGGGGGGTGAGGTGTCTCCACTTCAGGCAATGCAGGGAGGCCAGGCAGCAGGTAGAGCAAGGGGTTCAGAGAGCAGAAGAGTTCCCTTACACACTGCATTAACCCCTTCACCAGTGGAAGTGTTGTCAGTTAGTCCCAAGGGACACTGTCTATGTGTGCCAGATGTAAAGGGAGGGGGAGGGAGGCTCACATAGCAGGTGAATATCTTGCCTCTTCTGGTGTTGTGGACGTGCGTCTTGATGAGGCTGTGCAGGGTGTAGATATGGTCTGTGGTGCAGTGGTTTGGCATGAACCCTGCTTGGCTCTTGCTGAGGACCCCATGTTGTGTGAGGAAGGTGAGGATTCTGTTATTGATGATGCTGTTGAACAGTTTCCCCAGCGTGCTGCTGACGCAGATCCCTCTGTAGTTGTTGGGGTCATAATGGTCCCCATTCTTGTAGATGTGGGTTATGAGGCCTTTGTTCCAGTCTTCAGGGAAGTGTCCAGCATTGAGCACGAGGGTGAATAGTGTTGCCAGTGCCGCGTGTATTGCTGGAGGGCTGTATTTGATCATCTCTGGTAGGATGCCGTCAGGGCCACTGGCCTTTTTGCCTTTCAGCAGGACAATTCTTTCCTGTATATCTTTTATGGTGATTGGTGAGTCCAGAGGGTTCTGGAAGTCTTTGATGACTTTCTCCATGTCCCTCAGTTTGGTGATTATCTGTTGCTGTTCTGGAGTTAGGTCTTCTTCTGGGATGTTTTTGTAGAGACCTCTGAAGTAGTTGAGCCAGATATTGCCATTTTGGATGTGGAGAGAGTTTTTCTTGGGCTTTGTGCCCATGTGGTGCCAGGTCTCCCAGAATGAGCTGTCCTGGAGGGAGTCCTCTAGTTGCTCTATTTTGTGGGAGAGGTACCTCTGTTTCTTCTCTCTGAGGGTGCCTTTGTATTGCTTGCATAGACTGTTGTAGGCTTCCCTCGTCTCTCTGTTGTTGGGGTCTCTGTGTTTCTGGTTGGAGACTGCCCTTAGAGAACGGCGTAGAGCCTTGCAGTCGCTGTCAAACCATTTGTGAGACTGTTTGTTAGTCGGTCTCTTGGGCTTTGTCTGTTTCAGGCCTGCTAGTTCTGCTGTGGTGTACAGGATGTTACTGAAGTCCTTCACTGCTCGGGTGACCCCTTGTTGGTCTGGCTGGTAGGAACTCATATAGAAGTTTGTGAGCGGTTCCTTGATTTCGGGTCGGTTAGCCGCATTGGTGTATTCGGTGGCCCGGTGACTGGCCCATTTAAAGAATGGTGGCAGGTTGTAGAGACCAATCTGGTGGGGCTGCTGTGTGAGTCGCTTGTCTGTGGATCTCATGTACAGCAGGATCTGATTGTGGTCTGACAGGTGTGTCTCAGGGGTGACTATGAGAGCATCTATGTCTGCTGGGTCTGCGTCTGTGATGACATAGTCCACCACGCTGTTGCCCACGTGGGAGTTTAGCGTCCCTGAGAGTCCCCTCTGGTACGCCCGTTCATTATGTACAGTCCCAGACTCCGGCACTGGTTCAGCAGCTGTCTCCCACTCTTGTTGACGACTATGTCATAGCTATTTCTTCTTCTCTGTTTAGACTCCAGGTGGTGGACCTCGCCTACCGGGATGTGCAGGTTTCCATCAGAGGACAGGAAGTCTTTCTCTGTTCCAGTCCTGGTGTTTAGGTCGCCGCAGATCAGCACTCTGCCTTGGGACTGGAACTGGGCAGATTCCCTTTGTAGAACCTCATAGATGTCTGGGTTGTGGTAGGGGGACTCTGATGGGGAGATGTATACTGCACAGAGATAGATGTTGTGTTGGCTGTTGAGGATGGAGTTGCTTATTTTTATCCACATGTGGTTGTCACCGCGTTTGATGGCTTTCACATGTTCTTTAAGTTCCTCCTTGAACCATATTAGTATGCCTCCTGAGTGGCGGCCTAGTTTGGTAGTCTTGCTTTTCCAGGCAGCGACAGAGAATTCCTTGTAGCCCATGGGTGTTAGGGATTCATCTTCTGCCTGGGTCCATGTCTCTAGGAGGATTTGGATGTCTATGTTTTTTAGTCTGTCTATAAAGTTTGGATCGTTTGGTTTGGATCCAAAGGCTGAGGCATTCAGCCCTTGGATATTCCAGCTACTGATAGTCAGTGGTGTCATCTTTGGTGGGTATACCTTGTAATGAGCTGTCCTGCAGAGGACGGGCTGGGTTCCTGATTAGTGGCTATGTTGTGGATCCCAGTCTGGATCAGTGTGTTGCACAGGGTGCTGAACATGGTTTTTATCTCCTCCATGTCTGTGCTCTGCCTTGTTCTGTATGGCACAGGTGGCTTCCACCCTGGCTTATAGTAGTCCTCATTTCCAGTTTTTTTGGGGAGACGTTGTGTTTGAGATATTTTCCAGCCAGGCAATCTCCCCATGGGTCTTTGTCTTGTATGTTGAGGGGGGTATGGTGTTTGGGTGTGTCTCCTGGAAGGTGACTTCTCCACAGGTGACTTCTCCACAAGTTTTTGTCGTGTATGGTGTACGGGCCAGGGGTCTCTGTTGAGCACTATGTCTTTAAAGAGGACCTTTCACCACTTTTGGGCACATGCAGTGTTATATACTGCCAGAAAGCCGACAGTGCGCTGAATTCAGCGCACTGTCGGCTTTCCCGATCTGTGCCCGCTGTAAAGAGCTTACGGTGCCGGTACTGTAGTGCTCTATGGTCAGAAGGGCGTTTCTGACCATTAGCCAGAGACGTCCTTCTGCCTCGCGGCGCCTATCGCGCTGTGCTGTGGAGCGGGGAGGAACGCCCCCCTCCCTCTGCTCATGCAGCTCGTCCATAGACAAGCATTATCAGGAGAGGGAGGGGGGAGTTCCTTCCCGCTCCACAGCACAGCATGATAGGCGCCGCGAGGCAGAAGGACGTCTCTGGCTAATGGTCAGAAACGCCCTTCTGACCATAGAGCACTACGGTACCGGCACCGTAAGCTCTTTACAGCGGGCACAGATCGGGAAAGCCGACAGTGCGCTGAATTCAGCGCACTGTCGGCTTTCTGGCAGTATATAACACTGCATGTGCCCAAAAGTGGTGAAAGGTCCTCTTTAAGTTCTTTGGCCAGGAGGCTGACTCCCTGTTTGTTTAGGTGTTTATCATCATATAGTTGATACTTGTCTATGGAGGGGTGTTGTGCCAGGGTGATATCTGATGTTGATCGGATTTTGGATGCCAGCTCTGAATTGATATCTCTGATGATGTGTTCAGAGATGTGTTTTCGTGGGACCAGAGATGACAGGATGATACTACAGTCTGGGAACTGTTGTTGCGCTTTCTCTGCTAGCTGGGTCAGCTGTCCCGCTATCTGTTGGTGCTGGTCCTGGGCCTCAAGGTTTTTTGTTCCTGTGTGTATGATGACGTGGTTGGGTTTGGTGAAATAAGGGTCATTGATGACAGCGTTTGCTTTTTCGATTGTTAAACAGCGGATTTTGGTGACTCTTTTCCCTGGAAACAGTCTATTTGTGTCCAGGTATTTGCCATTGGAGTCTGTGATCAGGACAATATCTGGACCCGGTGATCTCCTCGTCAAGACTTGTCTGCTGTTCGGCTGGGTTGTTGGGGTTTGTTCTGGTTCTGATCTTGGGATGGAGGGCAGCTCTGGTTCTGATCTTGGGTTGGGGGGTAGCTCTGGTTCTGTTCTTTGGGTGGGGGGCAGCTCTGGTTCTGATCTTGGGTTGGGGGGTAGCTCTGGTTCTGTTCTTTGGGTGAGGGGCAGCTCTGGTCTCTCCTGTGTTGTATTTCTTTCTGCTTTGTTGGGGTCCTGTCTGTTATCTGTCCTTTGTTTCTCACCCCCCTCATTTTCTGACCCTCTCTCTTGGGTGAGGTGTTGTATCTGAGATTTCATGTCTGCTATCACTCTCCACAATTCAGCGTTTTCTTGGCGTAGTTTATGAAAATCACATTCTAGTTTCTGCAGGGCTTCACACCTCAGCCTGGTCGGCTCAGCAATGGTTTGCTTATTTGTGTTGTTGTCACTGAGGTTCCTTTTAATTTGTTGTTTGAAGTATGTGAAATCTCTTTCTAGTTCAGATAAGGAGTCTCTGAGGATCTCAAGTGAAAGGTGAGGTATCAAAAATATCAGTATCAAAAATCCAGCGAAGTCTGGAAAACCCATTTAATATTATCTCTGCATAACTACGCATTACTGCCATTCAGGACTCCAAGAAAGCAGGTAGAAAACGAAAGGTGGAAAAGAAAAAGGTGAATAGAATGTTTAGCAATAGGACAAGTCAAGGACTTTTTGAATGCACTGATGTCACGTCATGTAAAGGGCAGGATCTGCCGTGACAACTACACTTAATGCCACTCAATACATCCTAATGATAGAAGACATGATAGGCATCACAGACCTGACTGTCAAGGCGTCAGGTTATTTTATAAACCGGACACTATTGTATATTATTAAAATACCTTTCATGCTTGTAAGATGTAGGAATGTAAACGCACAGCCTGACATACAGGTGTCTACATTTCATGCTCTGCCAGTCTTGCATACTTAGGATGGTTTATTGCTTCTTGCTTCATCCCTGGTGTTTTCTTTTCTCTATATCCCTTCAGTTATTTGCTGTTTTTCTTACGTATGTCTGACTGTCAGCAGACTCTCTAGGCCTGCAATTCTCTTCTTTTACCCATTAAAACTAACATAATGAAGGAAAATCAATGCTGCCGATTTCTTCATTTACCAGTGGAGTCTGTTCCCAGGGTGATGATGATGATCACGCATACTACAGTCCATTGATGCATTCTGCAATGCACCAAGTATTTTTGAGATCCAGTTACAGCAATGTAAATCTATTATGAAATCCTACCTAGCTCAACAAGCAAGATAATACAAAATAATACTAATCATATTATATGTCAATTATTAGAGCTACCAGAGTCTACACTCATTATATCTTTTTTTTAAATCATCCTGTGGATATCCGTATATTGTATTCTATACAGTTTCATCTGTAATATGATAGACAGGGGGTTAAATCTTCTCACTCTGCCTGACAGACTATGGTCACGTGGAAGGATTTAAATCCCTAGGGATGCTGTGAGCATGCTCAAAGCACACTCAGTATACAGCCAGCTCAATGTAACCTCTGTATACAGCACCAACCTGCATTCAGTGAAGCTCAGTGCAAGCATACTACAGTATATTGCTGAGGAGAGAGAAATTGCTGCACAACATAACAAGGACTGGATTCTAATCTGCAATCCATTTTTTTTTCATATGGAGATTAGGAATGGATCCCATAGAAACACACGTAGCCCATCAATGCTACTTTGGAGGATGAAAGGTAAGGCTGCCTTATAAGGATTGCATTTTTATTACCAATAGTGTATATTGCATTAAGAATATCTAGCGATAAAATCTTTCTCTCCGGGGACAGTGACTTGTAATAGTGAATTTTAATCTGGGTCACTGAGATTGCACCACCTGCTTGTATCTCCTCCTTATTGACATGCAGTGATTTAATTCTCATTTCCGTGCTAAGCTTACAATCCCTGCAGAGTGGCCGCACAACATTATTATTTTCCAGTGCACATTTCAGAGCCTGTTATCTGCTTGGCTCTAGTCCCTGCATCCCTTTCTCTCCCCTTCCTCCCTGCCCTATGCTCTCACCCTGGTCATATTCTCCATCATCACTCATCCCCCACCCCTCTGTTCCTATCCTTCCCGCATCCTCTTTTCTCATCCTTTCCCAATGTCTTCCTACAGCAGGTGATTACATTACATTGTATTTTATCAGATTTAGCTGTGTAATTGATTGCGAAACACCTTTGGGTGCTTATAAATCTATTTATAGTGTTCTTTTCCGAGGACAAACACTTAGATGGTATGCGGTGTACAGGATTTAGTATCTTGCTAAATCCAATCTGTGTAATTACAAAGCACAGCGGTTACTTATAATGTAGCAGCAATGACTCCATTCATTGTGTGCAATTATTTTTTATTATTGTCTATTATTATAACAATGGAGAGCAGGCCGTTGGTTTCTCATGTCACTTAACAGCACAGGCATCCAGTAAGTGTAGCCATGCTGGAAGAGTGCACATAAGTGGCTTCCAAATATAGCTTGTGTCTAATAAGATTGGGCTTGTTTCAGACATATGCTTACAATTTCTAATTTTACCTATGACATTGCTTGCGTCCTTTTTAATAACAAAAGGGAAACCTTACTGCCTATGTGTCGTAAATGTAAACCATTATGTCACTTAAATAGGTTATGATTATTAGATGACACAGTGTTAGATCACTAAGGGTAAGACTAACAGGCCTGTCTGCGTGTCTGCATCCATTCATAACATTGGCTTCCAAAAATCCTACGTTACAAAAACATGATGAACGTGAGACAGTACTGGGCTTCAAAAAATAACTAAACAACAATATACTATATAGAATAAAGCACATATTCTATACTATCACATACAATTATATCCTTGTGCTACTGCATAGTCTATACAGCTTGTTTGTTAGCCTGTTATTACCCTTAGTCTAAGGCCCCATGTAGCAGGACGCAGTAAAAAAGCGCTGCGGGAAAAACCACGACAGCAACGCATCACGGTTTTTCCAACAGCGCATTTTACAGAAAGTGAGCACAGGTTTCTTCTGTGGATTTTTTGCTTCCATCATACCTATAGGGAAAGCGCTAGTGTTTCAATAGGTATAATTGACATGCTGCGATTTCCAAAACCATGATGATTTTGGAAATCGCAGCATGTCTGCTGCGTGTATTTTCAACAATGTGTGGATGGGATTTGCTAAAATCCCATCCACTTTGCAGGGACTGTAAAACTGCAATTGTTGTGAAATCCTGGGCATGCGCAGTACGCTCCAGTCCATCTGGGCATACCGCATATATGCCATCCGGACGTTTTGCCCTGAACTGTGGAAGAGAAGAAGATGCTTTAGTGGGAGAACGAGCGTAGGGCGGGACTTCCAGACAGGAATTTGCAATATGCTCATATGGACTGGAGTGTAGTGCGCAAGCCCAGGATTTCGTAGCAGCTTCACTGACATTAGAGCAGTTGGAAGTTCAGTTCCCACTGCTCAGAGGGACTTACTAAATCCAGGATGGGCATGTTTTACTGATGATGTGGCTGTGCTCGGCGATTACAGAAGCGCCCCCCTGTGCTCCAAGATCCTCATTTTCTTAAAGAATGAGACTGCTTTTTAGACCCATTCTTGCGACTCTGTAACACTAAAGGGATGGTTTAATTCTGCCTTTATAGCACTATGGCAGTGTTTCAAAGTGGCTGGGGGAGGTGATAGACTCCCTTTAAGTAGGTGACCAATTCCTCTAAGATAGAAGTAGGTTGATCTGGTAACTAATCGTTGCTCTTATGTATACTGTGATAAGCTGACAGGCAGAGTGTTGGAGTCCCGCTATATCAGCCCCAGGTTTCTGACCTATATGTGGCTCAGGGCAGGTCTGGAATAGGCTTCAGCCAAAGTGTGGGTCGTAGAATCATTACTGGCCCATAAAATGCTGAATAGCTTGCACTTCAGGGCAGATCCAGGGAGTGAGAGGAGGCGTCTGGGTCTGTCCTGTTACTCTGAGTTCAATGAGACTGTATCATGGGTTATATTGGTTATTATTGGTTTGTTTGTGTGGCTAGTATATGTATAGTTAGTTGTTTTTATATTGCTCATTTTATGCCTGAATTCAAGGTTTATTTATGTTCCTGTTTTTTTTTTCTAAATAAACCTGTTTCCTGCTTATTTTGTGTCCCTGTCTCTGACTGGTTGGGTCCGCACCTGTGCTGCTACCGGTTATACTTATACTGGTTATGTTAAATAACACCAAGCAAAAAGAGAACAATCTTACATTTTTAAAATTTAGGTAATGCCTGACTGCTCTATACACATACAAGTACTTGGGACTATCAGATAAGATATTATAAAAGTGAAAATTCTTTTTTGAGACAATGATAATCAGTCACCAGTCAGTTAAAACAATCATCCATTATGAAATGTTACTCAATAAACACGTTTTGGTTGAAATCATCAGTTTTGATCAAATTTAGACTAATGTGTCTTATTTCTTGTAAATGACTAAACCTTAAGGGGGTTCTCTGGTCACTGGGCCAATTCTAATGCTGATAACCTATTCTTTACCTATGCCAGCAGTATAAGATTGATGGGCTCTGACACCAAGTCCATGCACCAATCTATGCAGATGATGGAGCCAAAAGCAGAAGGCTCTGCTCCATGTATATGGGCCATTTCATCCTGCATAATCTGCCCTCATTCAAGTAAATAGGAGAAGATCTGCAGTATTCTGACACGGCCACTATACCGGGGGCAGGGCTTTCTGCTTCCAGCTCAATCCCTGTATGACTTCTAGTGCCCGCTGACTGAAGTATCAGACCTCTACTCATCTGATACTGAAGATAAGTCATCAGCATCAACATCAACCCAGAGACCAGAAAACCCCTGTAAGACCACAAGACAAGCATTGACTAGTGCAGGCAAATGGAGAGCAGGTCACTAGTCACATTTCCTGCCATAGAACAATTTGTAATTTGTTACTATTAGCAGCAGCTCCACTTTAAACATTCACTTATCTAGTGTGAAATTCTACACTTCAATGGGTATTGATTTAGTATCACCAGACCTACAGTATGTAGCGTTCTGCCAGCATACACCCAAAACACGTATACTCACACTACAGAAGAGTAGTAGTAATAAAGCATATCTCCAAGCAAAAAATGAATATTTTACTTTTTTTTTTCTGAAAGTTTATTTGTGCTAGTCTTATTTTGCCAGAATTATTTTTCCTCCAGACCTTTCAATGACAACTCAATCAAAACCTGGAAGTTTGTCAAACATGATATCTCACAGGGTTGCAGTTTGGTCTCCCAGTCTCCTTCTTAAGCTACATTCACATGAAAATAATAACACGGCTGCATTAAATTCACTGTATATGAATGGGGGTTATTCACATGACTGATTTATCGACAGTTCTGGCTACTAAGGCTAATTAATAGATTCCTGCAGAAGTCACCTCATTTACATCACAAACAAAATGACAATTTTAACAATAGATGTTCATACCTCTACAGATAACACCCATAGTGACCCATCACTGCACCTGCAACTGAAGGTAGATGAGGTCACAATTTACAGTGTTGGCCAAAAGTATTGGCACCCCTGCAATTCTGTCAGATAATACTCAGTTTCTTCCAGAAAATGATTGCAAGCACAAACTCTTTGGTATTATTATCTTCATTTATTTTACTTGCAATGAAAAAAACACAAAAGAGAATGAAAAAAAAAGTCAAATTATTGGTCATTTTAAACAAAACTCCAAAAATGGGCCAGACAAAAGTATTGGCACCCTCAAACTAATACTTGGTAGCACAACCTTTAGACAAAATAACTGCGAACAACCGCTTCCGGTAACCATTAATGAGTTTCTTACTATGCTCTGCTGGAATTTTAGACCATTCTTCTTTGGTAAACTGCTCCAGGTCCCTGAGATGTGAAGGGTGCCTTCTCCAAGCTGCCATTTTGAGATCTCTCCACAGGTGTTCTATGGGATTCAGGTCTGGACTCATTGCTGGCCACTTTAGAAGTCTCCAGTGCTTTCTCTCAAACCATTTTCTAGTGCTTTTTGAAGTGTGTTTTGGGTCATTGTCCTGCTGGAAGACCCATGACCTCTGAGGGAGACCCAGCTTTCTCACACTGGGCCCTACATTATGCTGCAAAATGTGTTGGTAGTCTTCAGACTTCATAATGCCATGCACACGGTCAAGCAGTCCAGTGCCAGAGGCAGCAAAGCAACCCCAAAACATCAGGGAACCTCTGCCATGTTTGACTGTAGGGACCGTGTTCTTTTCTTTGAAGGCCTCTTTTTTTTTGGCAAACTCCAGCCTGGCTTTTTTATGTGTCTGGGTAAGAAGTGGGGTCTTCCTGGGTATCCTACCATACAGTCCCTATTCATTCAGACGCCGACGGATAGTACGGGTTGACACTGTTGTACCCTCGGACTGCAGGGCAGCTTGAACTTGTTTGGATGTTAGTTGAGGTTCTTTATCCACCATCCGCACAATTTTGCGTTGAAATCTCTCTTCAATTTTTCTTTTCCGTCCACATCTAAGGAGGTTAGCAACAGTGCTATGGGCTTTAAGCTTCTTGATGACACTGCGCACAGTAGACACAGGAACATTCAGGTCTTTGGAGATGGACTTGTAGCCTTGAGATTGCTCATGCTTCCTCGCAATTTTGGTTCTCAAGTCCTCAGACGGTTCTTTGGTCTTCTTTCTTTTCTCCATGCTCAATGTGGTACACACAAGGACACAGGACAGAGGTTGAGTCAACTTTAATCCATTTCAACTGGCTGTAAATGTGATTTAGTTATTGCCACCACCTGTTAGGTGCCTCAGGTAAGTAACAGGTGCTGTTAATTACACAAATTAGAGAAACATCACATGATTTTTCAAACAGTGCCAATACTTTTGTCCACCCCCTTTTTTATGTTTGGTGTGGAATTATATCCAATTTGGCTTTTTGACAATTCTTTTTGTGGTTTTCCATTGAAGACAAATTAAATGAAGATAATAATACCAAAGAATTTGTGATTGCTATCATTTTCTGGAAGAAAATGAGTATTATCTGACAGAATTGCAGGGGTGCCAATACTTTTGGCCAGTGTATCTATGCCCCATCTCTGTACAGAACATGCCTAAAAAAACTCTTCCATAGACCTCAATGAGTTAGCTCCTGACTTTTGCTGCCTATGACTATGACTATGCTGTAACAGATTAGAAGCTAAACTAAGACAAGATGGCATCAGTCATAATCATGCAATGAAAATAGAATAAGAAGATCTACAATCTGGAAATAAAAACAAATTATAACAAGTGATATATTTCATGTGGCTTTAATAAATAAATACATAATATTGGTGATACATTCCATATAAAGCCTGAAACAAATAAGAATGCTGGCATGAATACTAGGTAGCAGATTTTAGTTCACACATCCCCTGAATTTTGTGCACCCTTCATTCCTTACTGTCATAGTTAGGGTTGGTTTACATTTGCATTGGAATTCCATCCGGGGGAGTCTGCATGAGGACCCACCTGAACGGAATACCAAACGCAATTGCAAGCTATGTGCAATGAAAGCACACGGATCCCCATAGACTATAATGGGGTCCATGTGCTTGCCACCAGATCACCGCAGAGAACATGTGGAGAGGAAAGTACTTCACAATCTACTTTCCTGTACGTATGACTCATGCGGGCACCGCGCGACAAGCACACGGACCCCATTGTAGTCTATGGGATTTGTGTGCTTTCACTGTACAGCAACTGCGTTTGGTATTCCGTTCGGGGGGGGGGGGGGGGTGTCTCCATTCAGACTCTCCTGGACGTAATACCAACGCAGATGTGAACCAACCCTTAGATCTAAGTCAACCTACATTTTGCATCTTTCTTACCACATATCTGAGGAACGGGATCATTATCTACTTTAGATACATATAAATATGGCTACGCAGTTAATATTCTGCCATTAGGTTTGCATATGAAGCAGACAGATCACATCTCGTATTAGTGTGGCCTATTAGTATAGCTGGGAGGTAACTACACACAAGGGATCATAGTAGTCATTATTGTAACGTTTCCATCACATTTTGGGACCATATATGCTGCAATACAGGAGATATTGGTGTGTAATAGCCATTGATGTGATCTTCAATGAAATAGTGTGGGTTCTGTACACAACAACATTTTTATATCAAGTTCAATGAATAACCCACCGATGAAGTAAAACTATGACAAAGTGCATTAGTTCAAAAGTGGAAGCATACTATCAATGTGGGCCAGAGTCGTACTGCATGCTTTTAAGTCCTGAAATAAATCTGCACAGATGCAAGTTGATACAATTTGGCAGCAGTTTACTTTAAATCCCATGAAAATGAAGAGGATCTGTGGAAATACTTGTCAAAACAACATGAGCAGAAATAAACAGTGCGATTGTTTACATGTTCTCTTTATGGTTAAGGTTGTGATCACATCTGCGTTGGAGGTTCGATTAGTAATCTTTAATGAAAATGATGTCAAAAATGCTGAACAAAAGCACAGGACATTATTTTGTCAGGAAAAATGATAGACATCATGATAGAAACAAAAGGATTCTAAGCAATGCATCCTTAGTGTACATCATGTGACGGATCCAGCGCTGCTGTTATTTTAGCGGTTCTGCATTTCTTGCAGAAAATTGTAAGGGCAGTCTCCAAAGTTTGTTTGTTTGTTTTTTAATTGAAAAACAAGATTTGTTGATCACTATTATCAAATTTTGGCAGAAATACTTTCTAAGGTGGTCAACCCATATTCTGGCACGTCACAAGAATGGGGGTCCCCTGATTGCTGCTGTAATAGGCAATACTTGTTCTCCCTACACAGGGAGGTTCCAAAGATCCCATTGGACCCTTACCTATTAGTTATTCATGATATATAGTGTAGTATGATATCTGTGTGCCCAGTGGCGTAACTAAAGTCTTGTCCGGGATCTCCTTTCCCCTCCCTATTGGTATTCTTGATAGTGATGATTATGGGTGCTGCAGCGGTATCTCAAATACTTGAAAGAGATACACCCCTATAGTGCCCACAACTGCAGTTACAAGAATATATGGTGAGTGAGCAGCGCAGCGCCCGCATGTAAACAATACTGGGAGTTGCTTGCTGTGGGAAGCGGTTGATCAGCAGAGTCCTAACAGTGTAAAAGATCTGTGAGATCAATGCGAACACCTAGGGTTCCTGCTGATCAGCTCATTAAAGATACTGTGGTGCTTTTGCAAGTGCTGTGACTCTTTTGCTATTTACATTGCACAGTATCTGTTTTATAATCACCATGCAATGTTGTTACCAGTGGTGTAACTACCGCAGAGGCAGCGGAGGCGGCTGCCACAGGGCCCGGGCCATTAGGGGACCCGGTGACAGCCGCTACCGCTGCGTTTTTTTGGAGTTTTTTTAATAGGCCGTTTAGTAGGCCGTTACGGGCCCTATTTACTTGCCGATCCTGGCTGGGGCAGGATCAAAAAGTGACACCGCGGGCCCCACAAATGCTATCATTATACTCGGGGGGTTTTGCAGACCCCCGAGTATAATGATCGGCGGACCGGGAGAGGTAAGGGAACGTAAAAAACACTGTTACTTACCTCTCCACGTTCCTCCAGGCCTACTTCCTAGTTGTCTGACGTTTCTGACGTCACATGAACCCGGCCTGCTGCCCGGGTCATGTGACGTCCGACGTCATAAAAGAAGGACGGCAGCGGAGAAGACAGCGTAGGAGCCGGGGGACAGGTAAGAAACAGTAATTTTTTATGTTTTTATTCCCCTGGCTCTCCGATTATTATACTCTGGGGTCTGAAAAGACCCCAGAGTATAATAATTGTTTATGGGTGTCCACCATGGGGGATAATACTGTGTGCAGGGGACACTATGGGACATAATACTGTGTGCAGGGCTTACTAAGGGACATAATAGAATGCGGAGGAGGTGGTTGGTCGAGGTCTTCGGCGTCAGTGTCAGGTGGGGGTGGGGTTGGGGTGGGCATGTCAAAAGTTCGCCACAGGGCCCTGCCATTCCTAGTTGTTATTTTTAATCACTTACCCTGGGCATGCCTGGCCGATTTCCATTATCAATATGTATAGCACTCCCCCTGTAACAAACCCTTTTTTTGGTAATTAATAACAAAAAAAGAACAACAAACCATTAAGTATTTAGATACAGAGTAAAGTCAGTGAAATTTACATTTGCCCCAGTTGAAGGGAAGTCTAACTACAGTTCTGTAACATATATGTATATATATATATATATATATATATATATATATATATATACATACCTCCCAACCGTCCCGATTTCCGCGGGACAGTCCCGATTTGGGTGACATGTCCCGCGGTCCCGGTTGGAGGGAGATATGTCCCGATTTCAACTCAGATCTGCGTCCAGAGGACGCAGATCTGAGTTGAACACACATGCGGCTGAAGGAAGGAGCTGACACAGGTCAGCTCCTCGCTTCGCCGCTGCCCGCCTCTCTCCCTGACACACGCGGCTGAAGCTGCTCGCGTGCTCGCTTCGCCGCTGCGTCTCTCTCTCTCGCTGACACATGCGGCTGAAGCGAGGAGCTGACCTGTGTCAGCTCCTCGCTTCGCTGCTGCCGCCGGCTCCTGGCCTGTAGACGCGATGTACACGCCAGGAGCCGGCGGCAGCAGCGAAGCGAGGAGCTGACACAGGTCAGCTCCTCGCTTCAGCCGCATGTGTCAGCGAGAGAGAGAGACGCAGCGGCGAAGCGAGCAGCTTCAGCCGCGTGTGTCAGGGAGAGAGGCGGGCAGCGGCGAAGCGAGGAGCTGACCTGTGTCAGCTCCTTCCTTCAGCCGCATGTGTCAGCGAGAGAGGCGGCGAGGGAGCGGAGGAGAAGGTAAGTTTAATGTGGAGGTGGAACGTGAATCTGGGGGCAGATGAAGGAGAGGACGGCATGACATTGGGGCAGAGATGGGGGACATGAATCTGGGGGCAGAGATGGAGAGGACATGAATCTGAGGGCAGAGATGGGGGACATGAATCTGGGGGCAGAGATGGGGGACATGAATCTGGGGGCAGAGATGGAGAGGACATGAATTTGGGGGCAGAGATGGAGGGACATGAATCTGGGGGCAGAGATGGAGGGACATGAATCTGGGGGCAGAGATGGGGGACATGAATCTGGGGGCAGAGATGTGGGACATGAATCTGGGGGCAGAGATGTGGGGACATGAATCTGGGGGCAGAGATGGAGAGGACATGAATCTGGGGGCAGAGATGGAGAGGACATGAATCTGGGGGCAGAGATGGAGAGGACATGAATCTGGGGGCAGAGATGGGGGACATGAATCTGGGGGCAGAGATGGAGGGACAGGAATCTGGGGGCAGAGATGTGGGACATGAATCTGGGGGCAGAGATGTGGGGACATGAATCTGGGGGCAGAGATGGAGGGACATGAATCTGGGGGCAGAGATGGGGGACATGAATCTGGGGGCAGAGATGGAGGGACAGGAATCTGGGGGCAGAGATGTGGGACATGAATCTGGGGGCAGAGATGGGGGGACATGAATCTGAGGGCATAGATGGGGGGACATGAATCTGGGGGCAGAGATGGAGAGGACATGAATCTGGGGGCAGAGATGGAGGGGACATGAATCTGGGGGCAGAGATGAGGGACATGAATCTGGGGGCAGAGATGTGGGACATGAATCTGGGGGCAGAGATGGAGGGACATGAATCTGGGGGCAGAGATGGAGGGGACATGAATCTGGGGGCAGAGATGGAGGGGACATGAATCTGGGGGCAGAGATGGAGGGGACATGAATCTGGGGGCAGAGATGTGGGACATGAATCTGGGGGCAGAGATGGAGGGGACATGAATCTGGGGGCAGAGATGGAGAGGACATGAATCTGGGGGCAGAGATGGAAGAGGGACATGAAACTGGGGGCAGAGATGGAAGAGGGACATGAAACTGGGGGCAGATGAAGGGTGTATATGAAACTGGGGGAGAGATAGAGGGGGGACATATAATTTACGGGTGACTGTAGGAGGATTATACTGTGTGCGGGCACATGAAAAATTAACGAGTGGGCGGAGTCAACACAAAAGTGGGTGGGGCTAAATTTTGTCCCTCTTTCAGTTCTTCAAAAGTTGGGAGGTATGTATATATATACAGGCAGTATATATTCACTATCTCTTTGCATGTGCTTAGTCACAAAATGATGCTGTACTGTTGTTAGTACAGTCTAGTTTAACAAATTTTTATCATTGTAGCTTGGAACTGATATGCTTAAGTTACTCCTTTTCTTTGGAGCTCATCACCTCTATGTCCCTGTGGGACTGTAAACCAGTAATGAACTAGTCGCATGCACTTCCTACCTGTGCCAAATGTAGGATCCTATTACTCACAGTGGGAATCAAGCCAAATCTTTGCTACCATTTACAGTATTCTGCAAATCCAGATAGCGCATACGTTTACAGTTGATTCAATAATAGGCCAACTTTATTAAATCAAATTTACACTGTGTTTTAAACCCTAGTATTGAGTATGACTAATGTACCAGGCACATGTTGTGTTCTGTCTTAGCCGTGAAAATGGCATTTAGCAGGCTACAGACACAGATTGATACGGAAATTATTTTAAAAAAACAACTATGTTTTGATGATGTCTGTAAATCTAATGCTGGCAAGTTTTATATGACAAGACTATTGCTAGTGTATGAGTGTTGCATTGTCTGCAGCGAATCCAGGTTTATCAAGATGTTGCTTGATTCATTTATAATTCATAGATTGTTCAGGAGATTTTATTATTATGTTTAATGAATAGGATATATAAATGACATGGTAGAACAGATCGCATCATATTGGTGTGTAATCTGGTCTCCCGCCATATAGTGCGGTGCCTTCGCCTACTTGGCCTACAGCTCGGCTACATGTTTACCCAGTGAGATCAGCAGTGCCAGGGTTCTCTTCCGGACACAGGGAGGTTACTGATAGGGATACTCTATGACCTGATAGATGTCATAGCAACAGTCTAACCATTATGATTCCTGTCTTTGCTAAATGATAAGACATTATAAAAGCCAAGGAGCGCAGCAGAAAAGGGAGGGGAAGGAACTCCACAATGTAGTGTGTTACTTTGCAGTCACTAACCCCCTGAACTTCTGCAAAACCAGTGAAGACCAGAAGATCCCAGTACTAGAAGCATGTCATATTGTCTCATATGTCATTGTATACCTGTTTCTTCAAAGGTTAAGCCAAACAAAGAAGTGTGCTATATATACGGCTATTCCTGTGCTGTCACATGTTATGTTTTAGCTTCCTTCATCTCGGCACTGTTGTTTGTGATGTCACCGGACGTTTTTCTGTAATTGGCTGGCAGCGGTTATTATTGTCTTCTTGTCACTGTTGCTGATGTAAATTCCATGGGTTTCACCTTCCCGCAGTCCAAAGGGCGGATACATCTGTCTCATATGTTTCCATGGCAGCTGCGGAGCCCAGCGGTGACCATGATGAAATAAGCTACAGCGTGTATACTGAAGAAAAAACGAGAGGGGGTCATAAATGGGGCAGAATTCACGTGTGTCTGTGATGTGTGTGCAGGATTAATTCATGTGAGGAATGCATGAAACAACTATTATTATTATTATTATTATTATTATTATTATTATTATTTGTTTCTATAGATGAAAATGTTAGCATTTGGGCATAAGAATCCCTTTCTGCTTGTGCTTCTGAAAATCTGTACGGCCTCCTACATACGATTGTATAAAAAATACTGCATTCCGTAGCTGTTCAGTATGTCACCCGCATCCGTGATCCACTGTCCACAAATATGCTCCGTAGTATTCTGTATTTGTGGATCCACGAAAAACCTAGAAGACTAGAACTGGTGTCACTTGCTTGTCCCAACCCTCTGAAATAGGTCACATGACAGTCCAGACTCCATTTCCCTTACGTTGCTTAGCAGCTGATCCGCAATTGCAGTGAAGCTACAGATGTGCATTATAAGCTTCTCTGCAATTTCAACCTGCCCATAGACTTTAATTGGTTCATTCGCAATGTAAATGTGGCCAAGAATAGGACACGCTACATAATTTGCAGTCCTTGTATATGGCACAGTATTGTGTACGGACCCCTAGAAATGAATGGGTCCATACTTTTATCTGCAATTATAGATCCATAATTGCGGGAAAAAATTACAGTTGTGTGCACGAGGCCAAAAACAATGGGAGAGGATGTAAGTACGGTAAATTGGTATTTTTGACCAAATCAGGACAGAGGAAGATACTTGACCCTGTCTTACTGTGCTACAGTTGCAGCATGCTGGAATGTGTACCAGTGACATTAAAGAGGTTGTCCAGGCATTTTGTTTTTGATTTTATATATCCTGGGGAGTTGAAAAAAAACAACCAAAATCATACTCACCTATTTAACAGGGATTTTCTTAGGTCAATCAGCGGTCTCAGCCGGCCTCAGGACGAGACCTGTGATGTCACATGTAGTGTCCTTCACTGAGGTCATTGATTGGCCTCAGCAGTCACGTGTGGCCAGGACTTTCGCCACACGTGAAAACTGGACCAAGAAGACCAGATTGCGCTGGGAGTTACCAGAGGACCGTGGAAAGGTGAGTATGGATTTTTTTTTCACTGACTGCCTTAAAAATAAATCATGTTGTCCATTTTTATCTGGATAACCCCTTTAAGTTTATTCTTCTGTATCATCACATGCCCCTTAGTGTTCTGAAATCCAAATTTAGTATATATTTTAAAGGAGTACCACCTAATATAGGCCATCTATATTAGATATGCAGAGGTCCAGCACCTGGATGGTGAGCTGCGCTGCTCACTTGCAGTGCCAACTGTAGCTAGCAGCGTTTGTAGGTACTGCAGATTTCAATGAGACAGTAATCATCACTACAGTTTGTACGGCAAGTGAGCAGCCTGGGTCATGATATGTAAACGATACTGGGAGCCATGCTGTCTAGGTACTGTGATCTGTGGGTGTTGGACTCCTGCAGATCTAATAGTAATAGCCTACCTTAAGGCCATCAATGTTAGAAATTGGATAACCCCTTAAAGCATGGACATGAACCTCTGAAGCCTTGCTATTTATAATCATCTTACAAAAAATGCTCATAGTGCCAAACATTGACCAAATAAGACTGCCAACAAATGCCAATTTTAGGTGAATAACAGGTGCTCCATGACTTGGGTAGTGATAGAATTGAATGCTGTTGGAGGGTAATCCATATTGAATGTACATATTAAGCAGATGAATATTCTTAACATTTGGGGCTGATTTAATCTTAGGCCATTAGTTCTATAGTGACATAAGTTCAGAATCATATTAGACCCAGTTCTTAATAAAAACATGATCCATATTAAGGTCATGTAAATTCTACCTCAGTTTGGGTTTACACAGGGCAAGGAGAACATTTGAGCATTGAGAAACTGTACCACAAAATGTAGACACCCGGCTGCTATGGCGGTCGTCCGACTCATGGGCGGCCGCCATAGTTAAACACCTGGCGGCCTCCAGGGGCCACAAACTATTGTCCTGAGGGCCGCGAGTTTGAGATCCCTGCATTAGGTGGTCCGCTTGGGGACTCCCCTGAACGCAAACTTAATCTGCATAAAAAAGCAGTTACCTTAGGAAACCCGCGGACCAATAGACTATAATGAAGTCCATGTGGTTTCCGCTCGGTTTCCGCAGAAAAATGCGGAGAGAAAAGTGCTACTTGCAGGACTTCTCTTTTCCCATTTTTCATGCGGAGTCACCTTGGCCAGAGCCACCTCTTCTGAATTCTAACTGTATAGAGTCCGTATTTAATGGCTTACTGCAGTGACAAGTTACAAAACTAACTGACCTGGAATAAATCGGTTTTGATGGCTGTTATGACTTGCAGACAGTGTTGGTGATTTTTCTTGAAATAATGGGGTTCCTAGTCTCAAATAGATTTTCTATCCTTTCCAACCTCATCTCTCAACAATCATGTGTTATATGTAACGAAGCAGGAAAAATTATTTGTTTTTATCCATATTGATAACATATAATTTTTAAACCATCACATTTAACAGTAGCCAGAAGTATACTGTATGTTACAGACATGTAAAAATCAATGTCAGTAAGAAAAGACTGTGAGAAATACCCTTTGTCCAAATGATTGAGATGTTTATGACTTAAGCTGACCACACATTTGTAAATCCAGATGGTCCTTTTATGAACGACTTGTCATTTATACACGTTTATCTTGGATGACAATGCTATTTTTGCCTATAGACTGTTGGAAATGCTCTTGTTCTCCTCTACAAACTGTGCCCGATGCCTCCCCTAAAGCTGTGAATGACATTTTTCAGCTTCTGCCGGAATTACAACAGTAAATCAGGGCCAACCCCCAATGCACTTGAGGCATATCCATAAAAAGATAATTATTTCTGCATTGTTTCAATGGTTTCTGGTCTGCAAATATTAAAGACTATGGTGAAAAAAGACACTTGAATCACTGGAAAATGATATAAAAGAACTAAATTGTGGGTCTTCGGTAGTGTTAATGGATAATGGAAAAGATGACAAAAAGTATGCTTTTGACTCTGCTTAGGGCTCTTGTCATGGTTAGGGTCTTAATGTTTGAATGTCTTTCTGATAAAAGTAATATGTGAGATTAAAACCTATCCTTATATCTTGGCCTGCCTGGCTATTCATGTGAGCTGTAGAAAAAAATTACGTCATTAGGATATTTGATCCAAGTGTCTGCAGTGTTCCTGGAACTGCATTGATGTAGCAGAAAACCTATATGAGAAATGCTTGTCTTAACATGTATTTGCAGTAAATGTGTATTTTATGCACAAAACTGTATTTTCTGTCCATAAAGAAGAAATAATGGTAATCTCTGTGAGCTGCAACCCAAAACTCCAGAGGGTCTTAGCGGCTACTACAATGGGACTGCAGCACTCTTCAGCACTGTACTACTTCTGCACACATTGGCTTTTCTTGGTATTACTCAGTAAAATCAATAGCATCCCAGTAGAGTCGATATATGCAATGAAGACTTTTCTAACTACTAGCTAGGTTTGGGGATGGAAGCAATGAACTTCACTTACCCTATGTTGATATCACGTTTCTATCATCCTCTTAGTAAATCAGCTTAACAGATATGTTAAAATGTATGCAAACAGCATCCATTTGCATCTGCATGGATACGTTTTTTCATATGTTTTCCATCGAAAAGTTTTATTAAAGGTTTTCAATAAAAGAAAAATAACTAAAACAGAAAAAAAAAGAATATAAACAGATTATCAATAAAATCAAATGTGAGAGGTACAGAAAACCAAGCAAGAAAGAATGAGGAAAAAGAAGAAAGGGGGAGGGGGCCTAAGTACATAGGGATGCCACAGAGTGCAGAGAATGGCACCTGGGGCGGAGGGGAAGAAGGAGTGAAAGGAGTAGTAGGTGAGTGATAGAAGGTATCCCCTTATGTGGCCCAAAGACCTCATTACAGCATAACAAAACACCAGCATTATACATAGCGCATGGTAAGTGGGGGCACAGTGAAAGATTTTGCATTGGGGCCCAGGAGCTTTCAGCTATGCTTCTGACATATGCCATTATGGATGTGATAAATTTTGCAATGTTGGACACTTGGGTACTCCTGCAATTTTGTCTTTCTTGAAAGCAATACAGTCATAAACAATTGTAGCAGAGTTAACCCGAAATTGTGCAATTGGTGTTATATACATATCTGATGTTTTACTGCTACATTTCTATGTGATTCATATATTCACTGATATGGGTCAGGGTGAGTCTTGCAATTAATCACTAAATCAGTTGCTCTCAGAGACACCATGTGGTGGCACATTAAGGGGGCACCACTTATCACCTATCCCATGCAGTGTCAGACTGATGTGCCTGGGGCCCACTATACAGCTATATACAAATATTATCTGACACTGACTTGCAAATTCCTAATATTTGCCAGTACTAGCTTGCTGCCCAGTTTTTGATAGTGTCTTTCCTGGGGTCTTCTCAGTAGTTTGCTGCCTGGCTCCTGATTTGAACTTAGGACTTTTTAGTGCTGTGAGCCAGGGATATATGCCCACACAGCAGCAGGTCTCTGGCGGTAGCAAGACTCTGCAAGATGATTGGTGATTGGGGCCCCTGTAGTGTGAAAGTATGGGGCCCAGGGAGGAAGGAGACTGATTGGCCTGAATCTGCATCACAATGTCATCTCAGCCACCCACTGGGGAATAGTTATCAAATTAAGCATTTCTGTCATTTTTTTGTGCCAAAAAGAACAGAAATGTAAACCTGGCCAGACACTATTATCTATTAGACATACAGTATTTATGAACTTGAAAAGCTTGATTATGGAACAGATTTTCTGGTGCAAACAAGGCCAAATATAAAATGGTGTAAACTTAATGAAGAGTGACATACTATCTATCTCTCTATATACTTAGATATACTATATTATATAATAAATATATACAATATATAAATATTATGTCAGATATTATACTATAGAACTATACTATTGTTAATGTAAATATGCAATATAATGCGCCCATTACTGGCCCCAACCTAGTGTAATGTTTGCTTGCTGTACCTACACAGTTTCCAATATCAAACGGTCAGTAGCACGCATGCAGTAAAATGATGTTCCCATGACGCAATCATATTAGATTTGTTGTATTTATATGGTAAGACCTGCCAATTCAGAATGTGAGACAAATTTTTGGTACATCCAAAAATAACACAGATTTTTTTTTTTTTTTGGCTCATTGAAAAGTGATCCAGAGTTTTGGTGCATCTGATAGTTGACCAAATTTATTAAGATTCGTATAACAGAATCATAAAACTGTTTACAACTGCAAATGTGATTGGGAGTGCAATGACAGACAGTATGGATAAATATGCCCTAATGTATCTACTCTATATAATAAAAAACTGCACAGTTTCTTAAATAATTTACCCAGTATATTATACCGATGACCAGGCTGGTTGCGATGCTGTATGATGTTTATATGTATAAAGCGCACTGAGTGTATTGTGTCATGCCAGGGTGAACTGGGGGCCCGTGTGGTTTAGGGGCCCTCCGTGGAATACACCTGTTAACATGGTGGTTAGTCTAAGCTTGATCCCACACCTTTTCATCCAAGGTCAATGAGACTGTCTATCTGAGTACAGTGCTTAGCTCTCAGACACCATATTTAGACAATACTAGTATTGGTGAGGGTATCAGTATTGGGTCTTCCAACAATCAGACACTTATCACCTATCCTATGATTAGGTGATAAGTTGAAATCCTGTGACATCCCCTTTAAGTGGTCTCCATTTGCAGCTGCACAGGGACTGTGACTTATGTTTCAGGTCAACCAGAAAATTTATATGAGCAAAAAATAGTTTATTCATTAGAACAGACACTTAAAATATTTCCTCGCCCACCCGCACATCTCAATTACATTAACAATCCTGTGCAGTGCTTGTGGGTGAGCAGATTTATATCATCCCGATTACACAGAAGAGAATGCCATGTGTTTGCTGCTGACTGTCTCCCAATGATACACAGTAGTCATTTCCAGTTTATGGGATCCAAGAAGTACGGATTCTGCAGCAGGGCTGGTTTAATGAAGCTGTCACATAGAATAAATGAAACCTTCATTATCTTAATCAGTGCAGCCTTTCATAAAAGAGGGTTCTGGAGAAGGGAGGGGAGACCTGTACTTAAGGAGATGTTATTTACATATCCTCCCAAGCTACTAATTAACAAATTATCCTCCAGTCTTGGTGGGTTCCCAAAGCAGCCTCTCCCTAAAGGCATCGTCTTTCTTCACAGGAAATCTTAGCGTTCAAAGTGCAGTATTTGATATACTCCCTTTACATGACTGCTTATGGCTATCACATGATGGCCCTTAGCCATACAACATTCCTTTCCTAATGTTTCAGGTCCCCTCCTATTAGTAACGTAGTGACTTTGCACTTCCTATCAATTGCACATTGTTTTATTCATTTTAATACTGAATCATTGGTAATGTTTAGCTTCCTTTCTTGGGCTGATATCATTGTTTGCTTATACACCTTGTGTTTGCACAGACAAGACCCTCCCCTTGTATTTATCTTTATGAACTTTTTGATAAAAGTTGATAACAGCAAAATGTTCAAGAAAAGTGCAAAGAAGTCTAGACGTTAAAAGGGAATTATTACCAAGGTAAATGGATAAAGAAGAAAATGTTTGTTTTTTTCTGTACTCGGAATAATTTTATTTAGGTTGAGAATTGCCCAGGATAAGAGTAATTTTACAAAGACATCCGTAGATGTCCAACATCTGGTCAATACCCAATGGTCAATACATGTGCCTGCACTCTGTTTAATATGTTTACATCTGATCAACCCAATGTAGTGGTGCAGCTCTCCGTCATTTCAGTCCCCCCACAGATAGCAGGCGCTAGTATGAACTTAGTGTAACCCATTTAGATCAGGCATCTTGCAGGTTTCTCAGGGCAGGAATGGCTCCATAAGAGCCTATTCCTGTGCTCTTTGTGACTAGGACAGGGTCCATTTGTAGGCAAACTTGAAAGGTTAGTGGACAGCTTGAAAAGTAGAGCAGACTCATAGCCGCATATCAATGCCAATTTGTTCTACGAACTGATGATGCACCATCAAAACTCTTATGGGCGAAAGGATGGATTCTATGGTTGAGGCCTAGAGTTCTGCAGGCCTATTGTTCATCTGTTCTATCTGTAGCTCACTGAAGAGCTCTGTATGCTGTATCTAAACACTTACTATAGTAAAGAGAGCTTCAGGGAGGAATTGAGTTTTCCATATGTTCTTTATTACCAGTGGGTGGCTTCAGGTGACACAGAGGGTCCCTTACAAAATATACTTAATAGTGTGTTTCTAATATTGAAATTCATTTTTCTGCCTTTGCATTTTCCCTGTCAAATCTTTGTGTAAATTCTCTGCTGATGATCTTTGGGTAGTCGCTGAAGCTCAACACTGCTCTGCTCGAAAGTACATACAATTTATGTCTTTAAGCTTTAATCATTTTCCAACATATATGTAGGCTTTACCTGTGTATATGCTCAAGGAGTTGCATATTGTATTAAAAAGCAATCCACATCTTCAATAGGAATTGAGAGCTTAGCACATAGGCTGGGTGAGATTGGTAAGCATAAAGATAAGCAGAACAGGTCATAGTGAACTTGAATACTCCAGCTATTTGAGAACATACATCTTGACCTATGAGAAGTTGATTAACGTGATTGTGGTGGTTGGAGAACCCTGTTATGTTCCCTGTAATGGGATTGTATTTTTTGTACTTCTTACATCCTTTTTGAATTACCATTTATCATAGTAATTTAAATCACAATTTTAGGTCACAAGTGCAATTTCTTTGTTAGATATAAAAAAAGTATTACCTTTGGGTTTTTATGCAAAAAAAAAAAAAATCTGCTACTCTTTGATTCTAATGCCTTAAGGTGACCTTACAAATTAGATGAATGTCAGCTAAATGAGCCAATATTGGCAGCTCCAGCCAACCATCTAATGTGTATAGTAGTGTCCTGACTGCAGTTACAGCAGATGTTAGCCAACATCTCAAAGAAGATAAGCTTCTACCAGAGTTGACTCTCCATTATGAGTATACATATATGCTCAGAAAAGATGAGAAATAGTGGTTGGGCATTTGGTAGTCTAAAGTATACGGCCAGCTTTCATGGTAGTATTCGTAGTATTCAACCATGGACAGTCTTATCAATAGGAATAGAGCTGGTTCCCGTCATAAACCTGGTTTACAGCTTCTGGTAACCAAATTAGCTGATCGGCATGGAGTCTAGATGTCGGACCCAGACCAATTTGATACTTACAGTGTTGGCCAAAAGTATTGGCACCCCTGAAATTCTGTCAGATAATACTCATTTTCTTCCAGAAAATGATTGCAAGCACAAACTCTTTGGTATTAATATCTTCATTTATTTTGCTTGCAATGAAAAAACACAAAAGAGAATGACAAAAAGTCAAATCATTGATCATTTTGCACAAAACTCCCAAAATGGGCCGGACAAAAGTATTGGCACCCTCAGCCTAATACTTGGTAGCACAACCTTGAGACCAAATAACTGCGAACAACCGCTTCCGGTAACCATCAATGAGTTTCTTACAATGCTCTGCTGGAATTTTAGACCATTCTTTTTTGGCAAACTGCTTCAGGTCCCTGAGATTTGAAGGGGGCCTTCTCCAAACTGCCATTTTGAGATCTCTCCACAGGTTTTCTATGGGATTCAGGTCTGGACTCATTGCTGGCCACTTTAGAAGTCTCCAGTACTTTCTCTCAAACCATTTTCTAGTGCTTTTTGAAGTGTGTTTTGGGTCATTGTCCTGCTGGAAGACCCATGACCTCTGAGGGAGACCCAGCTTTCTTACACTGGGCCCTACATTATGCTGCAAAATTTGTTGGTAGTCTTCAGACTTCATAATGCCATGCACACAGTCAAGCAGTCCAATGCCAGAGGCAGCAAAGCAACCCCAAAACATCAGGGAACCTCTGCCATGTTTGACTGTAGGGACCGTGTTCTTTTCTTTGAAGGCCTCTTTTTTTTTTTTTTTTTTTTTTCCTGTAAACTCTGTGTTGATGCCTTTTCCCAAAAAGCTCTACTTTTGTCTCATCTGACCAGAGAACATTCTTCTAAAATGTTTTTGGCTTTCTCAGGTAAGTTTTGGCAAACTCCAGCCTGGCTTTTTTATGTCTCTGGGTAAGAAGTAGGGTCTTCCTGGGTATCCTACCATACAGTCCCTTCTTATTCAGACGTTGACGGATAGTACGGGTTGACACTCTTGTACCCTCGGACTGCAGGGCAGCTTGAACTTGTTTGTATTTTAGTCGAGGTTCTTTATCCACCATCTGCACAATCTTGCGTTGAAATCTTTCGTCAATTTTTCTTTTCCATCCACATCTAGGGAGGTTAGCCACAGTGCCATGGGCTTTAAACTTCTTGATGACACTGCACACGGTAGACACAGGAACATTCAGGTCTGTGGAGATGGACTTGTAGCCTTGAGATTGCTCATGCTTCCTCACAATTTTGCTTCTCAAGTCCTCAGACAGTTCTTTGGTCTTCTTTCTTTTTTCCATGCTCAATGTGGTACACACAAGGACATAGGACAGAGGTTGAGTCAACTTCAATCCATTTCAGCTGGCTGCAAGTGTGATTTAGTTATTGCCACCACCTGTTAGGTGCCTCAGGTAAGTAACAGGTGCTGTTAATTACACAAATTAGAGAAGCATCACATTTTGACTACCCCCTTTTTTAAGTTTGCTGTGGAATTATATCCAATTTGGCTTTTTGACAATTCTTGTTTTGGTTTTCCATTGAAGACAAATTTAATGAAGATAATAATACCAAAGAATTTGTGATTGCAACCATTTTCTGGAAGAAAATGAGTATTATCTGACAGAATTGCAGGGGTGACAATACTTTTGGCCAACACTGTATGACTTATATTAGTACCTATATATTAGTATCCAACTTTGCTCAGTTTTGAACAACCCATTTTGGTTGCACATTACAAAAATACAGAGTTTTGATGTGGTGAGATACAGGCTAATCCCATTCACGCACTGCAGAAAAAAAATCTAGATTAGACTTTAGAAATCTAAAGTCTAAAAGCTGTGATTTCAAAAACGTAACATGTCAACTATACCCACAGAAACACTGGCATTTTCCGTATAGGTATAATAGGGACAGAAAGTTTTTGGAGTTTTCCACTTTCTGTAAAAAACGCTGGGGAAAACGTGATGCATTTCTGCCGCAGTCATTTCCACAGCGTTTTTTGGCTGAGGCTCACTATGTGGGGCCTTAGCCTTAAAGTGCTAGTTTTATTAAGACAGCTCCTGTCCATTTGCTCTGTAATGGCATATAGACGTCATGGATGCAGTGGATGCTTTTTGGAAAGGGGTTGTCTCTGAAATACACCTTAAAAATAAGTTGTAAGAAATCCGACGTTGTGTCCAGCAAAAAAACACCTTCTTGTTTAAAACATAGCCTTTAATTCGAAATATCCAGGATAAAACAGACTAAATAAGCGTATTTCAAAAATAGTACATGATGGCAGATGGAGAGAACGACGTTTAGTCTGTTTTATCCTGGATATTTCGAATTAAAGGCTATGTTTTAAACAAGAAGGTGTTTTTTTGCTGGACACAACGTCGGATTTCTTACTACTTACCCCGGGCTGAGGGGCTGGTCTCCGTGCAATTCGCACCGTCCAAAGAGGATTGAAACACAGGATCATTCATTGTGGATACTACATCTGATTATTATCCAGGACACGTAAGTGAGCTGACACGCTCATGCACATTTTTTTCTTAAAAATAAGTTGTATTATTGAAAAATAATCAAATGCAGGGCCAGTAGCAGAGATATGGCATGGGATATGCTAT
Source organism: Leptodactylus fuscus (assembly GCF_031893055.1). NCBI lineage: Eukaryota > Metazoa > Chordata > Amphibia > Anura > Leptodactylidae > Leptodactylus > Leptodactylus fuscus. Next base: position 89,068,079 of record NC_134266.1, on the reverse strand, counting down.
GTATTATAAAAATAATTTATTAGCTTGGTAGCTTTTACCATTCTGAGGCTTGTTGGCTATGTCAGTAAATGTTTGGACAAAATCACTGTTGTTATTGTAATGCTTGCAGTGTGAGAACATAGAAATAATTAATAATAATATCAATCAGCTTTCTGCTTACCAAGCAGTAGGCACATTATATAGCTGAGTAGTCAGTGAAGGTTACACATGTAAGAGCTGCATTTACAATCAGCAGAATTTATCCTGACAATTTCGGGATTTCCACATTTCTATGAGATCCTTTTTTTCCTCTTCTCCTAATGGTTGTAGCATGAACAGAACAGTAGTAGTACAAAAATATCTGTATAGAATGGGACCTTCAGCAAAACTCAAGAATGAATTTGATCTACGGCCAATTAAAGTGAGACAATATTCAGACGAAAATGTTTATTAACTTAACATTTTTATTGATTTCTTTAGGATTTTCAAAGACATATCATCGCAAAAGAACAAAAATCACGTAGAAATAAAAGTAACAAAGTCACAAGACAGACACATGTTATAAGCACAAAAACAAAAAAGCAATTATTATAACACATCAATCAGAAAAGTCAGAAAAAAAAGAAGTAAAAGTAATGCTTATCCCTGAAATTCATTGAAGGTAATCTTGCATATATTAAGCTGGTGCTAGCCATCCCTAATACAAGCAAACAGCACTTGAGGAGTAATGAAAATAATAAGACTTGCCTCATGTTTTAGCTACATACTTTATCCACTTACCACATTTAGCAAACATTACATTCTCTCTTAGCTATTAACTATTACATATTGAAATGTAGGTTAAATGGGTTGTCCCATCTCAAGGATCCTATCTATATTAGTAGCTTATGTAAATTGAAAACTTTTCCTAAATATATTGCTGTAGAAATTCTGCTTTGTTCCCCTGCTATGTGACATTATTCCTCCCATTATATATACAGCGCTGCTATAACCACAGACCTATAGGACAAGTGACGTCACTTACTCAGTGCTTTTGCAGGGCATTCAGCTCAGCTAATTGCAGTTTACTTTCTATGTAAACACAAAGATAACACTGAGTACATTGTGTACAAGTATCTGCATATTATCTGATCTGCATAAGTATTGTGATCCTTCTCAGCAAGCTGGAAGAGGGAGGGGGAGAAAATACAGGAAGTGAGAAAAGCAGACTACAGTCAAAATTGTTGAAATTATATATAAAAAAACATCCAGCATGCCAAAAAAAAAGTTGAATTAAAACATAACTTTTACTAAGACCACATAAAAATAATTAGAAATGGATCCAAACTGCAAAAAACAGACAAAAAAAGCTTACGCGTTTCGGGACCGCATGTTTGTCCCTTACTCATAGCTTAGTAAAAGTTATGTTTTAGTTCAACTTTTTTTGGCATGCTGGATTTTTTTCATATATAATTTCATCTTTAGCTTCTCCTTCCCAGTTGGGAGTTATTCCGTGCAGCCTATTTATTGTATGCATCTACTCCCATTGGATATTGGGTTTGAGTGTTTTTTTGTATTTTTGTAAAGTTGTTGAAACACTGAGATGGGGAAACTCCTTTAAGTTTATTCACTAGCTCAGGGATAGTGGGGAGTTTTGTGCATTTCCAATAACTGGTCACTGATGCTCTGGCTACAATGAAGGCTTGAGCCATTAGAGAGTCCTGGCATTGGCATGCTCTCCAGAGTCAAATACAAGAGAGCACCTTCCAGAACCCGCCATAAAGGTATTTGTAAAATATTGGCTACGAGAGATCTCACCTGTTGCCAGAAACCAACCACTCACTGTCACTCCAACCAAATATGCATAAGGGCCCCTTCACACTACTGATACGCTGCCTGATTCTGAACGTTAAAACACGGTCAGAATAATTCATTTCAATGGGGAGCCGGCATACGAGCGCTCCCCATTGAAATGAATGGGCTGCTTTTTACTCTACGAGCGCTCCCATTGAAGTGAATGGGAAGCGCTCCCGTGTACGGCTCGCCGTGTGAAGGGGCCCGGCGCTCGGCTCAGTCCGAGCCGTACACGTGAGCACTTCCCATTCACTTCAATGGGAGCGCTCGTACAGTAAAAAGCTGCTCGTATGCCGGCTCCCCATTGAAATAAATGGGATCTGCTTTATACGCGCTGATTCTGACCGTGTTTTAACGTTCAGAATCAGGCAGCATATCAGTAGTGTGAATGGGCCCTAAGAGTCCCAACTTCAGTATTGTATCTCCAACAGAGCTGAGGCTATAGGGTAAATCAAAGTGCACCTATATGGCGTGCAATACCAACAATACATGAGTTTCCTAGCTATCTTGAGACGGGTTATATAATGGGAGGTAGAGGTGGGGATTGGGAAAGCAAACCTCAGTTCATTCAAAGGAAAAGTGACAACCCAGGTCTCTCTCCCACTTGACATGGAAAGTCAGTTTCCCCACAGGTCAAAGGCAAACAATTTCTCTATAGGCCACAAATGGGATAAAAACCAACCAAACGGCTAAATTTGGGGACAACAATTGGCAGATAATAGAAAGCAGTAGAACAAGCTACCAAAATCTTATACTGTCCTGGCTTATACAGTCTTAGACTACCCTCAAGTTTTTACCTGAGCCTGCCACAAGCCTGGATGGTGATGATAGGATCAGGACCCAGGTTAGTGTAAAAGATAGGTGCCACTGCAGATTAAAATAAGACCAATAAACTACAGCAACCAGGAGAGCACAGAAGGTTAAGTCCTGAGAGTTCACAGTAAAAGCCAAATCAGTAAGCAAGCAGATATCCAGTAAACAAGCCAAAGTCAGTCACCAAGAATACAGCAAACAGACAGATATGTACAATGCACAAGAACCTAGCTAGTAACAATGAATAGCAGGCACCTGGGAGCCTCGGGGCAAAGTTTCAACACCTTGCCTAGCATTCATGATTGCAGGATGAAGCAGAATTCTGATTGGAGGATGAGGCAGCATTCTGATTGGAGGATGAGGCAGTATTTTGAATGGAGGATGAGGCAGCGTTGTGATTGGCTCATTACCTCAAAGCCTAACTAGCCGCAGAGCCAGAAATAGCTTCACCTGTCAGCATGGAAACCTTAAAGCAACCATAGTGAGCAGTGCTGTGCCAATACATACTGAGAATCCAAACAGGTCCATTTTGATCAGCTTTACACAGATTTGTATTGCCACCTTTGGTTCTATGGTGGATCTATTCTTTGGTAGATGCTTGTCTCTCAGGATGAATGCTATTCAGCACTCTAATATAACAAAAGTCACAGTTTCCTTTTCTGAGTTTATCAAGCTCACTTTGTCCCCCACCCACACTAGTACATTCTGAAATCTGACATGGAGCGCTTCAAATTGTTTTGTATTAACCAGTCAAGAGTCTATCTTGTCAGATCATAACTATGTGTATACATAGCCATAAAAAATTTTCACATCAAAATGTCACCTCTTTACAGGCTTTTCAGTAGGACATAAACAATGTAATAACTTGTCCACACTTGCTAGTGTTGGTGTTGCTACTTGCAAGCACTGGTGTTGCTTATCTAACTCTGTCATTTCTGCAAATGCTCCCACTACAGTTTTGGGAGGTGTTTTCAAAGTGTCACTGATCAAACCTACAGCAAGATCAGAGCTCCCTGTTACACTGGGAGGATCAGCATGTGTGTCAGTATTTATGGCCTAAACTGATTTATGAGCCACTCTGACACCTGGTCTTTCCAGACTCAAGAACATGTCTCCTCCTTTCTTAGAAATGTCAAATCTGACAGTAGAAATGTTCTTCATCTATACTCTACTGCATTAAAGAAACACTTCATACAACCTCCATCAATTTTAACTATAAGACTGGAAAGAAGCACTGGAGTCACCATCACACGTATCCCCAGCCATTAACAATCAATGATACAATTATACTTCATACACCAATTTTATCTCTCTCCAGTATATTTGTATAAGATGTATATGATATATATTGATTATATATATTGTGCTCAGGTGGACGGGTAACAGGCCACGAGCTATGGGGCAATGGAAGAAATTACTCAGTAATACCATTCACTATATATAAGCTGGTATACAAACACTGGGGCTGCCCCCAGAAATTTGCAAAGGTGTGGGAAGCATGGCATGATTCGCCATTAACCCATCCCTCTCCCAGGTCAGCTCCGGCAGATTAGATGCATCTGTATAATAGCTCACTGTTTTCCCACACAGCGCACCAAAATCTCCCCATTACGGCTTTAATCCATTTATGCCAGAGGTTATATATTTTTCAGTTCTAACAATGGAACTCTAGGCATAAATGAGTTAATAGTTTCTCTAAGCGTTGTATGACCACCTTAAAGCTGAAATGTAATCTGGACCAGTACAAATTGGGGATTGCGTATGCCTAACATGACACCTTTCTTATCTAGATCAAGCATTCATGCTCTTCCAGTTTTCATACAATACAGCAGACTCATTGTTTACATACCGCAGTAGAAAACATTGTCAGTTTTGTTCCCACTTTTTTTTGGACAAAAGCTAGCTGAATTACTTAAACCTGTAAATTCGAGAATTCATTGGACTAATAAAATAATATTTGTTTTTGTACAATATGGGAAGAATAGAATACAATTACCATATTAAATGTTTGTAAAGATGCCATGTAGGGTAGGTAACTAGTTTGGGTTGAGCTTTACCATGTCCTGGTTGGAAATGGACAGTAGTCTACACTAGTCAGACATTAAAGCTCATCGGTCATCTTTTTACTGAACCTGACCATATCTGCTAAAATTGATGATTTCAGTCAGGCTAGCTGGCTATCTATTAAGTATGGGACTGACATCAGTGGAGGATGGTACAAATGGACGTCAACATGCCTGATCCTCATGGAGACACCCCTGGAAATGTCCATGTATAATTGGTGTTTAGCAATAGTTATTTTATGTGTATGGTCACCTATTAAAGTATCTTTTCTAGGTAAAGAAGTTGATATATAAAAATATGATGCAATGATATACTAATAAAATGTAAAGAAGGACATATCTATGAAGATTTGTTTAGGAGTTGTCTTTACAATTCCTAGGGTGAGCACCCAGACGGCTGGATCGCTACTATACTTAGCTCACCGCTTTGTGTCAGCTCGGTACAGTAGAGGTCTGGGCATTAGGGAGCTTATTGTGTCATGACTCACTATGTCGCAGCAAGCTCCATTCACACATCTGTGGCCAGTCTGGGGAATGCAGCCTTCACACGGATGAACATGGTCATGTTAAAATCTCCTAAATATAGATCCCTGAAACCGTTACATGGAATATTGCATTTTATTGCAGCCATATGTAGATGTTTTTTAGTTTTCAGCTTATATCTAAAACTTCATATACAGCTTAAATGCCTTTATAAAGTACAAAAATGTCAATGGATGGAACAAAAGAATGCATTTATTTTACTGCAGTATGCAAAGACTTTAACAGAAACAGATCCTTGCTGTGAAAAAAACATCCTGCGTGAACTATCAACAGTGCTATCTGTGTGTGCTAAAATAATCAGTGAAATTCAGTGTTAGACAGAGTTCAAGGAATTGTGCGATGTTATCCATGGTTGGTATGCATTTAAAATGTGCTATGTACATGGTCGTGTGTCCTGAGCAATGCTTGTAAAGAGTGCGTGCGTGGGTCCAGCTGTGCTATACTTGTTATTTAAGGATAATTGTAGACTTGGCTGCAGTCCGACTCATAGACTGCCTGTTGGGTCTGCTGACGATCCAACTCTCTAAGCCTGAGCCCTTCAAGATTTATTCGAGGACTGGGGTTATATTGCATGTTATGTACCTTCAAGGTAGGGCCTACAAGGATAGGACTTGTTCTTCCAGCACATCCTACAGATGTTTTAACACAAAACAGTGGTGGAGCAGCCACTTACTGATCATGGTCCATGTAAAACAGTCTCTATGGAGGATAAACATATAATGATATAAAGATGAGCAGTGGCAAATTAAAAACTTAGGTCTGGTTCACAACAGTGTTGGAGTTTCCGCTGCGAATTCCACTTAAAATTAGTGAAGAGAAAAGTCCTGCAAAGAGGACTCTCTCCCTTGGTTTTATACTGAAACTGTGTGGAAACCTGACATGTCCCATTATAGTCTATGGAGTCTGCGGGTTTCCACAGATAACAAATTTTTAAGCGAACAGAATAGACCCATGAGGACCCGAACGACAAGACCCGAATGCTAGTGTGAACGTAGCGTCAGGTCAGTCTTTCTACATCCATGTACTGCAAACATAAGTAAATACAGGAACTGAAATGATTAGGATGTCATTAGCACATTGTAATAAAATCAATAGTAATCTATAGTATTTAAGAATCTCTCATTAACTGTATGGGATTCTTGCATGGCATATTCTTTATACACAATATGATCAACTTTATTTTATAAATACCAATTCAGACGAAAGATGGATCTGCAACACTCCTCTTCACTAATAAAACTTCATCTTTAATTCAATTTTCAAGGACAATACAAAAACTCCATACAAAAGGTAGAAAAAACAGAAAATACAAAAAGACGCAATAAAAACCGCTGTCAGTATAGCATCGCTATAGTATTAGCGATGCTATACTGACAGCGGTTTTTATTGCGTCTTTTTGTATTTTCTGTTTTTTCTACCTTTTGTATGGAGTTTTTGTATTGTCCTTGAAAATTGAATTAAAGATGAAGTTTTATTAGTGAAGAGGAGTGTTGCAGATCCATCTTTCGTCTGAATTGGTATTTGCATTATCTTGGCCTTGGAGTCCCAAAGGCAGCGGATCGTGCACCTCCCTGGAAAATTTATACAGGTGAGCTATCTCATGACTGAAGTTTTTTTGTATTTTGAACTTTATTTTATCCCTGTCATGTTTATAACACTGCGTTGGGTCATATTTAGAATGCAATGCAGTTTTGGTTTGCAAGAATGTCATGGAAATATTTAAGATTTTTTATATTTGACCAGAAGCATGGTTTAAGATTTCTTGGTCACAAAGCAAAATATGTCAGAAGACCCACTATCTGCCATGTGTTATTTATAATAGTAGTGTCTTATGATGTGCCAGAAGTGCCTTTGAGCCCCCTTAGGGTATGTTCACACAGAATTTTTTGCAGGCTGAAAAAAATCTGCTTTGAGAATTAGGAAACGGCTTTCAATGTGTTTTTTTTACACAATGCATTTTTTGACACAGTTTTTTAATGTATTTTTTTTACTCCAGCACACTATATGGACCTGGAATACCCTCTTAAAAAACACAACTTCTCCACCTCCCACTGATTTCAGCTAAGGCCCCACGGACTGTAATTGCAGCTGTTCTTTCCGCAGCGCTTTCAACAGAAAGTTTGCAGAGTTTTCCTCCGCTGACTTTCTGTTACAATTATATCTATGGGAAAAATGGAGTGCACGGTCCTGCCTTCCTGCACTACAGTAAAGTACACAATAGTGATAGGAGAGACAAGAGTTTTGTGTAATTGTAATGTAAAAAGATAAAGAATGTGGAGGAGGGACTGCGAGGAATACAATGATGGTGGAGAAGATGGTCAGGGAGCAGTGACAATAAGGAGAAAAGATTTCTTTGTACAGGGCACTTAGTGGAGGATAAACGTCTTGGTGAGATCAACTACAGATGCCATAGCGGCTTACAAGCTCTGGATCAAATCTCTGGATGACAGTGCAACTTTCCCTTTTTAATATGCTTGTGGTAAGTATACAATGTTAGTTTACACATGTCAATGTGATTTACATTTTTACTATTGGATGTATAATGTCTATGTTGTTTGTGATGTACGTATTAAGATGTCTGAATTGAACTTAGGGTACAAGTAAATGTATGCACTACTCCAAATATTCCTGCACTATATCTTAATATACTGAATGCATTTGGTATCATATGCTGTTAGTGGTGTTCTATGGATATGTTATAGACAGACAGTATGGAGTAATGATCTGATTAGGTGATTAGGAGCTATTAGAAGTTAATTCAGTAAATTCATCCACAATTGATATCAGGTAGTATTGTATGTAGTCTTATATGCAACATTTGAAATGAAAACCATTTTATAGGCTATAGTTATATTTATGTGACACTAAACCTAAAGTACATATATATATATATATATATATATGTGTATATATATATATATATTGTATAGTTCTTTGTTATCAGCTATTGTAAGCTAATGAGAGGCTGACTGTAGTGTTCTTCAAAGGATTCCTGGCAGATAATTCAGACCAAAGTCTACCCCCGAGTCACCATTTTATCACAGAAATGTTCAGTTCTAAAACACAAGTAGATTAGGTTTTGTGTTCCAAAAATTCAGGAGATCAAGCTTTTGTTCTGTGGAGTGAAGTGTATTAGAGATGAGCGAACACTAAAATGTTCGAGGTTCGAAATTCGATTCGAACAGCCGCTCAATGTTCGTGTGTTCGAACGGGTTTCGAACCCCATTATAGTCTATGGGGAACAGATACTCGTTAAGGGGGAAACCCAAATCCGTGTCTGGAGGGTCACCAAGTCCACTATGACACCCCAGGAAATGATGCCAACACCTCTGGAATGACACTGGGACAGCAGGGGAAGCATGTCTGGGGGCATCTAACACACCAAAGACCCTCTATTACCCCAACATCACAGCCTAACAACTACACACTTTACACACTCAATACCACCTCTCTGACAGTAGGAAAACACCTTGAAACATGTGTATTTGGCACTTGCAGTGAGGAGAGCTTGTCACCAGCAGTGAATTTGGCCCTTGTAGTAAGTTGAGGTTGGCACCAACATTTGTTTTGAAAATCAGGGTGGATTGAGCCTCTAACCAGCAGAGTTTGGGCAAATTCATGGTGGAGGGAGCCTCTAAACACCCCAGTTTGGGCAAATTCATGGTGGAGGGAGCCTCTAAAAACCCCAGTTTGGACCAATTCATGGTGGAGGGAGCCTCTAACCAGCCCAGTTTGGGCAAATTCATGGTGGAGGGAGCCTCTAAAAAACCCAGTTTGGACCAATTCATGGTGGAGGGAGCCTCTAACCAGCCCAGTTTGGGCAAATTCATGGTGGAGGGAGCCTCTAACCAGCCCAGTTTGGACCAATTAATGGTGGAGGGAGCCTCTAACCAGCCCAGTTTGGACCAATCAATGGTGGAGGGAGCCTCTAACCAGCCCAGTGTGGACCAATTCATGGTGGAGGGAGCCTCTAAACAGCCCAGTTTGGGCAAATTCATGGTGGAGGGAGCCTCTAAAAAACCCAGTTTGGACCAATTCATGGTGGAGGGAGCCTCTAACCAGCCCAGTTTGGACCAATTAATGGTGGAGGGAGCCTCTAACCAGCCCAGTTTGGACCAATTCATGGTGGAGGGAGCCTCTAAACAGCCAAGTTTTGGGAAATTCATGGTGGAGGGAGCCTCTAACCAGCCCAGTTTGGACCAATTCATGGTGGAGGGAGCCTCTAAACAGCCAAGTTTTGGGAAATTCATGGTGGAGGGAGCCTCTAACCAGCCCAGTTTGGACCAATTCATGGTGGAGGGAGCCTCTAAACAGCCAAGTTTTGGGAAATTCATGGTGGAGGGAGCCTCTAACCAGCCCAGTTTGGACCAATTCATGGTGGAGGGAGCCTCTAAAAAACCCAGTTTGGACCAATTCATGGTGGAGGGAGCCTCTAAACAGCCCAGTTTGGGCAAATTCATGGTGGAGGGAGCCTCTAACCAGCCCAGTTTGGACCAATTCATGGTGGAGGGAGCCTCTAACCAGCCCAGTTTGGACCAATTAATGGTGGAGGGAGCCTCTAAAAAACCCAGTTTGGACCAATTCATGGTGGAGGGAGCCTCTAAACAGCCCAGTTTGGGCAAATTCATGGTGGAGGGAGCCTCTAACCAGCCCAGTTTGGACCAATTCATGGTGGAGGGAGCCTCTAAACAGCCCAGTTTGGGCAAATTCATGGTGGAGGGAGCCTCTAACCAGCCCAGTTTGGACCAATTCATGGTGGAGGGAGCCTCTAACCAGCCCAGTTTGGACCAATTAATGGTGGAGGGAGCCTCTAACCAGCCCAGTTTGGACCAATTCATGGTGGAGGGAGCCTCTAAACAGCCCAGTTTGGGCAAATTCATGGTGGAGGGAGCCTCTAAAAAACCCAGTTTGGACCAATTCATGGTGGAGGGAGCCTCTAACCAGCCCAGTTTGGACCAATTAATGGTGGAGGGAGCCTCTAACCAGCCCAGTTTGGACCAATTCATGGTGGAGGGAGCCTCTAACCAGCCCAGTTTGGACCAATTCATGGTGGAGGGAGCCTCTAAACAGCCCAGTTTGGGCAAATTCATGGTGGAGGGAGCCTCTAAAAAACCCAGTTTGGACCAATTCATGGTGGAGGGAGCCTCTAACCAGCCCAGTTTGGACCAATTAATGGTGGAGGGAGCCTCTAACCAGCCCAGTTTGGACCAATTCATGGTGGAGGGAGCCTCTAAACAGCCAAGTTTTGGGAAATTCATGGTGGAGGGAGCCTCTAACCAGCCCAGTTTGGACCAATTCATGGTGGAGGGAGCCTCTAAACAGCCAAGTTTTGGGAAATTCATGGTGGAGGGAGCCTCTAACCAGCCCAGTTTGGACCAATTCATGGTGGAGGGAGCCTCTAAAAAACCCAGTTTGGACCAATTCATGGTGGAGGGAGCCTCTAAAAAACCCAGTTTGGACCAATTCATGGTGGAGGGAGCCTCTAAACAGCCCAGTTTGGGCAAATTCATGGTGGAGGAAGCCTCTAACCAGCCCAGTTTGGACCAATTAATGGTGGAGGGAGCCTCTAAACAGCCCAGTTTGGGCAAATTCATGGTGGAGGGAGCCTCTAACCAGCCCAGTTTGGACCAATTCATGGTGGAGGGAGCCTCTAACCAGCCCAGTTTGGGCAAATTCATGGTGGAGGGAGCCTCTAAAAAACCCAGCTTGGACCAATTCATGGTGGAGGGAGCCTCTAACCAGCCCAGTTTGGGCAAATTCATGGTGGAGGGAGCCTCTAAAAAACCCAGTTTGGACCAATTCATGGTGGAGGGAGCCTCTAAACAGCCCAGTTTGGGCAAATTCATGGTGGAGGGAGCCTCTAACCAGCCCAGTTTGGACCAATTAATGGTGGAGGGAGCCTCTAAACAGCCCAGTTTGGACCAATTAATGGTGGAGGGAGCCTCTAACCAGCCCAGTTTGGACCAATTAATGGTGGAGGGAGCCTCTAACCAGCCCAGTTTGGACCAATTAATGGTGGAGGGAGCCTCTAACCACCCCAGTTTGGACCAATTAATGGTGGAGGGAGCCTCTAACCAGCCCAGTTTGGACCAATTCATGGTGGAGGGAGCCTCTAAAAAACCCAGTTTGGACCAATTCATGGTGGAGGGAGCCTCTAAACAGCCCAGTTTGGGCAAATTCATGGTGGAGGGAGCCTCTAAACAGCCCAGTTTGGGCAAATTCATGGTGGAGGGAGCCTCTAACCAGCCCAGTTTGGACCAATTAATGGTGGAGGGAGCCTCTAACCAGCCCAGTTTGGACCAATTCATGGTGGAGGGAGCCTCTAAACAGCCAAGTTTGGACCAATTCATGGTGGAGGGAGCCTCTAAACAGCCCAGTTTGGGCAAATTCATGGTGGAGGGAGCCTCTAAACAGCCCAGTTTGGGCAAATTCATGGTGGAGGGAGCCTCTAACCAGCCCAGTTTGGACCAATTAATGGTGGAGGGAGCCTCTAACCAGCCCAGTTTGGACCAATTCATGGTGGAGGGAGCCTCTAAAAAACCCAGTTTGGACCAATTCATGGTGGAGGGAGCCTCTAACCAGCCCAGTTTGGACCAATTAATGGTGGAGGGAGCCTCTAACCAGCCCAGTTTGGACCAATTAATGGTGGAGGGAGCCTCTAACCAGCCCAGTTTGGACCAATTCATGGTGGAGGGAGCCTCTAAACAGCCCAGTTTGGGCAAATTCATGGTGGAGGGAGCCTCTAACCAGCCCAGTTTGGACCAATTCATGGTGGAGGGAGCCTCTAAAAAACCCAGTTTGGACCAATTCATGGTGGAGGGAGCCTCTAAACAGCCCAGTTTGGGCAAATTCATGGTGGAGGGAGCCTCTAAACAGCCCAGTTTGGGCAAATTCATGGTGGAGGGAGCCTCTAACCAGCAGAGTTGGTGGAAATCAGGGTGGAGGGAGCCTCTAACCAGCAGAGTTGGGGGAAATCAGGGTGGAGGGAGCCTAGTATTAGCAGAATTGTGCAACGCTTATGGTGGATGAGTATGAGGATGCGGAGGAATTGGAGAGGTTGAGTACAGACATGGAGTTTCATGTTGGGGTGCTTTACACAGGTGGGCACAAAAATGACGGCTCTACCCAGTGGTGGTTCATTTTTATCAAAGTGAGCCGGTCGGCACTCTCAGCTGACAGACGGGTGCGCTTGTCAGTGATGATGCCACCGGCTGCACTGAACACCCTCTCAGATAGGACGCTGGCGGCAGGACAGGACAGCACCTCCAAGGCATATAGGGCAAGTTCAAGCCACAGGTCCAACTTCGACACCCAATACGTGTAGGGCGCAGAGGGGTCGGAGAGGACAGGGCTGTGGTCGGAAAGGTATTCCCGCAACATGCGCCTATACTTCTCACGCCTGGTGACACTAGGACCCTCCGTGGCGGCACTTTGGCGAGGGGGTGCCATCAAGGTGTCCCAGACCTTAGACAGTGTGCCCCTCGTTTGTGTGGACCGGTGAGAACTTGGTTGCCTACTGGAGGAACTGCCCTCCCTGCCGCCAACGTCACATGCTGGAAACATCTCCATCATATTCTGCACCAATTGCCTGTGGCAAGCATTGATGCGATTGGCCCTCCCCTCTACCGGAATAAAAGACGAGATGTTGTTTTTATACCGGGGGTCAAGGATAGCAAAGATCCAGTACTGGTTGTCCTCCATGATTTTGACAATACGCTTGTCGGTTGTAAAGCACCCCAACATGAACTCAGCCATGTCTGCCACAGTGTTAGTTGGCATGACTCCTCTGGCCCCACCGGAAAGTTCAATCTCCATTTCCTCCTCATCCTCCATGTCTACCCATCCGCGCTGCAACAATGGGACGATTCGAAGTTGCCCGGAAGCCTCCTGTATCACCATCACATCATCGGACAACTCTTCTTCCTCCTCCTCCTCCTCCTCCATTAAACGCAGTGAAGCGGACAGATGTGTGGACCTACTCTCCAGCTGTGACGGATCGGATGCTATCCCTAACTCCTCTGTGTGATCTGAGTTATCCCTGATGTCAATCAGGGATTCTCTCAGAACACACAAGAGCGGGATTGTAAGGCTCACCATCGCATCCTCAGAGCTCACCCTCCTTGTGGACTCCTCAAAGACCCGTAGGATGTCACAAAGGTCTCTCATCCATGGCCACTCATGGATGTGAAACTGAGGCAGCTGACTTTGTGGCACCCTAGGGTTTTGTAGCTGGTATTCCATCAAAGGTCTCTGCTGCTCAACCACTCTATTCAACATCTGAAACGTTGAGTTCCAGCGTGTGGGGACGTCGCACAAAAGCCGGTGTTGTGGCACATGCAGGCGTTGCTGGAGAGATTTTAAGCTAGCAGCGGCTACTGTCGACTTGCGAAAGTGGGCGCACATGCGCCGCACTTTCACCAGTAGCTCTGGAACATTGGGGTAGCTCTTTAGGAAACGTTGCACCACTAGGTTGAAGACGTGGGCCAGGCATGGAACATGTTGGAGTCCGGCAAGCTCCAGAGCTGCTACCAGGTTCCGGCCGTTATCACAAACGACCATGCCTGGGCCCAGGTGCAGCGGCTCAAACCATATTGCCGTCTCATCGAGGAGGGCATCCCTCACCTCGGAGGCAGTGTGCTGTCTGTCCCCCAAGCTGATCAGCTTCAGCACAGCCTGCTGACGTCTACCAACGCCAGTGCTGCAACGTTTCCAACTCGTAGCTGGGGTCAATCTAACAGCGGAGGAGGAGGCGGTGGCGGAGGAGGAGGCGGTGGCGGAGGAGGAGGCGGTAGAGGAGGAGGAGGAGGAGGGGGGTGTTCTTCTCGTGTCCCTGCCAGGAATGTTAGGCGGGGAGACGAGGTACACCGGGCCAGTTTGGGAAGCAGTCCCAGCCTCAACTACATTCACCCAGTGTGCCGTCAGTGAAATGTAGCGTCCCTGTCCGCATGCACTTGTCCACGCGTCGGTGGTCAAGTGGACCTTTGTGCAAAGCGCGGAACTAAGGGCCCGCCTGATGTTGAGTGACACGTGCTGGTGCAAGGCGGGGACGGCACACCGGGAGAAGTAGTGACGGCTAGGGACGGCATAGCGAGGTGCCGCAGTTGCCATCAGGTCCAGGAAGGCGGGAGTTTCAACAAGCCGGAACGCCAACATCTCCTGGGCCAGCAGTTTAGCGATGTTGGCGTTCAAGGCTTGCGCGTGTGGGTGGTTAGCAGTGTATTTCTGCCGCCGCTCCAATGTCTGAGAGATGGTGGGTTGTTGTAAAGAAACGCCTGATGGTGCCTTTGATGGTGCAGGAGAAGGAGATAAGACAGGACCAGGGGAGGATGAGGTAGAAGTCAACAAAGTGGCGGAGGCAGATGAAGTGGTGTCCTGGCTCGTCCTCTGGAGTGCATCGCCAGCACAGTCAGCAGTGGCAGTGGCAGAGGCAGTGGCAGAGGCAGTGGCAGTGGCGTGAACGGCAGGCGGCCTTTGTCCTGCCGTTGCTGCCTGCCACTGATTCCAGTGCTTGGATTCCAAATGACGGCGCATTGAAGTGGTGGACAGGTTGCTCTTCTCAGAGCCCCTAATCAATTTCGAGAGGCAAATTGTGCAGACAACACTATATCTGTCCTCGGCGCATTCCTTGAAAAAACTCCACACCTTCGAGAAACGTGCCCTCGAGGT